>NW_024070211.1:99703540-99909675 GCF_014754425.2 Oryx dammah | reverse complement strand
TGTGTGTGTGTGTGTGTGTGTGTGTGTGTGTGTGTGTGTGTGTGTGTGTGTGTGGCTGAATCCCTTTACTGTTCACCTGAAACTATCACAACATTGTTAATTGGCTATACCCCAGTACATGTTTTTTCACTCTGTACCCCAGTACCGAGTAAAAAGTTTTTTAAAAATGGTGTTTATAGGATTTCCCTGACAGTCTAATGCTTGAGACTCCACATTTCCAATGTAAAGGGCACGGATTTGATCTTTGGTTGGGGAACTAAGATCCCACACGCTGCATGGTGCAGCCAAGGAAAAAAAATTTTTTTAATGATGTTTAAATAAATAAGCACTGCATGGTGTTATAACTATTATGTGAAAATTGTTCAAGAACCTTACATTTTTGCAGGGTTATGTTCACTTTGGTGGTTTGATGGTTTGAAATACTCTGAGCATTATGCTGGGTTTTTCACTGAATTTTCAAACCATGTGAATTATTACAGGCACTGAGGTAGTAGAATATTGCTTGAGTATTCTGAACAATTAACTGCTGGGACTTAGGAAAAGACAACTATGGTTCTACCTCTGCATTAATATTAAAAGTAGTTTTATTCCTCATTCAAAGTCATTCATTTTTTTTCTCTGATACATCTTATATTTAAGTTAAAGCTCAGGCATTTTCTAACAGTAGTTTTGCTTTTTTTTTTTTTCCCCTGATGATAAGAAAAGATCTCTTTTTCATAGTACTTCTAGAAAAAGAGGCCCCAACAGAGTGGCTCTGGAGAAGGCAATGGCACCTCACTCCAGTACTCCCGCCTGGAAAATCCCATGACCAGAGGAGCCTGGTGGGCCACAGTCCATGGGGTCGTGAAGAGTCCGACACGACTGAGCGACTTCACTTTCACTTTTCACTTTCAAGCATTGGAGAAGGAAATGGCAACCCATTCCAGTGTTCTTGCCTGGAGAATCCTAGGGATGGGGGAGCCTGGTGGGCTGCTGTCTGTGGGGTCGCACAGAGTCCGACACGACTGAAGCGACGCAGCAGCAGCAGCATCAGAGAGGCTCAGACGGTAAAGCGTCTGCATACAATACAGGAGATCCGGGTTCAATCCGGGTCGGGAAGATCTCCTGGAGAAGGAAATGGCAACCCACTCCAATATTCTTGCCTGGAAAATCCCATGGACGGAGGAACCTGGTAAGAGTCGAACACGACTGAGCAACTTCACTTTCTTTCTTTCTAGAAAAAGAAGCAATAAATTTCCTTTTTAACCAGTTCTTTTGCAAAGTTTTGTGTGGTTTTTTTTTTTTTTTTTTTTTTCAAAAAAGAACTTCTCCTTAATAATTACATTTGGTTTGAACTGAGGGACCTAAATGAAAAATTAGAATTCTCTGGTGTTTTTTGAAGGTAACTTTAAAAAATTTTGTTCAGAACTCTGTAGTGTTTATAGAGGAGTTTGTTATTGGACACAAGATCGTTAACTTCTGTTCCTTGGTCCTTCCTTCTCATTGTATTGCCTTTAAAATCTTCACTTTCAAGAATGGCTTAAAACAAACGAATGTTCCGTCACAGCACTTATTGTGAAGACAATTAATGTATACTGTCTCTTACCTGCTAGCTGCTTTTACCCTAACCCCATTCCTGTATTGGTTAATATATCTTTAGGAGGAAGGGGCAGAAAATGGAAGCTCAAGCCAGTTGTACAACATGGCAGCTTTTTACAACAGGGCAACTTAGGTGAAATTTGGAAATAGATGTAAATAAAATTTGGACGTTTTCTGTGATTTGTCTGTATTTTAAAGACGTGATCTGATTTTCATTTTATAAAATTTTGACAAAAGTTTCATCTTAGGAAAACCTTTCCTAAGTGGGTCACTATGCTGCAGGAATGGTCTGGGCTGTGCTCAGCACCAGGAGGGCCCAGCTGCCCTTTCTGATTGGTCAGTGCCTGTGTCCTATTAAGAGTGAAATATTTTTGGCATCATGTCTGTGCTGGCATATCTGAGTTCAAGACTACATTCTGATGGTGAACAATGCTGTAGCTCACCTCTGATAAGAAGTGTATAGACCCTCACTGAAAGAGGCAAGCCTAGGCAATATTTCACTATTGAAAAGACTTCATTACTGAAAAGACTTCTTCCCAGGAAGACTTTTTCCTGGGAAGAAGAAGGCTTCCCAGATTTGGGGAAATGTATTTATCAAGTAATTCAGCCAATATCTGCTGAGAGTGCTTACCATGCTAGGTTCTGGGAGATCCAAGGTAAAGTTAATAACACAGTCCTTCACTCTGAACAGTCACTGTCTGCTTAAGATGCTAATTATGGCACCATGTGTGACATAGCCTAGACTGTGAAAGTGATGTCCATCCTTAAAGTTTTAATGGCACTATGAAGGAAGATTGTTCCTGCTACCCACCACCTTCATCTGTGAAGGTGTGAGTGAGAGTCAATTAGAGCAGACTCTAACTAATCAGAGTAAGCACTGGCAAGCTGGTTTATGTATGTTCTGCCCACTCGAGGGGGAGCTTCTCTAATTTTCTAAGGGGATTTTAAGCATATAATATGTGTGGGCTGTATTCTCAAAGAATAAGTATTAATAAAAGACCAAAGACCTGATTTCAGGCCCTGGTCTTACCCTTTTCTAACAAGGGTTGGTTATAAGTCAACCCTTAGGAATGCATTAAATATTTGAGTTTCAGTTTCTTCACCTTTAAAGTGGAAATGATGTCATATGGAATGTGAATTTCTAACCCTTACCCCAAGTTTCCTAACTTCCCACAGGAATGAGCAATTTCAGGTCTCCCTTAAGAAATCTTCACTGTGTCTTCTAAAACAGGACTAGCTTTTCCATATGGGCCACTCTTCCTGCCTTCACATGCTGACAACTAACTCTCCTTCTCTCTTTCATATTTTTATCTGCTCTCTCTATAAACTGATTATTTCCAGTGTAGCCCTCTTTTCTGAGCTACTTTGCTGTGTTACGTTTCTGTTTACTAGCCTATAAGACCTGCATGTCCTACAGGTTACTCAACTCAGCATTGCAGGTTTTACAATGGGAAGGGAAAGTTCAGTTGTTCTGAAATTACTGTGTAATCTTGGATGAATTTGAAACTTAGTGTCCTTTCTTTTTTTAAAATAGGAGTAGAAATACTAACATTCTAAGCTTATTTTTTAGGAGATTTAGAGATATACCTGAGCTGTTATATAGAATATCTAACCCATGTACAGTCCCAAGAGGAAGTTTCTATTCATATTAATGTTGTCATCATACTGTAAGGTAAGAATTAATGATGCATCGATAACCCAGTCCAAGGAGTCTTTGCACACTAGGTTCAGTTTAATAAACTTTTATTTGAGCATCTGCTATGTGTCAGACACTGTGCTGAATGACAGGAAGCAAAGATGGATACTAAGCTGAACAAGCAGAGACACGTGTAGCCCACTGCACCTAACACGTACCCACATGTATTATGATCATACTGGGTTTTCTTTTCTGTCCTTTGTAGTTTAACATCTGATAGTAGACGCTCAGTGAATAGTTGTGAAATGCCATAGTTGTGAAATATTTTGCCATTCCCATATACTACTTGCAGGTGGAAACATTAAAACCTGACCTCTTGCTTTTGAAAAGCTTATGTTGCATCTTCCTTGTAAGACCCATCAGTGTTTCCATTTAGTGTTACGAGTCATGAAGTTCTCATCAAGTCAGGCAAAACATCATAGATACGGAAAGGAATATGAAAACCTATCTCCCTCTGTTCTGTCTTTGACTGAGGCTGCCTTGAATGTATCTCAGAAAGGTGTTGATCTGAAGTTAAAATTTCTAAAGAAACAAACTAGTTGCCGTTTTAGTAATACTTGCTGCCCCACCCACTATTGCTGCTTATAAGTTCCCTATTTTACCTACTTTACTGGCTGTTGTGAGAACTATATGAGATCATTAGTAATTAAAATATCAGAAATAGACCGATTTCACTGATTTCATTTACTTTTTAAAAATATAAGGTTATCAAAAAAAGAAAATGTGCTCGCAAAAGGTAACAACTGTTTCCTTAATTCTAGAGTTGTTCAGGTTCAGAGCTTTTGGCCAGTGAAGGATAGGATAGGAAAGGAAATAGATACATAGTTTTAGAACATGCAAGTCCTCTAACATTGTTTTAAATGTCAGCCTAATTTCAGTCAGTTCTTGTAGCTCATGTTCTTGTACACTGAAAAATATAAAAAGAATTTGCTACATTAATAACACACAGGAAAATCAGTATAGTTATACTGTGGTCTCACACTCTGGGTGAATTATTTTCAGATTTTAGAAAGAGGTTTAGTTGTAATCATTTTCCTAATGTCAAATCAAAAATGGTAAGATTGTATTTAACCACCACAGATGCCTCACAAGGAGCCATTTTATGTCATTCTTACTCGTATATTCTCTGGTTGATAATTAAATTTTAGTCCAGGTGACGCACAGCAGAGGTCAGAACTTCCTATAATGACAATAATGCACATTAATAGCTGTGTGGTAGCCAGTAACACAACCCTTAATTAGAACCAGTAATCCGATAGGCTTCCTAACGAAGTCGGAGGCCCCAGTGAACTTGTTCTATTTCCATATGCAGACCTAGGCTAGAACCACTGCTAGGACTTGGCTATAATAAGCCAGTAAAATGTGGCCTAATGCTAATTAAAGCCAGTTTGTTATTTTAATGTGGATTTTACTTTTTTTATTTTAAATATATGACATTCAAGGAGAATTTTTTAAATGCTGAACAGTCATTTTTTTGAAGGTACAAGCCATGTTTTCAAAGGTGCAAGCTGTTTTTTCAAAGATACAATTTCTGAAGTGCTAAACAGCCATTTTTTGAAGTTAACAAGTTTTTTAATGAAAACCCTTGATTGTACTTTTAAGACTATTCCCTGGAAATAAGGATCTGTCTTGCCTAAAATTCTGCAAAAAAGAGAAATTCCTATAACCCTAGTAGAAAAAGGGTTGGGGTAAAGAATCCGCCTGCCAATGCAGGAGACGTGGGTTTAACCCTTGGGTCAGGGAGATCCCCGGGAGAAAGAAATTCTTGCCTCTAAAAATCCCACTCCAGTATTCTTGCTGGGAAATCCCATATACAGAGTAGCCTGGTGGGTTATAGTCCATGTGGCTGCAAAAGAGTGGGACGTGACTCAAGAACAGTAGCAGCAGGCAGCATAAATAAGAGCTATGTTTTGTCGCTCCTTGAATATAGCATTTGATTGAAGTGAGCATTTTTAATCTAGACAGTAATAGACTTCTTGATGTGGTGTGTAATGACAAAATCGCCCGGGATCTTAGTCTGGTTCGGTCAGTAAGTTTCCATGAGATGTGTTTGGTGCCAGGATGGCTTCCTAGATCCCTTACTCGAGTTCTTAGGAGATAATCATATTTTCATATATCAACTGAAGATCTCCAGTTTGGATTGTAATAGGGTCATAAGAACATAAAATTTTTCCTTAAAGTTTCCCTCTGCAGTGATAACTTGGTATGTGCCCACCAAGGACTCCAGTGTGAACAAATGGTGCAGATGCTTCCAGGTGGAAGAAGTGTCTGACACCTAAGAATATGCTCTGTTTCTGCTCTAATACTGATTTCACAACCTTAAGAGGAAGCATTGTGTGAGCGTTGAAGGAGGCAGCTGGCACTATTGACTATGAATGTGATGAGTTTAAGAAATAATCTCTTTGGTTGGATTTTTTTATCTTACACATTTTGTATCTTTCAGTAACTATAAGGGATGTCTATTTATGTGTTGAAAACATGTATAGGAACATAGTTCTCAGATGACTTTTGAAAATTGAAATACAAATGTCTTATTTATTACATTGAAGTATACAACATAAGAATTTGATATATATATGTATATATATTGCAAAATGATTATCACAAAAAAAACATTCATCACCACACATAGTTTTTTATTTCCTGTGACTGAGAACTTTGATGATCTACTCTCTTAGTAACTTTCAATGTTGTTAACTATAATCACCATGCTATCTGCATATTACATCCCCAGGACTTATTTATCTCATAACTGGAAGTTTGTACCTTTTAACCACTTTCAGAAGAAGATTTTGACTCCCAACATTTCATGATACTATGCCAAACATTAATAGAAGTCATTTTCTTCAAGGAGAAATGGTCAGATATTTAAGACAAATTTCTATAAATGACAGTAATAAAATAGCTGCTCAGAACTCAGGGTGTCTTTTTTTTGGCATATGGCATGTGGAATCTTAGTTCCCCAGCCCGACCAGGGATCAAACCCATGCCCCCTGCAGGGGAAACATGGCATCCTAACCACTGGATTGCCAGGGAAGTCCCAAGAACTCAGGGTATCTTAATTAGGCCTTTGAACAGTTTGTTTCTGGCACTTGATTTCAGAGACAGTTTTACCAGGTTCAAGATCAAACGTTAAGACTGTAAAGTGGAACTTATTTATTATTGCTAGATAAAACAAATGATTTAAGAGCAATCTCACCAGGTTTACTGAGCTTTTCTTTTGGAGAGGAAGGTTTCTGGTTTTGTTTGTTTGTTTGTTTGTTTTTGCATTTTCTCAATATTATTCATAGACTTTGTTAAGTATTTTAATTGAGTTGTAAATGTTTGAAAACATGTAACTATATTGAAGGTAAAAGTTCAACTTTAGATCTTGCTCAGATTTATCTGTCCTCTGAAATACCATGAGATTTGTAATGTAAGGGAAATTGAAATGGGAGGTAAAATTGTTTGGACATTTTAGTATACCTTACTGGTTTAATTTAAAACAAAAATCAGATAATAGTGTAACTCAATCCTATCCCTCTCCACTTAGAGATACCTTCTTCTAGGTATCCCTGAGAACAGG
Organism: Oryx dammah; assembly: GCF_014754425.2. Lineage (NCBI taxonomy): Eukaryota > Metazoa > Chordata > Mammalia > Artiodactyla > Bovidae > Oryx > Oryx dammah. Next base: position 99,902,836 of record NW_024070211.1, on the reverse strand, counting down.
AAAAATGTTCCTGGATACTATCTTTGGCTCAGGTGGTAAAGAATCTGCCTGCAATGTGGGAAACCCAAGTTGGATCCCTGTGTTGGGAAGATCCCCTGGAGAATAGAATGGCTACCCTCTCCAGTATTCTTGCCTAGAGAATTCCATGAACAGAGGAGCCTGGCAGGATGCAGTCTGTAGAGTTGCAAAGAGTCAGACATGACTGAGCAGCTAACACTTTCACACTTTTCACTATCTAATATATCTCTTCTCGTGGTAGTGTAAATAGATTTATGGTTTGTAGGTGGTTGTTTTTTTTCTGGTTTCTTTTTCCACCCTTAACCCTCCCTACTTCATAGTAAATATGGGGTTCTCCTCTCCCTCTGTGGTGTCAAGGGAGAGACTCTCTAGTCCTGACAGTGGTCCAAGGTCACCAGCTTTGGCATCAGAGTGCTAGGACTCAGAATTCATTGCTGAGCAGAGGGAAGGTAATTTATGGCACTGAAGACAGTATTAGTGAAAGGATATTTATCACGGTGCCATTTGTAGTAATAAAAATTTAGAAACAACCTGAATATTCTGAAATAATTTATCAGTTCAGTTTAGTCGCTCAATAGTGTCCGGCTCTTTGCAACCCCATGAATCGCAGCACACCAGGCCTCCCTGTCCATCACCAACTCCCGGAGTTCACTCAGACTCACGTCCGTTGAGTCAGTGATGCCATCCAGCCATCTCATCCTCTGTTGTCCTCTTCTCCTCCTGCCCCCAATCCCTCCCAGCATCAGAGTCTTTTCCAATGAGTCAATTCTTCGCATGAGGTGGCCAAAGTACTGGAGTTTAAGCTTCAGCATCATTCCTTCCGAAGAAATCCCAGGGCTGATGTCCCTCAGAATGGACTGGTTGGATCTCCTTGCAGTCCAAGGGACTCTCAAGAGTCTTCTCCAACACCACAGTTCAAAAGCATCAATTCTTCAGCGCTCAGCTTTCTTCACAGTCCAACTCTCACATCCATACATGACCACTGGAAAAACCATAGCCTTGACTAGACAGACCTTTGTTGGCAAAGTAATGTCTCTGCTTTTAAATATGCTATCTAGGTTGGTTATAACTTTTCTTCCAAGAAGTAAGTGTCTTTTAATTTCATGGCTGCAGTCACCATCTGCAGTGATTTTGGAGCCCCCAAAAATAAAATCTGACACTGTTTCCCCATCTATTTGCCATGAAGTGATGGGACCAGATGCCATGATCTTCATTTTCTGAATGTTGAAATAATTTATAGTGTATCCATTAAAACATGTTATAATCATATTAATAGATCTTGTTTTTAAAGAATATTTTGTGAAATGCTCAAAATTCTCAATATAGTAAATGAAAAAAATTAATGCTTATATATTCAACACTGTCTCAATTTTGTTAAAAATTTTTAGTCATCCATCCAGCCACTCACATACATTTATTTTTTTAAAAACTCTTTTAAGACAGTTAATACTGTTCCTAATTTTATAAGAGCACCTGCCAATTTTATAAGGAAAAACAGAGGGGTGAACATTTCACAGGAGGGAAATGATAAAAATGAGAATAGACTATGAAAATTTTCCTAATCATTGAATTAAAACTCACCATTCAGAGTATCTTCTCTGTTGATAATTGGGTAGTTGGATATCAAGTGGATATTTCATCTTCAAGGGATGAACATGTACAACTATTTTCATTAGCTCTGAGTTAGGTTTATTGTTTTGTTTTCTGCATGGTGGTAACAGTTTGCCTGTTTTTGTAACTTGTATCAGAAAATTCTGGTTCTCTCCACTTCATTATTGAATTTGCACCTGCTTCAGATCTTTTCCAAGAGTTGTTGATTCCTCACACTCTTGGGCCTCCTGTAATTTCTGTCATCGTTTCCTTAGAGATCTTTCTTTCTTCCTTTTCCCTTATGTACCCTGAGGTCAGCTGGTGTATTTCTGCTCTGACTAGATTACTCCTCGAGGAGCCAGAAGTCAGTGTTGGGCCTCAGGGGAGTATTATTATGAGAAATTCTTCCTTGCAGTGTCTGACAGAATCTCATATCCACTATAGCAACATACCCCGAAGATATCCCTTTTTAAAGCTGTCAGTGGGATTCAGCAGAACTAGACATCTTTTCTGATGGTTGCCTCATATGGCTATTTTACTATTTTGTCTAACATTCTTTAAATAGTGTTGATCCATTAGTAAATCACAGCAAAGGAAGTAGCATATTTAGTATTTTCTTAAAAAGTTGTACAGCTCGTGAAGAAAAAGTATACAGAAGTCTAGAGAAGAAATTAAGAATCAGATGTAATTTCACTGTTAAAGAACCCCTCTCCACAGTGTTCTGGTTGATACTTAAAATATGTCCATGTAGTTAACCTAAATTGGTTTATTAAGGTCTGCACAATAGAGCACAAATTTGCATGAGAGAACAAGGGAGATGATTGATTGAGACATGACTCTTCCGAAGGACAGCAGGTGAGGTAGGCACCCCGAATAGTGTTATGAGCACAAACGAGTATATGAGCACAAATGGTCCAAACATCACCAATCCAAGGATAAGACAAATACCTTTAAATATGTTCCTGTGTTGTAAGAAAATACCTATGAACTAAGAACTAACCTGGGCTTCCCAGATGGCACTGGTGGTAAACATCCCAACCCACCTGCCAATGCAGGTTGATATAAGAGACTCGGGTTTGATGCCTGGGTTAGGAAGATCCCTGGAGGAGGGCACGGCAACCCACTCCAGTGTTCTTGCCTGGAAAAACCCGTAGACAGAGAAGCCAGGGAGGTGAAGGTCCATAGGGTCACAAAGAGTCAGACACGACTGAAGTGACTTAGCACACACACAACAAGAACTAATCTAACTTTTTCAAAGTATTCCTTATTACAGTTTACTTTAGTCACAAAGGCTATTTCACACACACACAAACACACAAACACATTTTTTAAATTGCGTCACACACAGACACACACCTATGTATAAAGATATGTGCACACACTGACCACATGCATATATTTATTTTGCTATTTTGGACACTTTACTAAGAACTTTATTTTAGGACAGTCCACAGTATGTAATAAAACACCCTTGTGTTTCATTTCTTGGCACTGTGGGGGAAATTAATTTACAGATACTGTTCCCAGAACTTCTAAATCACCACAAATAATTTTAGAGCATCAGCATAGCTTTGACATCTGTTTGTTTCCAACTACATCAGAAACACATTAAAAACAATGGGTAACAAAATCATTGTTACTGTAAACTTCAGAGGCTCAAAATAATTTGCCTTCCTGGAATTTTATGTTGAGTATCACTAAGATAACTTGGTTATCAATTTAGAATTTATACTCAGATTGTAATGTTATTCATAATGAAAATAAACTTATTTCAGTAGACTACAGTGAGATGGGTAACCGGTAAAGGAAAAAGAAGAAAGACAACTACCCACTTGGATAATGCAACACAGAGTTTTCCTCCCAAGTCTGTACAGCTGGCCTCTCTGCATTTTCTGTAGCAGGTCCTCCCCTTGCGCCGAGGCCACAGGCAGGCCTAGTTCAGTCCTGGTTTCCTATGTAATAGCTGGACGATCCTCTGCAAATTGGTCTTCACTCTGGCCTTGGTGTCTCAGGCATAGAGTCAGAGAATTAAGTAAAATAACATCCGAAAGTTCCTCCCCCAGGGCTTGGCACAAGTACGGTATGGAGCAAATATGGTTTCTTTGGTTCTTTCCCTTGCCTTCCCTTTTCTAAGCATGGAGTGGTTATTTTATATTCTTTTGTACTCACCCTGTTATCTGTGCCATATGGCCATAACATTCTCTCAGGATTGTTTATTATGTATTATAAAGATTTATGGAAAATATTTTTATTAAAGTTACCATGTATTTCTTCATATTAAGAACTGCTTTAACCTTGAAAACTTTAATTTCCAAGTTTTATATGTATAATAACAGTTTCAATTTTTGAATACCTGGATTTCTCTGTATTTTCTGCCTCACCTGTCTGTGAGGAGGCCTGTCACCATTCTGCAGCATTTAAGAAGGATGGCGTTTTGGGTACTGATGCTCCTGAAGGGAATATATAACCTATACATTGAGCTCATTGCTATGTCTCCAGGGCTTGCTACCCATGTCTGCTATTGTGTGCCAGCTGGGAAATTGTTCCCAGGACCCCCATAAAATTGGGGACATTGTCACCTGCATAAGAAATGCCTGGTTAGCATGGGTATGGGACTGAAATCCCTCTCAAAGTCAGACACACGTCCTGTGCCTGAGGGATTTCTTCCTACCACGGAGGAATCTTTTTTCATTTTGCAAGAAAGTTGTCTTAAAGGCTGGCGGTCGCCCTGGTGGCTCCCCTAACCTTATAGTAGCAAATGGCTAAATGCGAACCTGAGACAAGCAGACTGACTTCAGATTAGGCAGCTCCTTGTTTTCAAACAGTCAATAAGTATGTGGTTGCCCCCACAGATTTTTTTCTTAAAAAGAGGCTCATCAAACAAATGTAGCATTCTGACACGTGGTCTTGTCATATGTTATCCATTCCACTCAGAGTGCATGATTAAAGCCCCCAAGAATTAGGGGTGATAAAGGAATAATTGTAGAACGTTCTGCTGTATATGTGCCACAGGTCTTAATTCATACGGTGAGAGAAACCATAAAATCTTACCATGTAAGTCAAAAAGACAGTTCTGTCAGGACCTTTCAAGTATACCTTGCTGTTCAGATATTCTCAAAGGTTAACCCCAAAAGGTAAATACTTATTATCTCCCGCATAGCCAGGGTTAGAAAAATAATGTCAGAAGTGCAAAAGTTGGGTGATTGCTCTCTTTTTTGCTCACTCTAAAGCAGTTTCCACAAGCAGTCTAAACTAGTACCTGCCAACTGCTGTCGCCATGATTTAAATGATGCCAGGATACTATTTCTCATGGCAAGGAAAATCGTAAACTGTAGAACACACGGCAGCCCGTGAGCATCTAGGTCTGCACAAACAACACGAAGCCACCATATGTGGCTCTTGAGTGCTTGAAACATGCCCAATCCACATTGAAATGTGCTAGGGTATAAAATCCACATGGGATTTCAGATACGGCTTAGGAGAAAAAATATATTGATTATGTGCTGGATAGATTATATTTTGGACATATGGAATCAGAAAATATTAAAATTAATTTCATGTTTCTTTTTGCCTTTTAATGTGGTTACTACAAATTTAAAATGAAATATATGGGTCACATTTGTGGTCTGCATTCCACATATTTATATTGGACAGTGCAGGTGTAGGTATTTCAGGAGAAAAGGTGGGGGGAGGTGTCTGTGGTTTTTTCACTGTCTGTATTCCACAAAATACCAGATTTTGTTGCCTCTGTCCCACAGGCAGGAGCTGTCTCTATAACAAGGACATAAAATATCATGTTTTTCATCCCATGGCTGTTCTGCAGTTTATTTAGTATTTAGATTATTTATAGTCATTCTGCAGACTCTTTGTCACAGAATTTTGTACATGATCTTAGTTTCCTCAGGAGAAGTGGTTTGCAGCCTTTGCTTCACATTGCCCTCCCAACATGACCTGTTTGCTCTTAGCAGAGTAGATGCCTCTTTTGCCAGTTTTCTCTCCATCCTGGGGGTTTTTGTTGTTGTGATGGAGAGTGTGTGTTATCTCTACTAGAAAAGGGAAAACAACTGAATTTTACACTCTGACATGAGCTGCTCTGTGTAAAGTAACATCAAGAATGAGAAAGGACAGCATATCCTAACCCGCTTTGGATAAAGGTTTGAATTAATTTGTAGTCTCTGCAGAAATATATCAGACTGGGTGACCATCACAAATTCTATTTTTCAGGCTTTATGCCAGCATGAAGACCCTAAGAAATAAATAATTTAACCTGGCATGGACTACCTGGTAGGATGAGTCAGCCCACTGATGTGCCCTGGAAATGAAAGGACGCCAAGAGCAGTTAGCATCCCATGTAGCTGCCCAAGTTTCATAATGAAGATCCTGGGGAAAGTGTCCTTGCCTGGGAAGTTTCTAATTGGCCTGGCTGCCTGGGATACGGTTGCATCAGGATTGCAAGTCCAATTAGCCAGGAGTTTACGAAAATGCATCCTGTGCCTTATGTACTTGAGAACAAATGAAAAGGAGCCCTGAACACACACAACTTTTGCTTTCCTTCTTTTCATTTGCCAGCCCTGTAGAACTGGTTTACGTCTAGAAATTGATCGTCACTGTGTTCTCCGGCGCATTACCATTTTTCACACACAACAATTGGAACGGCTCCCTAGGAGGTTGCTGTCCTATAATTGTCATGTCTCAGGTTTGCTGCGTGGCTGTAACAGTAAGAGAGCCTCAGCCACTTGATGAATGGGATGCTTCTAGACATCTGGGCTGCCTTCTTTCTCCCCGTTACTTGGTATTCTGTGTAAAGCTTGACAGGCCTGCACATCCTTATGTGCCTTTGTTTTGTTTTTTCACTTGGTTGATTAGTTTGATAGTAAAATATCAAATGAAAAAATATTTCATGCCCCCTCCCCCCAAATAACATCCTACACATTCTCACCTCCCCTTTGTGGGTGATGGATAGGTCATATGCCATTTCTCCAGAAAGCATTTATTTTTCTTTGCTGAGCTTAGGTGTGTAAGTTATATTGTTTTAAGTTTGAGACATTTCTTCCTCTTTCCCCTGCATGGGGAATTAAGATAGAATTTAGTCTTCATTACTTTGCTTTTTGTAACCTGATTAGCTGAAGGGATTTGGCCTTTTTTTCTGAGATAATTTTTTGTTTTTGATATACATTACAGCTATGTCATTTGGTTGAAAGACTGTAATTTTTGAAGTTGTTTTTCTCCCAAACCATCTATCTCCAGTCTCTGCTTTTATTTGCCTAAATTTTCAACTTGTGCCTTAAACTTAGCCTGGAAAGGTGACTAAAAAAGATGAATTTTGGATTTACATGTTTTTATTTCCCTAAAGGAAGATTATGCTGTTATTTCCCTGACCCAACACACTCTTCATGGCTCAGGTCCAGTCTTGACTTTCTTTAGCAATGATCTCTTCCCATTTTAGCCAACAAGTTTCCTTAACACACTTTTTTGACTGGAAGTGGCTGCTCAGTGAGCTGCAGGAGCCTGACTCAGATTCATTTTAACCAAGCATCTACCAAAGAGCCTGGTTTCCTTTTCTGATTCTTTTGTATAGGCGTGCCCTGGAAAGATGAGTCACTTTCCCCTCAGTCTGTTTCCTTCCTCTGCAGTACAGGACTGATCTCCCTTGCTGGGTTGTCATGAGGCTTAGGAGAAAGCCCTTAGAAAATGTCAAATGTGACAATTCTTTAAAAAGTTTAAAATCAAGGAAATCCTGGAAATCAGGCACTTGTCATAGCTTCTCTCCTGGTTCTTTTCTAACTGCCTCCCCACTCGTCAGAAATACAAATTCCTAGGGCTGATTCATGTTGATGTATGGCAAAAACTAACACAATATTATAAAGCAATTATATATTATAATTATAATTATAAACTTTATAATTATAAAGTTACCTTCCAATTAAAAATTTTTAAACAAAATAGAAATTCCCCATTCATTATCTCATTGTCTACTCAAAACTATGTTTTTTGAGGACCTGAAGTGCCTTTGTACATCTTTTCTGCAAAATCTCCTTGTGTAATGTGTCGGAAAAATGGAAATCTTTAGGTATTGTAGATAGATGCTTGTGAGTAGTAATGGAGGATTCCTCACTGGACAGGATAAAAATATTTTTAGAAGTAAGCCTACAAAATTATCATCATTGCCAAAATGAATTTACAAATGTGGGCATCTCATTACACATGGTGCCAGAAAAAGTACTATAACCCTCAAGTTTCCATCTGCTTAAAATGACCACACTTTTTTTATATGGTAACTTTTTAACTGTAGGATAATTGCCTTACAATGTTGTGTTGGTTTCTGCTGTATAACAGTGTGAATCAGCTATAAGTATACATACATCCCATCCCTCTTGAGCCTCCACCGCACCCTTCCAGGTCATCACAGAGCACTGAGCTGTCCCTGTGCTATACAGCTGACCACACTTTCTGTCTCTCTCTGTTCTTTGAGGTTCACCATTCAGGATTCACGCTTGAATTGCACGGTTTCACTTGTCAGTTTTAAAGACCCTGGCTTGTCATTGTCTCCCAAATTTCCATTGCATCTTCTCTCTGATTCTTCTGATTATCTTTTGTGCTTTATGTCCAGGTACAAGAAGGAAACTTTTTTGTTTACTGGACCTAAAAGTGCGTGTTCCTGTCCACCAGCCATCCCTGACTTCACATGCTCTGCATCCGATCACCTTTGTAGATGAGATGTGTGGTTTGGGAAGTGTCTGGAGTCAATTCTAGAAAGAGAGCTGCCGCTTCAAGCCATCCCCTGCTTTCTTTCTGATCCCCAAGTAGGAGCTTGGAGCAATTAGTGAGCCGAGGGTAGGCCTGGGTATTAGTTCAGTTCAGTTCAGTTGTGTCTGACTTTTTGCAACCCCATGAATCACAGCACGCCAGGCCTCCCTGTCCATCACCATCTCCCAGAGTTCACTCAGACTCACATCCATCGAGTCAGTGATGCCATCCAGCCATCTCATCCTCTGTCGTCCCCTTCTTCTCCTGCCCCCAATCCCTCCCAGCATCAGAGTCTTTTCCAGTGAGTCAACTCTTCGCATGAGGTGGCCAAAGTACTGGAGCTTCAGCTTTAGCATCATTCCTTCCAAAGAACACCCAGGGCTGATCTCCTTCAGAATGGACTGGTTGGATCTCCTTGCAGTCCAAGGGACTCTCAAGAATCTTCTCCAACACCACAGTTCAAAAGCATCAATTCTTCGGCGCTCAGCCTTCACAGTCCAACTCTTGCATCCATACATGACGATTGGAAAAACCATAGCCTTGACTAGACAGACCTTTGTTGGCAAAGTAATGTCTCTGCTTTTGAATATGCTATCTAGGTTGGTAATAACTTTCCTTCCAAGGAGTAAGCATCTTTTAATTTCATGGCTGCAGTCACCATCTGCAGTGATTTTGGAGCCCCCAAAAATAAAATCTGACACTGTTTCCCCATCTATCCAAAATGCAGTACTTGGATGCAATCTAAAAAACGACAGAATGATCTCTGTTTGTTCCCAAGGCAAACCATTCAGTATCACAGTAATCCAAGTCTATGCCCCAACCAGTAACGCTGAAGAAGCTGAAGTTGAATGGTTCTATGAAGACCTACAAGACCTTTAGACCTTTGGGTGTTAGACCCAAAAAAGATGTCCTTTTCATTATAGGGGACTGGAGTGCAAAAGTAGGAAGTCAAGAAACACCTGGAGTAACAGGCAAATTTGGCCTTGGAATACAGAATGAAGCAGGGCAAAGGCTAATAGAATTTTGCCAAGAGAACGCACTGGTCATAGCAAACATCCTCTTCCAACAACACAAGAGAAGACTCTACACATGGACATCACCAGATGGTCAACACCGAAATCAGATTGATTATATTCTTTGCAGCCAAAGATGGAGAAGCTCTATACAGTCAACAAAAACAAGACCAGGAGCTGACTGTGGCTCAGATCATGAACTCCTTATTACCAAATTCAGACTCAAATGAAGAAAGTAGGGAAAACCACTAGACCATTCAGGTATGACCTAAATCAAATCCCTTATGATTATACAGTGGAAGTGAGAAATAGATTTAAGGGACTAGATCTGATAGAGTGCCTGATGAACTATGGAATGAGGTTCGTGACGTTGTACAGAAGACAGGGATCAAGACCATTCCCATGGAAAAGAAATGCAAAAAAGCAAAATGGCTGTCTGGGGAGGCCTTACAAATAGCTGTGAAAAGAAGAGAAGTGAAAAGCAAAGGAGAAAAGGAAAGATATAAGCACCTGAATGCAGAGTTCCAAAGAATAGCAAGAAGAGATAAGAAAGCCTTCTTCAGCGATCAGTGCAAAGAAATAGAGGAAAACAACAGAATGGGAAAGACTAAAGATCTCTTCAAGAAAATCAGAGATACCAAGGGAACATTACATGCAAAGATGGGCTCATAAAGGCCTGGGTGTTAAGGGGGCAATTATCACCTTCCTCTGGAGACAGTTTGGAACTGGCGCTGGCCTAGTAGGGGCCAACCCAGGTGAAAGAAAAACAAATATTTTGAAAAGCTGAGCTTTGAACAGTTAAGTAGTGGGAAAGGGTACTTGATATTTACTTAGGGCTTTGTCTTTATCTGTGTTTTAAAGCAGCCACCATGTTCCTTGTAAGTGAGTGGCGCTTTGTATCATTAGGATCATGATACAGATTATATGCTTTGTGTATTTGTCAAATAAGCACAGGCAAGATGATCACGTCATATCCCTAACCTCTCCCATAGTCTCACATATTCCCTAGTTTCACTGAGCTCAAGCTCAAAGAAAGCCCACCTGGCCTTCCCACCCCATCACCGCCCAGGGGTGCCTAGGGTGGGGTCCGGGAAGAGTGAGTTCACCTCTATCTGGGTGGCCTTATATTTGCATCTCACATTAATGCCAGAGATGTTACGCTTCCTCTTTAAAATATAAAAAGCTTCACACTCACCTAGAAAGAACTCGTGTGTGTGTGCATGTAGATGTGTGTGTGCATGTGGATGTGTGTGTACACATAATGTATGTGCTTATGTATGTAAAACTGTGTTATGTGATAAACTTTCTGGTGACTTCCTTTAACACCATGTCTTCAGTGACTCTCTATTATCACTGGGATTTCAGCTTCCTTTTGAGGACTTGCAGGTTGTATGAGACCTTTGTAGTGATCTGTAGAATGCTGCGTTTTTCAGGACCCATTTTACCTTGACCATTTAAGCATACAAGACTGATTGAAGTAAGTGTTAGTCGGTCAGTCGAGCCTGACTCTTTGCGACCTCATGGACTGCATCCCACTAGGCTCCTCTGTCCATGAGATTTTCGAGGCAAGGATACTGGAGTGGGTCGCCATTTCCTTCTCCAGGGGATCTTCCCAACCCAGGGATTGAACCCAAGTCTCCTGCACTGCAGGCAGATTCTTTACCCCCTAAGCTACAAGGGAAGCCAAGGCTGATTGAAGTAAGCCCCAAATGAAGCAGGAAATCAGGGAGCTGAAGGCTGTGTTCTCCTCAGCAGGAGATTCTCCCAAAGTGTAAGGAGACTTACACTTTTGCTGTAAGCAATGGTCATCACCACGCCCGTCTCAGCCAAATCCAAGAGAGACAACCAGAGAGAACAGAGCTAATCAGAGCCTTATGTGTATTTTGAGGGGGGTGGGGGTGGAGCGTGGTCTATTCATGTGCAGTTTTACAGGATTTTATTGAGCTGTTTTTATCCCAGTTTATAATTTGAAATTAAAATAAATGGAACTGTGTGTGGTATTGTTTTTTGAAAGATATTTTTTGCCTTCATTCTTGACTGGAATGATTCTGTGCATGTAACCATTAACCTTACCAACATTAATCTGATTGATCACCCAGGCCAGTCTCCTTTTCAAAGCAGGAATGCCAACTTCCCACTCACCACCCCACCATATTTTAGTGGCTCCCCAGATTTGGGGATTTAAGAACCAATACCCTAAACAAGCTTCTACTGGTGGCTCAGATGATAAAAAAAATCTGCCTGCAATGCTGGAGACACTGGTTATAAATAGTTAGTAATATTTGTTAAATTTTTATTTTGTCAGGAAGACACAAGCTAAAACAACCACTATCTTTTGTCACTATTTCATAAAATTACCCAAAGTATTTTATTTAGTTATTTATTTTAATACCACTACTTGTTTAATGGGAGTTCCCTGGTGGCTCAGCTGGTAAAGAACCTGCCTGCCAATGCAAGAGATGAAAGAGACACAAGTTTGATCCCTGGGTCAGGAAGATCCCCTGGAAAAGGGAATGGCAACCCACTTCAGAATTCTTGCCTGAAAAATTCCATGGACAGAGGAGCCTGGCGAGCTGCAGTCCATGGGGTCCCAAAGAATCACACTTGTTTAATGCCAGAAGTGTGAGAAGCCCATGAATTTAGATTAAATTTAACTCTTCGAAAAATTCCCTGCACTTGTTTTTCTGTTTACCACTTGGTGACCATCTCTCCCTGGGCTGGTTTTTGTGAAATCTGCATCTACAGCTGCATCTCTGACCCAGCCCTACTTGAACGCTGCTCGTGGTGGCAAGCTCTCTTAAGACAGTTTTTAGACAGGACTCCTTTATAGTTTTTTTTCTTTTCCAGGTGAGCATCTGCAAGGCTGTCGTCCATTTCCTCCTTGTAGGATATGATTTCTAGACTTTTGCCTACCGTGCCCACTCTCCCCCAGAAGAGCCCAGACTAAGTAAAAGGAGATGTTTAGAACAAACATGTTTCCTGGAGAAAGCACTCTGAAAGCAGGCTGTCATTATTCCTTTATTCCTTTACTCCTTTCTCCTGAGTTATGACTGTTGGTCACTGTCAGGCACTATGCTGGGGCCTGGCATACAGAGAGGAAGTGATCCAAAGGCACACATCTAGTGGGATGCAGATGTGGAGGCGATGCTGGGCTCCCCAAGGAGGTGGTGGGACACCCTAGCTCAGGCAGTGGCAGAGGCAGCGCTTAGCTTGGTCAGGGGAGGCCAGAGAAGGCTTGCTGCTGCTGGAGACAAGCTTTACACCAAGACTGCAGAAAGGTGCTGAATCTCCCAGGTGAAGTGACATCTTAAATATCAGGAAGTGAAGATGGAGCAGGGCTTATATAGGATCCACAGGTAATCTGGAGCTGTTTGAGGTTTCTAAGGCTGTTGTTACAGGGACCATAAACTGGGTAACTTAAAATCATTATTTCACAGCTCTGGGGGCTAGAAATCCAAAATTAGGTGTCAACAGAACCATGTTCTCTTTAAGTTTTGGGGGAATCCTTCCCCGCCTCTTCAGCCCATGGTGACTTGCTGGCAGTCCTGAGTGTTCTGGCTTCCAGCTGTATCCACCCCCTCACCCCCAAGCTCTGTCTCATCATCACATGGCATTCTCCCTGTGTCTCTATCTGAGTCCAGATTGCCCTCTTACAAGGACACCTGTCACATTGGATGCAGGCCTACCCTAATGACCTTATCTTAATTTGATTATATCTACAAAGACTATTTCCAAATCACGTGCACAGGTACTGGAGCTTAGCACTTGGATGTACTTTTTTGGGGAGGGGGGTGTAGATGGGGTGGGACACAATTCAACCCATAGTGGTGGGTGTCAGGGAATGTTGAGCAAAGAGGCCCAAAAGCATAATTTCTTTCTATGATCAGGATCATATGTTTTCCTCAGTAAAACCTAAATCTGTCTCATTCAGAGAACTTGAATTTGTTCCTAATCAGAAAATCCAGGTATTTTCATATGATTAAGCCAAGGCTTTCCCTAAATTTATACAGTTGACCTCCACCACCCTACCACCCCCCACCTTGGAACTTAATATTAAGACTTACTTTTCCCTGTTAAATATTACAGTGTTGGCTTTGGCCAAAAATTCATCCTAGCCTGTGGAAATAATTCTGACATCTTACTTTCACCACCACCCCCAGGTTTGGGATGTTTATATATTTAATAAATGTACTATCAGAGACCTGGTTTATAGCAATTTTAAATGTATACATGTCGGCCAAGAACAGAGCCTTGTGGCTCATCATTAGATGGTTCCTCCGTGCTGACTGTCACCCTGACCATCAGACTAGCTCAGTCACTTGTTTAGCTAGTTGCCCACTCACCCAAACCACACTTCCTCTTCCCAGATATACTCCTCTAATCCCTGAGCAAATAATGATTTTTATTTAGCTCAAATCAAAATATACATTGTAGCATTTCCTAGCAACCCTGACCTTCCTCACCCACCCCCAGAGTAGAAAGAGCAAACTTGAATATTCCTGAGTTGCTCCGAAGGACTTTACTAATGCCTGTTCTTTTCAGTCTTGCTAACCTAGTTCACCAGCCCATTCTGGAATTTCACTTCAGATCATCATTAGCCTTACCTGCCTTTTGCTTCTAGAACCTAGTTTTCTGTTGTTTTAAAGAATCAGAATGATATTTTTCCTCTCCATTACCACCTGTCCTATTATGCAGGTTTTCTCAAAACTACCAAGATTAGAAAATCCTTGCTGATGGTGTCCTGTAAACAAGAAGCACTTTTAGCCCCACCCTGGGAAATCCCATGGACAGAGGAGCCTGGAGCTGCAGTCCATGGGGTCCCAAGAGTTGGATACAATTTAGCAACTAAACCACCACCACTTCATTCACAGCCCCCTTATTTCTGGAAAATGCAGTAAATTTAAGCTCTCTTGAAAGTGAGGCATATTACCTTCATTTGAAACATAGTAATTTTGTGAAACTGATACTAAAGTAACTTATAGCATTTGGCTGGCTCTCTTTGGTTTCATTCTTTTCAGTTCAGTTCAGTCACTCACTCAGTCGTTTCTGCCTCTTTGCTACCCCAGGGACTGCAGCACACCAGGCCTCCCTGTCCATCACCAACTCCCAGAGTTCACCCAAACTCATTGAGTCGGTGATGCCATCCAACCATCTCATCCTCTGTCGTCCCCTTCTCCTCCTGCCCTCAATCTTTCCCAGCATCACGGTCTTTCCAAATGAGTCAGCCCTTCACATCAGGTGGCCAAAGTATTGGAGTTTCAGCTTCAGCATCAGTCCTTCCAGGGAACACCTAGGACTGATCTCCCTTAGGATGGACTGGTTGGATCTCCTTGCAGTCCAAGGGACTCTCAAGAATCTTCTCCAACACCACAGTTCAAAAGCATCAATTCTTTGGCGCTCAGCTTTCTTTAAAGTCCAACTCTCACATCCATACATAACCACTGGAAAAATCATAGCCTTGACTAGACGGACCTTTGTTGGCAAAGTAACGTCTCTGCTTTTTAATATGCTGTCTAGATTGGTCATAACTTTCCTTCCAAGGAGTAAGGGTCTTTTAATTTCATGGCTGCAGTCACCATCTGCAGTGATTTTGGAGCCCCCAAAAATAAAGTCAGCCACTGTTTCCACTGTTTCCCCATCTATTTGCCATGAAGTGATGGGACCAGATGCCATGATTTTAGTTTTCTGACTGTTGAGCTTTAAGCCAACCTTTTCACTCTCTTTCTTCACTTTCATCAAGAGGCTCTTTAGTTCTTCTTCACTTTCTGCCATAAGGGTGGTGTCATCCATTCTTTTGCATAAAGGTAATTCCTCTCTGATGTTCTTAAGTTTTACAGCCATACTGTTCTGTCTTTGGAATGATTGTTTATCTTCAGTGTCCAAGGACAGTCTTTCAGAAACAAACCAGTGGGAAACCCACGTGCGAGCCCTGTTTATCCATCAGATATGCTCTTAAGAGACATGACCACTGTCACGAGTGACCCTTGAACGAAATATCTAAGTTTAGAAACATCAACTGTGCTGGCAGGCTATTCCCTTGCCTGTCCAACTCAAGTGTATCTTTTTTTTTTTTTAACTAATGATAACATTTATATTATATCCCCAGATTTCTTAGAACTGAAGTGAGTAAAATAGATACCATTTTCCTTCTCAGTCTGTTCTTCAAACGGGCTTTTCAAGGTTGTGAGGCAGTCAGGATTTATTACTTTAAAAAAAGATGGCCTCACGGCATTTGGAAATCAATATGCTGGTGCCGTGTGCTGGATCAAAGCCAACATTAGGGTTCAGTCTAGGAAATGTCCAATTTGACCCTGTCCTTTTTTAGTTTGTGTCAGAAGCAAGAGAAATTTCTAGGTAATTTGCACACTCTGTTTTAATAGTTTCAGATAACTCTGTGTTTTACTTTAGAGAGCATGTTTACTTTTGCTCTCTGCCACGCTCTTCTTGTTTTGAATGAAACAGTCATTTATGGTTTGAGTGTTGACGTTTAATGCATTCTGTTTTACAGACTTCTGGTACTCTGTGTGTGTCGTGTCTAAAAGCTTTCTAGTTTTGATTTTGCAAAACAATCTAGGAACCAAAACTTTTCTCAGTTTTTGTGTTCCCCTGATTTCCTTTTAGTAACAATTTTTAATGCCATATTAAGCTCCTAAATTACCTTGCTTCCCTCATTTGTTTTTATAAGCTAAATTGGGATAAGATACAAGGCCATGTTCAAGGCAGAATGCAGTATTTCCCTGCTCTGGCTGCCAGTCTCCCTCAATTCCCCATACCAAACACTTTAAGGGAAAAAATGTATATTGCATGTTTATGTTTTATTCATTCAAGCAATATATATTGAGAGGGTTTCATTATGCAAAGATCTGAACTGAAAAGTAACCATAAAAAATGGTTGAGTCTACATTTCTCAACGTTCTCTGTCTTAAGGACCACATCATTGTGAAGGTGAGGAGGGAAGTTTAGTGATCTCCAGTGATAAGAATTAAAGTGTCCTTAATCCAGATAATTCCAGGAGGGGTGGAAGAAAAGGTTAACATTTATTTGTTACCAGGCATCTGTCATGGGCCAGCACTGTGCTGACCCCCTAGTAACAGTGCCGTGAAGGAGATGTTACCACATCCTCGGTGGTAGAAATGGGGATGCTGAGGCCAGACATGCATACCCAAGTCACAGAGCTGGCTGTTGGCCGGAGGTGCACTTGGAGACAGGTCTCTTTCTCGGCAGCTCCATCTGCTTCCCAATGTAACATTGTCTTCCTTCTCATCTGGTGAAGTACTGTATCAACACGAAGGTGAGATTGTCAGAGCAAAGAAAATACATCACAGATTTTGGTGGGAGACGAAGAAAATTTCTTAAATGCTCTATCATTGTCAGATTATAAATTCAACTCAGAAATAAAACACGATTTTATGTAATTAAATTGCCTTTGTTTTAAATGTTAGGCATTAATCAGTGTGTTGAGACTTTTTGAGACTCATTTTTATGATAGACTATCTACATTTTACTTGCAAAATTCTGGGTTCCATTTTCAGCAAGTACTGTTTTCCTCTGACATATTAGTACTTGGGTGCACTAATGTGGGCCTGACCATCTGTGACTGCATGCATAAGTGCTGCAGTACAGTGACTTCTGGCTAAAATATTGTCATAAGATAGGGTCAGTGACCCTTTGTGTGCTGTGTGCTCTTAAAAAAACATAAAATAGTGTAAAGCTACTTTACCTTGACTACAGATCATAATAGACTGGATACTAAGCTCTAATAGCAAATCTGTGTAATAAATCAAATGCTTTATAGTGTGCTTGTTATTTAGAAGAGAGGTATAAGTTTTTCACAGAATATGGCAAAAAGTGCATCTTAGCCATTTCTAATGAGGTGGTTTTTAATATTCATTCCATATGAATTATTTAGTTTGAGCCATACATGCAGTAAACAGCATCAATTGTTGCTTTTATGTAGCATGTATAATAGTTTAGCTGTGCTAGCATCAGTGTTGAGAAGGCAGAGTAACAGCAGTGGTTCTACATTTAGCCATAAGTTATATTCATCCCAAATCTGGGTATAAATTACTAATTTTCTTAGTATTCTGAAAGGATATATTCATCTTAAAATTTCAGTGTTATGAAAAACTAGATATGTAGATATATTTTCTCTTGAAAAATGTGCTGCTTTGTCCCCAAACTTCTGTAGTTTATTCCCCATCAGCTCATATGTTGTAAAGCAGCCCGTCTAGCTGAGGGCTGGACCACTCGAGGATGGTGTTTGCTTCTGCTACATTAATCTACAGGCTCCAGGTCTAGCACTGGAGCCGGAATTTACTGTCCTTTCCAGGATAGTTCAGAAAAGAAGACCATGGTGATTCCTTTTCTCCCTCTCCTCTTTGTTCACAGAGGCAAACCATTGGCTTTTTATAACACAGATACCACAGGCTATTTTTCTCAGATATTAAGTTAAAGCATTTAAGGCTAGTTAAAAGAAGTCCTCTGTCTTAAAGCTTTCCTGTCCTTTAGAACCTTCCCATTCATCTCCTAGCTCTTCTGAGCCCTCCATGATAACTTCTTGAACTTGAATGTTATTGCCTGAGTACAAAGAGCCCTCCCCCCAAAAAAAAGAGTAATACTGAAACAAAAATGTAACATTTCTCTCTGCTAATTCTAGCTGTAAGATTTTTATTAATCTTAACCAAAATCCTGCTTTCATCATGTCATTCCACAGTTGCAAAACCTCTAGCCACATTCTGTTCCCTGACTCCTTTTCCTAGAACCCAAGGCCCTGTCGGGGCTTTTCAGACATGGCTTGTCTTACTCCTCACACAGCTTGCATTAGACAGAGTCCTCTGTTTATTGTCTTCCATGGCCTACCTGAATTTCTTTTCCCCAAAGTCTTTTTTGCTGAACTTGACCTTCATCTTGTTTATGCTCCTTTATTTAGCTTTCATCATACAAGATCACAACAGTCTTAGCTATTTTTTTAATATTAAAAAAATCCCTATACTCCCTCTCCCCAAAACTGTTCCCCTTGATGGCAGGAATGGCATCTTACATATTTTTCATAGGCCTTGGATGGTGAAGGGCCTACTGGAGACATGCTGTAAATATGTGTGGCTTGATTTCTTAGTCTGACCTCCTTCTGGACTGTACTTGTCTTTCACGTGTTCCATTCAGCTTCAGGACCAGGTTTGCCTTTGACCTTTAGGACTGCAGCAACTTTGCCTGCCAAATATTTTCCACCTTCAAACCCTGGCTGCCATTCCAGCCGCATCAGATGCGCCTTCCTCTTCTGTGCCATACACAGAATCACGTGTTCACGAAGCACACCCAGCTGTACAGCACAGGTGAAAGGTGCAGGGAATCAAGCCAAAATGATGGGAATTACAAATGGAGTATCTTTCTATCCCTTTCGTTGTGGTATCTTAGATGTCTTATACAGACAGCGAAAATCTTCAAGGCCAAAAAGCTGAAAGTTTTAAAATACCTGTCTGAAATTGATTGCCTAATTTTAAAATTTCACATATACCTTATCTTCAAATGCTTACCACTTCTTATACTAAGTACATAAAAGAGAACAAGTTGAACTATTCAAAATAGTGAGGATTTAGGATAACATGGATAAACAGCTCCTTCTGCTTTTTTCTATTTTAGGCCTCATTGTCCAACAAACTTTGCTGTTAGCAGAATGCATATAATTTATACTTTCTTTTCCTTCTCCTATTCAACCATTTTTAGAAGAGCTAAAGCAAATTGTAGGAAATCCCCTTTCCTGGGAAGTCATTGAAAAGATAAAGAAGAAAAAAAAAAAAAAAACAAGCAAATTAGGGAACTGTATATACAGTATCACCCGTGTGTGCGTATATGTGTGTGAATTTTTTTCCCTTTTCTCTCACAAGTCCATAGTCACAAGGAAGTTTTGACTCTTGTTCATAAATCCATTCCCACCAAACAGATACATGTAGGTACTCTGTTGAAGCTTTAAAGCCAGCCATACCTCCTCCTGACTGATACATTTGTTGTCTTGGGCCTCTTATTCCAAATAGAACAATGTTGCCTACCCAGAAGGTCAGGTAACAACTTTCTGAACCTTATCAGTATCTGTCTCAGACACTTAGCAGTTATAGAGCCCACCCTCATCCGTCTGCCACTTGCCTGGAGCTATGCAGACTCAACACTGGGAACTGCTTTGAACCTCTGGAATATTTGGCAGTTGGCAAGTAAAATATCTGCAGTTATCCACATGGTTGACCAAAGCAAACTTCTGCCTCTCTTCTTTGTTACTTACCAGCTTCCCTGGTAGCTCAGCTGGTAAAGAATCCACCCCCCCTCCCCCCCCGCAATGCAGGAGACCTGGGTTCAATCCCTGTGTTGGGAAGATCCCCTGGAGCAAGACATGGTAACCCTCTTCAGTATTCTTGCCTGGAGAATCCCCATGGACAGAGGAGCCTGGCTGGCTACAGTCCATGGGGTCGCAAAGAGTTGGATATGACTGAGCGAGTAAGGACAGCACAGCGGTGTAACCTTCAGTTCGGTTCAGTCGCTCAGTCATGTCCGACTCTTTGTGACCCCATGAATTGCAGCACACTAGGCCTCCCTGTCCATCACCAACTCCCAGGGTTCACCCAAACTCACGTCCATTGAGTCAGTGATGCCATCCAGCTATCTCATCCCCTGTCGTCCCCTTCTCCTCCTGCCCTCAATCCCTCCCAGCATCAGGGGCTTTTCCAATGAGTCAACTCTGCATGAGGTGGCCAAAGTATTGGAGTTTCAGCTTCAACATCATTCCTTCCAATGAACACCCAGGACTGATCTCCTTTAGGATGGACTGGTTGGATCTCCTTGCAGTCCAACAGACTCTCAAGAGTCTTCTCCAACACCACAGTTCAAAAGCATCGATTCTTTGGCGCACAGCTTTCTTCACAGTCCAACTCTCACATCCATACATGACTACTGGAAAAACCATAGCCTTGACTAGATGGACCTTTGTTGGCAAAGTAATGTCCCTGCTTTTTAGTGTGCTATCTAGGTTGGTCATAACTTTCGTTCCAAGGAGTAAGCGTCTTTTAATTTCATGGCTGCAGTCACCATCTGCAGTGATTTTGGAGCCCCCCAAAATAAAGTCTGACACTATTTCCACTGTTTCCCCCATCTATTTGCCATAAAGTGATGGGACCAGATGCCATGATCTTAGTTTTTTGAATGTTGAGCTTTAAGCCAACTTTTTCACTCTCGTCCTTCACTTTCATCAAGAGGCTTTTTAGTTCCTCTTCACTTTCTGCCATAACGGTGGAATATCTGCATATCTGAGGTTATTGATATTTCTCCCGGCAAACTTAATTCCAGCCTGTGCTTCTTCCAGCCCAGCATTTATCATGATGTACTCTGCATAGAAGTTAAATAAGCAGGGCGACAATATACAGCCTTGATGTACTCCTTTTCCTATTTGGAACCAGTCTGTTCCATGTCCAGTTCTAAGTGTTGCTTTCTGACCTGCATACAGGTTTCTCAAGAGGCAGGTCAGGTGGTCTGGTATTCCCATCTCTTTTAGAATTTTCCACAGTTTCTTGTGATCCACACAGTCAAAGGCTTTGGCATAGTCAATAAAGCAGAAATAGATGTTTTTCTCGAACTCTTGCTTTTTCCATGATCCAACGGATGTTGGCAATTTGATCTCTGGTTCCTCTGCCTTTTCTAAAACCAGCTTGAACCCCTGAAAGTTCACAGTTCACGTATTGCTGAAGCCTGGCTTGGAGAATTTGAGCATCACTTTAATAGCGTGTGAGATGAGTGCAGTTGTGCGGTAGTTTGAGCATTCTTTGGCGTTGCCTTTCTTTGGAATTGGAATGAAAACTGACCTTTTCCAGTGTAACCTTCAGTGGGTCCCATACTCTCTCTACTCCTCAGTTTCACATCTACGAAGTGTAGTAAAACTTCACCTACTCAAAAGACTGCTGGGAATATTAAAAATGTTTGACCTAAATCACTGAAAACAGCGTCTGGCATAAGATAAAAGCTGTATCAATGTAAGCTGTTACTTCTGTTATTCCCCTGAATTGACTCACTTGGTCATAGACTTTCCAGTGTGGATGCTAATTCGATAGCACATGGTCAGAAGTTTGGTTTTTTCCTCATTTCAGCCCCCTCTCCCTCCCTCTTGCTGGTTATTGTCATTTGCATGGGCACAGTCTCTCTCACAGGGTGGGAAGTTTCTTTGTCCTTCAGGCAGTTCACTTATTAAGTCAAACAAATATCATCCTATATGCGTGAGGAATATCCCACTTTTTTTTCACACTTAATCAGTTTTTGTTTACATTATGTGTACACTTTTTTGTAGGGTTTTTTTTTCACATACTGCCTTTTTTGTTTGTTTGTTTGATAATGTTTATAAATTAACACAAGCACTATTAATGACCCCATAGGGTCTTAAATGAATCTCTAACTGGGATGACCAATATTAAAATAACTCATCAACCCTTACCGCCACCTGTTGGTAGTAGGTGGAATAAACTCCATTCTCCAGAGGCTTGGCTTGTAACCAGCAATGTTCAAAAGCTCCCAATTCTCTAGAAGGGGAAAGAGACAGTGTACGTGTGTGTGTGTGTGTGCGCGCATGCACATGTACACTCACATGCCATGTGCACATGCATGTACATGCACACTGGACGAGTCTATAAAGAGACAATCCGTTTAACATTTGTTTCGGGGACAATAGGTGACTTTAGTATTTTAATCTACTTTTCTGTGTCTTCAAATTACAACATATATGCATTTCTTTTGTATACCATAATCGTAATTATGGTAAATTATGAAAAAGGTAAAATTTACAAGCGACTAAGTGATGAGAGACAGAGGAGAAAAATCAAGCTTTATTTTAGTAAGTGCGATCTAAATATACTTAGATTTTATATTACAGCCAATGAAAGAAGAAATGGAAATGGGGAGATATGGCAAAAGCTGTGGTGCAAAGGGAAGAAATTTAGGTAGATTCTAAGCAAAAGGTTTTTTCAGCCAATAGGTTTAAATTTGAGTTTTTACTTGTTTATCCTCTCCCTTTGAAATTTTCAGTACTCCATGGTCATGTCCCTTAATTGCTCTCTATCCTTTTACTGTCAGAGCTTCCTCTGGGGTGGATCATCTACTCTTAGCACAGAATATTATATTCTGGGTAGCTACAACTGTAAGTCTGAGTCTTACTTTGAAGCTGATAAAACCCAAAGAATCTTTGTTTTCATATTTTCCCCCATAAAATTCTGCAGCTTGCTCTCTTGGGCATGCATCTCCTTTGTATTCTTAAAGTGTGAATTCTACCCAGTTAGGAGGCCTATTTTCTCCAATAAATCATATGTCCCTGTTACTAGAATTTTTGTTCTGTTTTGTTTTACAAATTAAGTTGCAAATAGCAGCAGGGGAGGTGAAAATCTGGTTGCTTTATGAGTCCCCCCCCCACCCCCATATCTGTTACTCTTACAGGCACTGCTGATCAACGATAGAAGTAGGCTAAATGTTAATCATATGTAATTACTTCTCCCCCAGCCACTCCATCATTTGCCTCACATTATTAAATCATAACTACAGATAAGACCAGCAGAGCGGGATAGTGACCACTCTGAACCCTGCTGCCCCCTTTCCTGCTCATTGAAGTGCCATTTGCCACGTGGCTTTTCCCCATATTCGAGATCCTTTCTCTTGTCATCAGAAGAGCTTGTTCTGTGCTCCATCCCCACAATATGACTGCATCAGCCCCTGAGAAACTAACTTCCCCTGGGCCTGAGCAATTTAAAAGTATTCTGTTTCCAGGCCAGGAATCTGTATTTTTGTGAGAGCCCCTTGTGCTCTGAGCAGTATAACTGAGTGAACAGCTCACAGAAAAGATGTTGTAGGAAAGGAAAACCCTTCAGACTCCTGCCCCCACCACCACCTGTGGTAACTCCGTAGAAGCAGCCTCCTGAACACTGGATTGGAGAGAGGCTGGTATGCAGTAGTACCACGGACTGAGTGAAAACTGTCTTGACTTTCTGGGAAGTCATGGGCTTTCAGTGTTAACCCACAAATCATGATGAAAACCACAATAGAAAGTAAAACTGATCAATGTTAGACATATCTCTTCTCCTATACACACCCCCATCCCTCCTTCAACTATAAACCACCTGTTTATTTCTTGTGTCTAAAACAAACAAAAAACTTGCTTTGGCTTGAAAAATAAATCTATTCTGATGCCTTAACAGAAGAGATCTTCCATTTTTTTCCCCTCACCTTTCATACTCTGAGTGTATAAAGGAAATTTTTCTCAAAATCTTTTTTTTTTTTTTAATTCCTGCAGACTTTATTAGAATCACATGGAGGACCGCTGCTCAAAAGCTTTTTCCCTTTAGTTCAGTTCAGTTCAGTCGCTCAGTCGTGTCCGACTCTTTGCGACCCCATGAATCGCAGCATGCCAGGCCTCCAAGGCAGGGGAGGGGAAATGTCTAGAGCCCAACAAATTTCTCATTAGCCCCTTTCTCACCAGTTTATTTCCATTTTACAGCCATAGAAAGCTTAAAGTTCTACTACACATTCATCATCTCTTGAGGCCTAAAGCCCAGAACACTCTATAGCAGTTATCCCAAAGGAGCACTTAAGTAATGTATTTATCAGATTAGGAGTAAGAGCTAATCCAGTAGTTTCTCTGCCATGCATTTCTCAACATGCACTTCTGAGAGGTATTCTTCCATGGACAACAGGAACAGGATGGGCAAGAATGAAACTCAAGAGTGTTGAACAGGCTAGTCTGTTACATCCCACAGAAGCTTCAAGGAATCACCCCCACCAACCTACCCAAGATCAAGTAATAAGCCATCTTCAATAAATTATTTGAACAAATGGTAATTAGTGCACACTTCTTTAACAGATTTATTTCTTTAAAGGAATGGATTTTGAAGAGGAAAAACATGGGGCAGAGAGGTGTGGAATAGAAAATAAATACAAATGTAAGCTATTTTGCTAATTGCTTTATAACCACAAACTAGTACAGAGAATGCCCTGTACAAAACACAATAAAGGTTCAAAGGTGGAGGTGTTCCCTTAGGCAAGGCTGAAGGCTTCAGTCCCTGGTATTTGGAATTTAGGCTGCAGTCTAAATTCCTTGTTTTTTGATGTATCACTGGGTGTGTGGCACAGTCCCATGCTTTTAACCAGATTAGAACAGGAGGATGGCCACTTGGCCCAAGTAGAAGTAGATCAAGTGTTTGGTTTCCCGTGTCACATAACTGCTGAAGTTCCTCCCCACGATGCGGTGCCAGGTGGGGTTGTACTTGTCGCACTCCTTCTTGACATGAGCCGCAATGCCCTTCTCTATATTATATTTCTCCAATGCCTGAGTAGCACACTCCACCGAGTCCTGTGGCATCTTCTCTGACATATCGGAGTTCTGGATCTCAGCCTTTCGGTCACACATGGTTACCAAGGAGCAGGGCCTGGCCGACTGCAATGGTCTCCTGGGGGAGGGGCTGGCGAGGCTCACACGTGCGTAGAGAGGCGGTCGCAACCGAAGCCTTGGCGCATTTCTCATTTCATAGAGAAACTGCAGTAAGAACTTTAACTATTTTTCAGTTTTGCTGTGTTAGGCAAGATCTTAGACCCAGAATTTCTGTGAGCTTTTGTTTTCCCATTTGCAAAAGTGAGAATAATAGCAGCTACCTCTTAAGATTGTGGTAAAGTTAAATAAGATCATACACAGAAAATGCCTAGAACTTTAGTAGAAACTAAGTAAATGTAATTCCCTTTCTGGTTTCTTATAAAATCACCTACTGAATGGTTGAGGAGATTAGGGATGGTTTCATGGAAAATCTAGTGTTACAACAGGTTCTTTAAATTCAAAGATTGGTAGGAGGGGGCAATGGAGAGATGAGAGAACCATGTTCAACTCTCACCTCTCCCCCCTGTTTTTTTTTATTTGCTATGCTGTGCAGCATGTGGGATCTTAGTTCCCCAACAGGGATTGAACCCATGCCCCCCGCATTGGGAACACAAGAGTCTTAACCACTGGACCACCAGGGAAGTCCCAGAGAGAACCATGTTCAAAGTAATGTTTAAGGCAAATTAATATTAGACACATGTTAAAAGAGTTAATGACTAGCTGGATTCAGGAATGGCTGAGTTGATGATGTCTCAGGGACGTCACCAGCTTCCCTGGTGGCTCAGACGGTAAAGTGTCTGCCTGCAATGCGAGAGACCTGGGTTCAACCCCTGGGTCAGGAAGATCCCCTGGAGGAGGAAATGGCAACCCACTCCAGTACTCTTGCCTGGAAAATTGCATGGACAGAGGAGCCTTGTAAGCTACAGTCCAAGGGGTCGCAAAGAGTTGGACATGACTGAGCGATTTCACTTCACTTCAGGGACCACAAACTTGATGGAAGATTGGGACTCTGATGGTGCTATAGAATGAAAAGATACATGAAGAAGAGAAAAGGAAAGATTTGTCTAGGGTTCTTGGGAGATACGACTTAGAAAATAGAGGACACGAGGTAACATTTAACTAGATATTTAAGTATTTTATATTTCAGTAAGATACTAAGATGTTTAAGTAAAGAGAGAAAGACAAAAACTAAAACTTTGGTCAGATTAAAATAAAAACCCAGGAAGGAGAAATTGGCTTCATCAGAGAAGATTCATTTAATAAATCCATAGCATTGGATATATTTCCTAGGGAAGAGAAGGGTAGAGGACTAATTATTAAATGTGATGAAAGAACTTGGTTAAGGAGAGAGAGGAGGGAGCTAAATGAGGAAGAAAAAAACTGTAAGAGAGCGCAGAAAGGTGAGATGGGATCCCCAGAATGAGGGTCCTAGAAACCAAGGTGTGAAAGTGAGGAGAAATGTCAGATGTGCAAAGATCAAAGAGAACCCAAACCAGACGAAAGTATGGCACGGATGGAGTCTCTGGGTTCAGTGCTACCAGGAGCCTCTTCTCTCTCCCTGCTTCCCGCTCCTTCCTCTCTCCACGTCTTCTTCCTCATTATTAACGTGGAGAGCAGAACCAGAAAGATAGAAGGCTAGCCCCTGACCTTCTCTAAATTTCCTTCTATTTGGTTTACAAAAGACCCTGAACTCTGTGACCTCAAGCAAAGTCCCTTAATCTCTGTAACTCCCAATACCTTTATCCTACACTGAAGTCACACCAGTTTTCTTCCCTGCTTTTGGAAAGGGCTGAGGTAGGGATGTACTCTAAAAACCTTTTCAGCTAAAACTTGTACAAAGGAGAGAGTTCTGATAAATATCAAGCGTGTCAATAACTTAGGTAGATAAATGGTTGCTAAAAGGTGGTCTTTAAATCACTTACTTTTTTCTGGTTTGCAGATTAAAAAAAAGAAAAAAACGTAAACTTAGTGACCTTCTGTTAAGGTTGTTGCAAATACTCAAAATCTTTACAGGGAATTGAAGGTGTTTATGCAGCCTTATGCCTGTTGGATGTAATTGTCATTTAAACCTTAAGTTGTCTTTACTTTTATGCTCAGTTAGTAATCATTTGATTACATGATTACACAGAGTGAAATTAACTGAGGGAGAGTGGTGCACCAAACTATTTGTTTCTTCTAGATAAGTATCTTTCAGCTTGTTCAAATGCATAAAATAGAAACCTGCAACATTGAAAATGTTTTAAAGTACTGCACAGATACTTCCGTTTCCTAAAACTTTTAAGTCTTTTTAGTCCTCAGCAGCAATCACAAGAAAATAATATTAGAGAAAATGTGAAAATTTCTAAAGTGAATATATAGAAAATTAAAATTTGGGGATTTGCCATGTATAAATGTGGAAATAGTCTCAGATACCTGAAGTATGTTAGATGCATTTCCCATAGACCCAGTAATTTTTAAGAATTATTTTTCAAAGGCCTTCTCTATTGTTTGAAGACAAACATAGATAGCAGTGCTTTGCACTGTAGTGTGGTCACTGTGAAAGGATATAGGGTAGTACATGTATTTAAACTCTCTTGCCCCTTTGTTTTCTTTCTTTTTAAAAAAAAAATTATTTATTTTTCTGTACCAGGTCTTAGTTGAGAGATGCAGGATCTAGTTCCCTGGCCAGGGTTTGAACCAGGGCCTCCTGCTTTGGGAGCTCAGAGTCTTAGCCACTGGACCATCAGGGAAGTCCCCCCTTTGTTTTCCATAGCAGTGCACTCAGTTTTAACATTCTGAATTGTTTTCCTTCTTTCCCCAATTTCTGTTGTACATGAAGGAGTTTGAACACATTTTTCATACAAACTCTCATAAATTAATGCTTGATTCCTGGTTCATTGGTTTTTGTTTTTTACTGCCTATTTCTTGCACACACATGCCCACACATACATTAGTGAGTACACTGTGTAACTATTATTATGGCATTAAAAGAGGTCTTAAAAATATATTTATAAACAATCATCAAAATTTTAGATAAAAAGACCTGTTTTAAATATTACATTTAAAATACTTAAATATCCCATCAAGCGTTGTTAACGATACATATTCCAACACACCCTTCTATGATGATCTAAAGCCATACAGAATCACCTGCAAAAGCAAAATGAATAGAGTGATTCAGGGAGCTTTCTTGCCTCAGTTAGTTCATAAAGGCTATATGCATCATAGTCCTTTCCCTTAACAATTCTGTAGCCTTGCCTTTGGCTTTGTATTTGACCACAGACATGGAGTTACTATGGGGCTTCCCTTGTAGCTCAGTCAGTAAAGAATCTGCCTGCAGTGTAGGAGACCCGAGTTTGATTCCTGGGTTGGGGAGATCCCCTGGAGAAGGAAATGGCAAGCCACTCCAGTATCCTTGCCTGGAAAATCTCATGAATAGAGGAGCCTGGTGGGCTGCAGTCCATGAGGTCACAAAGAGTCAGGCATTACTGAGCAACTCACTCACACACACACACACACACACACACACACACACACAGTGTTACTAGAAGAAACTGCTTTTTGTAGAGAAACTATTTTTCCTAAAGCTCACATTCCATTTCTTTGGTCCCAAGATCACCAGGTAAGTGCCTGATTTCTCAAAGCTAAGTATCAAACTGTAATCCAAAGAGCCAAATGAGAGGTCTAGCCATTCCTCCTTTTTAGTTTAGCTTGAGTTTCGAATTCTTATTTGCTGTCCCCTAGTAAAGAACATTTTATACTTTAAAGTTTGCAGAGGTTTAATAAGTGTGTGTATGTGTTCTCTGGACTTAGATATTAATAAAGGTTCCTCAATTATAACTTCTTTTTTTTTCCTTCTATATTTAGATATGGGAAGATTGTTTCCACAAAGGCAATTTTGGATAAGACAACAAACAAATGCAAAGGTATGTTTCCTTGTCTGATGATTTACTAAATCAGAGCTTTAGGGAAAAAACGTGGAATTTTAAACCTGATCTTTGATTTCAAAACTACCTCCATTTATTAAAACCCAAATCTTACATGTCAACCAGTTTCTGTCTTGCACAGTGTCAGCATATTGCTTACGTTGGTCCCTGGTTGAGTTTTGGCTGGAAACCCAACAGCAGCTAGCCGCTTGCCAGAATCCCAGATTTGACGCCAGTAGAGTTAACATGCAAAATACTGGCTGGCATTTATCCCCTGCTTTTTAAGGGGGAGTAGAGTTAGAAAATAGCTTTTCTTTCCTGAGCCTGAGGAGATTAGAGCTGCTTACCGAAGACCATTGGACTGTACTAAAGAACTGAAAAGATTACATATTGTGCAAATTGGCTCTATTAATTAGAATAGAGTAGTTTTAAGCAGTACTTAATTACATGTTTCAATACTCCCAATTGTTCTCTGCTGAATGCCTGTTGACAATATTGGCAGCAGGGAGGGGAGAACCGTTTTCACTGACCAAATTGTAATAGGGAAGGGAGGTCATCCGCCCCTTTGAAATATGCTGCTGCATTAATTTGATGCACTGACCTTCAGTTTTCCGTGTAATTAGGATGAGCTCATCCAGCTCCATGAGCTGGAAGAGGAGGCGTCTACAGTAGGCAGCACTGATGCTCTGTGGCTCTGACTTTTAATGATCCAGCATCTTCACAATAGGCATGTGATTTCTAGGAAAGGGGAAGAATGGAGTCAGCTGACTTTGAGTCTAACAACTGACCCCATGAATTGAAATAAGGTTGACAGGAATAGGCAGAGAAAGCAAATCTCCTCATTAATTAGACCCCAGTTTTCCAAGTAGGGGTGACGGTTGTGACTTAGCACAATCTGAACAAGGCAAAGAACGTCAATGAAGCCTATGGTACGGTAGGGCCTCGCCTTAGAAGCCAGCCGTTTCCTTTAATCGAGACTTGAAGTGATTCATTGTACTCCTGTCTCTTCTTCAAAGCTCCTGAATTTAAAGGAGCTATTGTGGCAAATATCTGAGCCCATGTTTAATCAGCATGGCACATTCAGGCAGTTTTGCCGTAGGACACTGAATAGAGCATTGCTTTATGTAGAGTGATACTCAATTAATATTTTAAGTGAATTAAACTGGAGAGAGTCTAATTGTAGACTGAAATGTTTACCCAGTTACCAGGTTAGTCTTAACATATTTTAAAATGATTTGGATGAGCAGGGACACAGGAAGAAACTTTTTGGTTTTATCACTAAGAGATGGACTCATGCAGGTATAAACCAGGAAGCTGATCTCAACATTTGTTTCAAACCAAGAGAGAAATCACAGTAGACAATAGTTTTATAGCCTTACCTACCTTTCTTCCTCCTGACCCCACCCAATTCCCTCTCCCTCAAAAAAGAAGTCTTCACATAGGTCAGTGTGTTAAAAAGCAGAGCTGCCCTAGTTAAGTGAGAGAGAGTACCCAGCAGCCTCCCTGAGTGAATTCTCTATTACAACTCTGCACTGGCCACTGCTGTTTTACACTCTTATCCCACAAGACCCTATTGCCAAGAAACCAAAATTCCCAAATGCTTAGTGCGATCTAGAAATGCTGTTAGTAAAAAAAAAAAAAAATACTAAACCTAACATCTTATAATAATATAAACCCATAATATTTGACAAGAGTCCAAAGATTAGTGGGGAGATTTGTGGGACTTCTAAATAAGTATAAATCAGAACTAGTTTTCAATACATGTCTCCTGGAGAATTTCTCCTAAATTGAGTCGTAGGAGAGACTGGCTTGTATGTGGGGGCAGTGATAGAAACCTTATAAGGTTTTTGTGTGTCACACAGGCCTCTCAGAAAGGAAAAATGATAGATATGTGGGGTGTGGATGAGTGAGTGAGGAGAGAGAGTAAGCAGGAATGGATTTGTAAAATTCTAGAAGAAGCAGTGAAAGAGCTCCTGAAAAAAAGTAATTTGGGGACAAGTGGGGGAAAAAAAAAAAAACAGCATAGCTCACTATAAAGACTGGTAACATGTTAGTAGCCATGTTGTAGATAACTTGGGGGGGGGTGGTGGACAGGTGGATGAATCTGGGTGATGCTTAAGAAATTATCAGTATAAATGAAAACTGCTTGTATTGTATACTAATTTTTAGAGATTGAACCAGTCAAAGAATTTCATACCTGAAAATTAGAGACTTTAGAGGTCATAGTACATTTTTTGGTCACAAAACGTGTTTGGGGGCCTTTCTCCAGAAGACACAATTAAGCTGAAGGAAACATTGCTCTGAATAACATGTTGCTGTAGTTATTAAATTTAAAAATTCATTATTCAGTTGCTCCCCTGCATTTCAGCTTTTGCCAGTTTTTAGCCAACAAAAGGTGTTTAAATGCTTTTCAGCTCTAGTGTACATGGCAGTTCAGGACCAAGAAAAACTTACAAAGGATTGATTGTGCTCAGTGTTTACAGAGTTGCATATAAGACCAGAAAACACAAACGCACACAAAATGGGTGAGGACAGATCAGACCAAAGGAAAAATAGGGGTAAGAGCAGGAAGCTTCCTATTACTACAGAAATGACCCTGTATTTCCTGGTTGCCAAACCAAAAATAATGTACCTACTCCCGTGATTCAGTAATCTCAGTGTGGAAGAAAACCCAAGAAGCAGAAATGCTGTAACTATGCCTGGTCCCGAGACCTGGAAGGATCCTCCTGGGGTTCCAGTGAGAGGATGCTGTGTTATTTAGTGACTCCCACCTTCAGAAATATCTGTATACATGTTTCAATAATGAACCCCCAGAGAATCCGTGAGACCCGTTTATATACTCTTATATTTACTTGAAAGTATTACAACAGGGAAAGTGAAAGAGCACACAGTTGCATGCATAAGCATGTTATATTTGTCTTAAGCAAATATTTATGAAACAGCTATGTAGTGGCACTGGGCAAGGCCAGAAAAGAATGTAAACAGTTAGCTAAGATGCAGCCATTATGGATTTTTCCTAATAAGGAAATAACAGATAAAATAATACTAACAGTACTTGAGTAGAAACTTCAGCTACATTAACATCAAACTTGGGATCTTCATCTTACTGTAATTTATTGACAACAGTAAAATTAAAGAAGGACTGTTAAACATCCATCAGAAGTTACATCATTTCAGTGTAGTTGGGTGTTTGTTTATGACCTGCTTAAGCTCTGTTTGGTAATAAAGTATGTATGAACGTGAGAGATATGTGTGTGCATACATCTTCATAGTGGGTTGCATATTAGCGTTAATAACAGATTTAAAAAAAATATATGAAGTATATTTAACCTAATTTCTAACCTGGCTGCTGAGGAGCATTCTCTGTTTTTACCTGGGTCAGCCTCCTCTTTTCCTTTCCAACCTGGGTATTTATTTCTCTACTCACTGTCAAAATCAAATTAAGCTTTATTCCATCTCAATTCCAAGTAATAGAAAGAAGCTGCTATTTGTTTTAGCTTTGACACTCCTCTCTCTAAAATACCTATTTCTGTAATTCTTAGTCTAGTTCACTAATTTTTCACCAGGGCAATGTTTTTGTTGCTAATACTGCACACTCTTTGAACTACTTCTGAAGTTTCTGTTTTGTCATGTTGATGTGTATATTTTGACCCTAGTTCCTTCCTGTCTAAATTACTTTAGCTTTATAATATCTATAAATAAATGATAGGCCTGACCCCTCTTCTGTGTAACTTCCAGAGAAGACTTTCCTTTTTCAAAATATTCTTACTCATTTAACATTAATTTTATAATCGGTTTGAGTCCCAAGTAGATCTCTTGTTGATATTTTTGCCTGGAACCCTGATCATTTCACTGATGTGCTTTTAAATACAGTTGCACCTTTTCTTAATAATTTAAGCTTTATCACAGTGGCAAAGTGATGGCCTGATTTAATACAGTGATGCTTATGGGATTGGTAGGTTCGTGGAACGGTTGCTCAGGTGCTCTGTAATGCCTACTCTTTGTGTTGTTTTCCTCTTTTATTGGTTGCTGTTAGTTTTCACTAGGTAACATCCATATGATTTTGTAGCAGCCCTACCCTCAACCTGACCCCTCTTTCCTCTAATTTCCTTCTTTTGATTTGTAATAGCCAGCGAAAATAGCTGACCAGCTTGTTTAAAAATGTTTGAAAAGCTATGGATAAATAAGCTTTGAACCAGGGCCTCTCTTAGGATCTTGTTTATTTGTTTGCTTTATTATATTTTATTTTTAGACTTTAGGCCAGGAACACCAAAACCGCTACTTCGGGTTTCTGGAGCCATTTCCCCACTGCCCTTTATTTATTTTGAAGAGATTGTGAGCTGTATTTTAGATAAATAAGTAATATTTTAAAACAAGTTCTAATATGTAGATTATTTTATATTTGGAGTATCCAGTTGTTGTACTGAATTTATTTCAAAAATGCAGTTTACAGAATAAACAAATATTTGTAAGCTCTGTAGGATAGCTCCATCTTTCTTACCAAATTATTAAAAATGCTACTGTTTTCCTGAAGTTGATTCCCCCCCCATTTTTTTTTTCTTAATCTTGATTGATAACTTGGATGTCTTCCTCCCCAATCCCCTGCCTCACCCCAGCAAGTACAGACACTTGAGAAAAAGATCTGAAAAAGGGAATAAACTGGTTTCTCTTTTTTTCCTTTTTTTTTAAACTTTGAAGGGAAACTTACCTAGCCCAGATAGGCGGGACAGACGGCTTGGGGAGGACGTTGCAGTACGGCTGTAAAGCTTGGGACTGTCAGAACGTCAGGGCTTTGATTTCGGTTGCCTGCCTCGGAGACCGAATGGAGCCATCCTTTCCCTCTTTACATAATCATAAAATACCAGCTTAAATACTAACTGTGCTTTGCATTTCAGGGTATGGTTTTGTTGACTTTGACAGTCCTGCAGCAGCTCAGAAGGCTGTGTCTGCCCTGAAGGCAAGTGGGGTTCAGGCTCAAATGGCAAAGGTGAGTTGAGAGCTAGTACTTACTCCTCCAGTCTCTGGCTTTGGTTCTGAATCTGGGCACATGGCTTTTCCTGTCACCATCCAAGTTCTCCTTCCATCCCAGCGAGTCACAGGTACCTGGGGACATTTGCCCCTTGCTTCACATGTCAGTAGCAGCTATTTTGCCAAAGACAATGCCTCATAATTTTATGTGTGAAAAAGAATTTTACAACTGTATAAAATTTTAGCAGATTATGTAACCCCATAAGTAAATGGAGAAGTAGCATCAGATTTTCTCAGGTAATTGCGTACTTGTGGACTAAAGCTCTGTACTTTATTTTTAAAAATAATTTTAAATTTTCAATGTTTAAGGAATTAATACATTTTAGAAGTACTTCAGAATGTCATGTTCTGAAAGAATAATATACTTTATCACATATGTAGGCTTATACAAATATACTAGTAGTTGTAATGCAGTGTCAGCTACAGATAATATTTCCTCTGTATAAAAGAGACATTTTTAGACATTGATTATTAATGAAATTAATAATTCTACAGTTTCAATGAACTCTTATCATAGAAGTGGTGTTTGTGCTCCAGGTTTTATTGCCTGAATGTAAACTTGGGTTTTATCATACCTAGTGCACTTACTCTTTTCAAAAGATCAATACTTTTATATTATCCAGTTTCTTTACAAAGTAATTTTGTGCTGTCCTCTGCTTCTTCTGAAGAGTAGCTTGTGATCTCTCCCTGAGGAGCACTCACATTTCCATAAGGGAAGGAGATTTATGAAAGTTAAAGAACCCTGGGTGAGAAAAGTTACCTGCTAAGCCCTTAAAGCTGTTGAAGGACAAATATGCAGCTACCAGAATAGCAATTTCCCTTAACTAAAAGAATCAACATGAATCAAGATTTCAGGAGTTGATGAAAGGGGCTTCCCTGGTGGCTCAGATGGTAAAGAATCTGCCGGCAGTGTGGGAGACCCAGGTTCAATCCCTGGGTCAGGAATATCCCCTGGAGAAGGGAATGGCTACTCACTCCAGTATTCTTGGCTGGGAAATCCCATGGACAGAGGAGCCTGGTGGGCTGCAGTCCATGGGGTCACAAAGAGTCGGACTCAGCTGAGTGAATAACACTTTCATCACCTTTCTAAAGTTATCCTTGACTTTTAATATTTTTAGACCTTTGGGGTAAGATAAAGTCCAGAGTAAGAAGCTAAAATAAACTGTAAATACTAAGGACAAATCTTCTCTAGAGTAAGGGCACCCTGATTTTTAAATTATTTGTCCATAATATAGAGCACCTTCTTGTGGTATTGTTGAAAGACGGTGATCATGAGGCTTTAGTATGTTTAATTGTAATATGCAATACTTGTGTATGGTTTACAGAATGTTTAATATGTATCTGTAAACCGTGGGTAACCATATGTTTTCTAAGCAGGACTTTGAAGGCATGATCAGAAAAGAACTGTATTTTTCCCTCTGTTCTGTCCATTTCCTCTACTCTGTGAAACTCCTGTTTCCTCCTCTCATGGATAAAATCTAGGGCAGATCCCATGACTTTTCTGGCAACTCTTTATTATTTTGAAAAGTCCCTTCAGTTGCTTCTTTCATTTCAGGCCTTTTTGGTTAATTTTTTTCTTTAGAGTGCCCCTTGATTTTTTTCATGTCCAAACTTTGGGGAATATAATTGTCTTTAAATACATTTTCAGCCATTCCTTTATGTATTTACACCAACCTCAATACAATATTTTTTTAATACAATATTTTAAATAAGATGTTTAAGGGGGAAGTCTCAAGTTATATTCCAAATATGGTTAATAAAATCTCAGAATTGTGTAAAGGTTTTGAAAACTCCGTTCTGAGAGTCAGCAAAAGGGACGTGCATCTTGGATGTTGCTGGTGCTAAGAGAAATCACAGCTTACAAAGCAGTTGTCTGCTAAAAACCACACACTGATAATTTGGTGATCAAGAGGTGATATTTTATTTTATAAGTTTATATCCCTATAAGACAGTCTTTTACATGTTTCCAAACACACACATACACACACAGAGATTTATAAGACATGTATTTAGTGACATTTTAGGAAATTGGAGGTTGTGATTGGTGATAATGCATTATGCTTTTTTTCTTGAAATAATGTGAAATATTATTAATACATCCCAATACAACCTTCTGTTATTATGTGTCTATAAGCACACACACAGATGTGTAACACATGGTTAACATTTGGATGCTGAATGTCTGATTTTTCAACAACACATTTCCAATGCTAAGTGTGTGATGCCCGTAATTGAGATGTCCAGTCCTGTTTATTTGACAAAATTTTGTGTGCCATATAATACTAAAACTTCTGCCGCCCCCAGCTCTGGTCTGCTCTAACTAGTAAGCTTGTCCTGGGATGGGAACATGGTTCGTTCTTTCCTATTTTCCAAATGTGTGTTTTTCTCACTCTTCCATAGCTAGCTGTGGTTTCTTACCCATCCCAGGTTGGAACAGTGGTAAGGGATGGGAAAGCTTCTTGACCTGACAATTATGTCATGTGGTGTTGATTTCTCTGGGCAGAAAACTGATGCTTTCCCTGGTAGAATGCTCTGCTCTCTCCCCTGTGGTTCCTTCACCCTAGAGAAGACGTGTCCTCACCTCCTGAGGATCCAAGGGTCAGCCTCAGTCCTTTTCTTCTTGGACCTTCTTGTCCTTCAGGACAGCCTTCCTGGGTGGATCTAACACAACCCTGCGCCAACTCCGTCTTGTGTGGCCCGCATTGATCTGGCTGCCAGCTGTCTGTGGGAAACTAGTTACCTCCCAATCACACTTACAGGCCCCTTCAGTCAGCCTTTTGCCTTGTAGATTCCTCAGGCTTAAGCCAGACATTGATCCATTCTATCCACCAAGCTCCAGAGGACACAGACCAGGCCTCATGAGGGGTCTCTTGAAACCCTTCTTGCTTGGCTGGTGGTGGGCAGGGGAGGGAGGGTGCAGGAAGAAGCCCAGTTGGTGGGAGCGTGGAACACATCATGGAACACATCAGTGGTTCTCTCCACCTGCATGTTCATTCCCAGCCTCCTCAGGCTCTCCCGGGCAGACAGGAGGTGGGTGGTCAGCTGAGCATCCAAAACCAGGCTTCAGCCAGTTCCTATGCAGACTCTGTTTAGGAGGTCTGGTTTTTCGCTCTGGCATGTGGGTGTGCCTGACACCCGTTTTTTGTTTTTGGGGGGGTTTTTTTGGTGACTTCTGCTGAAACAAAGTTAGAAAGAGGCCTATTTTAACAATCTACTAGGGCTAATGCAGAGGCCTTATTTAGAGAGGCCTCAGGAGCACGAACCTAGGCATCTTTTCAGTACCAGTGATATTGAGTAGCATAGTATATTAACTATATGCTGTTTGAAGAAGTCTTTACAATGCATTTAGTCAGAGCCAGAGTGGGTATAGATTGGCACTGTATGTCCCGTGTCAACAGTGCGCTTTGAATGCCAGCTTTCCCGTGGACTGATAATGAGCACTGTTCAAAGACCTCCTTAGGCAGCTTGGGACTGTAAATTGGCTAGGAAAAATGATCCCTTCCTCCATCATCTGCGGGGAATGAACAATTCAGGGGTTCAGAGACACTGGCAGTGTGCCAACATGCTGCACATTGTGAATTTCTTCAGGTCCCTATAGAATGACTGAGTTTCCTGGACCTGATTTCTTTTTTATTATATCATTAAAGTTACAAAAGGTATTTTAAATGGAAGAGGGTCCATTGTTCTATGCCATAGAACCATGGATGAGAGTATGGGGAATTAAATTGGCCCTTTTATGCCATCTGGATACAGGATTATCTGACTTGTACCTTTTGGTGGAGACAATTTGTGAAAGTTCAAGCCTGGCTCCTATGTTTGGGTGATAAGAGACCTGTCACTGTCCACTTTCTTTAATTAATCTGGATATTATAAAGTTTTTGAAAATTCACATTGCCACATATTAAAGGCATGCCCTTTTGCATAGTCAAAAAAATTCAGGGACATTCTAGTAGGTGAGGGGGGATATAATATTGTTTGGCATTTTGGCTACCTGAGTTGAAAAAGGACTCCACAAATATTCAAAACTGAATTATAAAACTGCAAATGGAGAGCCTTGGACAACAGTGATTTTCTTACTCGTGTTTTAATTTCTGTGCCTTGCTTGGTACTTGGCATATGGTAGATATTAAATGTTTGTTTTGTTGATGATCAAAGAAGCCAATTAAGCACGAGAAAAACTTCCCAGCTTGGGCAGATATGGAGCGATAAGAATGGACCATTTAAAAATTATATTTATTGAGCTCTGTCCATTGAGTACCCTGATGAAATTTACCAGAAGGTTTTCCAAAAGGCTCAGGGTCATTCCCATTTATGTTACACTGGGCATTTGTTTCAAATGTGTGCATTTTTCAAAATAAAAGACTCGGAATCTATGAAAAGAAGAAAGAAACCCCAGACAACGAGCTGAAAAGATATGAAACTCAAATCAACTTTGGTTAAAAGAGTGATTTCTGTGGGCCTTCCAGCAGTACCTCTTCCAACCTGCTGGGGGTCAGCACATCATTCCATGTTATTTGCCTACTGGTATGCTTGCAATTTTTTTCAGTAAATAGGCAGTCAAAGGAGCAGGAATTTAATCGCCCTTCCACACAGAGGTCTACCATGCTTCAAGCAGTTTGCATTCACATGCCCATAAGCAGCTATCTGCTGGTTGGTGAACCTATTCAGTACAAGAGAAAACAGATGTCTGGTCTTCCTGCCAAGTCCCTTTCTTGCATTTTAGGAACCATTCCACACGCACAGGGAGGTTTTTGTTAATTTCTTTCAGATGATGACTGAGTGCTTTACACCACGTGGGACCTCTGAGCCCTACTTTTCTACTCAAGTGAACATTAGTAGCCATTTATCCCTCTCATGGCCAATGTGGGATCTAGTTTTCTACTTGTTAGAGAAGCCATTGAACCTTTTCCACGCCTTGGGATATAAAGAGGCCTATTGGCCGCATTTTTATGTCTGACCACCCATAATTTACAGAGTAATTGTTTTTTCAGACATAGCATTGCATGTCATAAAACAGAGTTATGGTTGTCCCTGATTTAAAGGCGCAATATTCCCCTTATTCAAGAACCACTCCCCTTACTACAGTACTGTATGTTCTGTTTACTGTAAATGTATCATGATTAGAACACAGGGACCCTTTTTTGGTGATTAGATATTTTTGTGGCCATTGCTGCCAGGTTGGAGTTGCTTCTCATTTTTGTTTTTTTATTTTTTTATACTGTATGCAGAAGTTGACCGTTTGAAAGGAAAGATAAATAGCATTAGCCCTGGAGGTCATTCCAATGAAAAGAGCTAATTGACTGACCTTTTGCTATTGAAAACAAATGCATTAAAATCATAGGAAATACCTACCTATCTACCTTATCTACCTATCATAGAGTGGGTTGGGAGCTCAATTTCTGGATTCTGATTTAGCACTTTTAATTATTTTTTTTCCTCATTGGTAAACTTTCAAATTGAATCAGCATTTTAAAGAATAATAATGTAATAATTTAATAATTATATTTAATAGTGTTTTTAAACATTTATATTTAATAATATTTAATAATAATTGATATTTTAATAATAGCAAGTAAAACACAGATTTAGAAAGCACTTAGTTACCTTACATTGTTAGTTCTTTTGAAAATACTTCACAGATGACAAATTCTATGAACATTCTTAAATAATCTTAAATTTCATCATTTAGATTTTAATAATTGTAACCCAAAAGGAAAGCTCATGATATTTATGATACATGTTTCTTACATAACATTTGTGATGCCATATCTTTGTCCCAGGAGTGTTTTAATGCTCCTTAATTAGGGAGTTCCCAGCTTCTCTGAATCTGACTAAGCATGATTCAGAAACATTTCTAATAAGATAGGTCTGATCACATCACTCCCTTGCGTCTGTGCCTCAGGAAGCTCCCCACTTTTTAGGGCATGGCTTGCCAGCGGTGGTTCCCCCTTCTTACTCCTCCCCCCTCACCCACCAGAGTACCTGAAATTACAGAATAAATATGGCTTATCTCCCTGGAGTGTCATTATGACTCCAAAGTATTAGGTTAGAAATATTGCTCTATATTGAAACAAATTCAGATAATTAGGGAGTCGATTGCAACATTCACATACTTTTTTTTTTCCCAGATAAAGCACAAGGCTTCAAGGAAATTGTGCAGCCTTAGCAAGGCTCTTTTCTCCATTGCCCACACACTTGCAGGAGACATAGTCATTCTCTTTGCTGCTGCACTCCTTCAGTGGAAAAGTTTAAGCAGGGATGACTGACAGAAAAGTCAAACTCCTTGGATAGCTTTTTACAGTCTGGTTTTCAGCCTCGTGCCCTGTGTGTGTTTCTCAGGTCTCAACTCAATGTCATGCCCCGTGAAAAGTGTTCCCTACTAAAGACAAGCTCCCATGTGTCCTCCCATTGTAATTTGTTCACGTCTCCATTACAGCATTCATTTTGTGTGTTTCTATCTCCCCAACTCGAACTGTAAACTGTTGGAAGACGGGACTGGGGTCATAATTATTGTGTAAGAGGGTCTGGCATGTACAGGATACACTGTAAATGTTATTGGACTGTGTTAGGTTACAGGCCCCCTCAGTACGCACCTTCAGAAAGAAAGGATCCCATCTGTGTTTGCCAGCTAAGGACCAGACTTCCACA
This sequence comes from Oryx dammah, assembly GCF_014754425.2. NCBI lineage: Eukaryota > Metazoa > Chordata > Mammalia > Artiodactyla > Bovidae > Oryx > Oryx dammah. The sequence goes on along the minus strand of NW_024070211.1, from coordinate 99,862,505 downwards.
GGAACAAATACAGTCTTGTACACTCCATGAAAGCTTCAGGGACTTGGGAGATTAGAGCTGACATGTAGCTAATTGAGAAGCTGTACAATGAAGTGGGCAAAATTGAGGAGGTAGTGCGTGAAGGGGAATAAAGAATGGAGATTTTACCCCTTAGCCTACCTCCAAAGAATTGAAAAATTTGATGCCTAAGAACATATTGTTTTCCCCCTTATTTTGAAGCCTTTTATCTATTGTTATGCATTTATTAAATCACTTTGCAATCTTTATATATTAAAGATACACTTTATGTAATTGTCAGTGGGCGCTTTTGCTCTGCGTAAGGTAATCAGTGGTACCACAATGACTTTAATTTCAGCCAGAAGCAAAGGTAGTAGCCATTTTTGCTTAGTCTGTCTAAGATTAAGTTTTTGGCTTACTATTGAACATTTGAAAATTTTAAATGTTTCTTATTGGACCCAGTTGCACCTGGCACACCTCTGAGAAGGTGGGAGCTTCTGCTCCATTCCTTTGGAATTGGGGGTTACAGGCTGCCTCTGTCAGAACCAGGAAGTCAGAGAGAGTACTTTTTGCCCGTAGTTTCTCAGTCTGTCGTAACTTTAATTATTGGAACTACCAGGGTGTTTTACCCTTCTCTGGGACACCAGATTACTGTTCTAAGTCTTACAACTTAGGTATAGCATGAAAGATCAGTATTCACTTTTACTTGCAGATTATCTAAAAGGAGAAGTTTTATTTCATGTTTAATTAATGCCAGAATAACATTTGAAAGTAGAGACTGTACAAATCCAAACATTTGTATACTTCACATATATTTTTAAAGTACTGTGCGTTTTGAAAATCTAAAATATGATGAGTGCACTTTTCTGATGCCTAAGACTAAAACATCAATCAATGACTTTGCTAATAGTACTTGTTGGGCTTCCCAGGTGGCTCAGTGGGTAAAGAACCTGCCTGCAGTGCAGGAGCATGCCAGAGGTATGGGTTCAATTCCTGGGTTGGGAAGATCCCCTGGAGGAGGGCATAGCAGCCCACTTTAACGTTGCCTGGAGAATCCCATGGACAGAGGAACCTGGTGGGCTACAGTCCATAGGTCACAAAGTCAGACACATCTGAAGCACAGCACAATAGTGCTTGTTAAAATCATAAACTTTCATAATTCAATATGTAAAGATACAGTTGGTTAATAATATCAAAGGAAAGCCTATTTTAAAGTTAAGACCATCCTAATCTCATAAATGCCATGGTGAATTTTTATTTGCTCAGAAAATATTCCAGTTGTCATGTAAGCTTATTTCCTCATGATTTAACACCAGACTCTTCGTAAATCAAGATACTTGCTGTGAGAACCCCATGAACTGTATAAAAAGGCAAAATTATACATAGCAGTTACTGATTCTCAGAAAACTCAGTTCTTATCTTTGATTTCAGCTGATTTTACTTCCGCAATAGAAGGGTGAGTGGGAAATGGTCTAATTGTTGTTTCTTAGACTTTCATATGCATTTGTACTTCCTGAAGATCTTGTTAAAATGCAGTTTCTGATAACATTAGTCTAGGATGGAACCTGGGATCCTACATTTCTAGTAAGCTTGCAGATAATTCCATCAGAGCTGGCTCCTGGATCAAATAGCAAAGATTTCCCAGAATGCCCTACCCCCTTCTACACTTGAGTTTATCTTTATCCAGATTCTAAAATTTGCTCTGCCTCTAGTCTTTCATTTTGTATGGCTTTGTAGGTTTTTTTTTTGTTTTTGTTAGCTTAAGAGCCCTCTATTTTCCTTTGGTGATCATAGATCAAGGTAGTAACAACTCCACCACAGAGCAAACGAAGGGAATTTGGGCAAACCACCACTGAATTTGGATGACTTAGTCCAGAATCCATCATGTGTCTCTGGATCAGATTATTAGCAGTAACCACCATCTGTGCAATAGTGTGCCCGAAATGGGCTCCTAAAAATAGTAGTAGAGGCAAGGTTAGTTATTTTGCAGAACACTGCAAACAGCTGAGACTTGTACTTCCATGAGGGCATCCTCTCCAACTTAGCAGTGCCTGCCAGCACTTCCACTTCCAAATCTGCCAAGAATGGTTTGGTGGGATCATGACTGACCTCTCCAGATTGTCCAAGCTTCAGACACTGTTGTTGAGTGCCGAGGGTGACTCGGGTGTTCTGTAGCAAGTGCTCTCACTTGCTAGTACTTTAAAGGGACCTGAGCTCAGAGAGTGGCTAAGTAAAAGTGTGTTCCTGTAAATATCTCACCTTCTGTTGGAAATTAACAGGTAATTCTCTGTTCCGTTTTAGCAACAGGAACAAGATCCTACCAACTTGTATATTTCTAATTTGCCACTGTCCATGGATGAGCAAGAACTTGAAAATATGCTGAAACCATTCGGACAAGTGATTTCTACAAGGATACTACGCGATTCCAGTGGGACAAGTCGTGGTGTTGGCTTTGCTAGGTGAGCTTACTGCCCTGCCTTCATGTCAACAATAGTTCTCCTGCATTTCCTGGAGAATAAAAATTGAGCCAAAAGAGACAATTTAAGCCAGGGTTATAGAAGCCAGTTGTACCATGAACTTAAATTATGCACAAAAAATAATGTGCATCTCCCCCAGCTCTTTGAAAACTCACTGGGATTCTTGAGCCTGAGGACCCTAAATATTTGGAGACGCAGGGTAAGGAAATATCACATGAGCAATAGTTTTGCAAGTGTGTTTCCTTAATATTTTGACTAATTCAATCAGGTTGCCTAAACTGCTTAAAAAAATAATCTCAGGCTCCTAAATTTCATAAATAAATTGGTATTTTTGTCTCATTAGGTAGAACTTTGGTTCATCATCAATAAAATCAGTAAATTAGATTTTTTAATGAAATATTTTACACATTGAGAAGAGTGCAGCAGACACCTGACCACCAGTTGTTATACACATTATAACACTTTACAGTTTTTGCTTCAAATTATTTTTTAAGAAGTAAAATGTTGCACATATCTAAAGCATCCTCATTCTTTCATCTTACTTTTATCCCTTCCTCCCCAGAAAGGGTACTTCAGTGCAGTGATTAGTTTGCTTCCTTTGATTTTGACATAATTCAAATCTGAAAGCCCACATACAAAAACTGATTTTACAGCGCTTAGCAACCTATTAATTCTGTGCAGTAACCATTTATGTCTACATGTTTTAAAGTATTGACTTTGATTTTGGGGGGGAAATCACTGACTTTTTACCTTCCTATGCATGATCCCATTTGATGACAGTTGCATCTACCACAGGCCTGTGAGATCAACAAAGCAAGCATTGTTCACACTTTCACATATAAAAAGAATTGAGTTAAAGAAAGGACATTGTCACGGAGTTGCCAAGCAATGAAGCAAGGTCTAGTACTTGGTTCTTCTGGCTTTCAACCCATTGCTCTTTCTGTTAGACCAGATGATTTTATAATAAAACTAAAATATTCTACAAGTGGAAAGTCACCAAGGCCAGAACCCATTGTGCACTTCATGGGTTAAAAGGATCAGGTGAAACAATGAAAGGCCCAGCGCCATCTGAAAATCATCCCTCTGTGGGTGTTCTTCTGAAAGCAGATCAAGGACTTTCGTTTCTGTATCCAAAGATGGAACCCAGTTAAATTCTAATGCTTTTTAATTACCACTATTACCACCCGTTAAAATCAAAGTGCGACTATTCTGGGTAGTCCAGGAGTGCAGTGCCTTTTGAGCAGATTTTTCAGTGTTTCCTCCATTAAAGAAAAATAAATCAAAATTATTTAATTCCCATGAAATGTTTCTGCAGATGTAGAATAAGTTGTCAGGCTCCATCCTTTAATTCTTCCTCTAAAGCCAAGAAGGCAAAGAAGGAACATACTTGACTTCACTAATTTTAAACTTGAAGCTAAGGTGAAAAACTTGTAAGACACATCCTCTGTTCAACCCCAATTCATTTCATGACTTTTGAGTCTGTTGTTCTGTGAATAAGTAAAAGGGAGGACCATCTCTAAAATGAGCAGTATCCTAGCAGCACTAAATACATCAGTAGTTTAAACTGGTATTTTTGTTATTGATTTCAGTATCATAACTAATAAAGCTATTGTGTATTAATTATAATTTCAACAAGTAGAAAAAAATTAAATATTTTGCATGCTTGATTAAAGGTACAATTTATTTCTTTTATGATTCTGAAGGTATCTGGTTATCAAGTTTTCATTTTACCATGAAAGCGCACAAACAACACTTCAAGACAGAATAAATCCACTTTTTCTTATCACTCACTTTTTGTTAGGTTTCATTTGTATCAAATAAACCTATAAGATTGTATTCATGTGCACTGAACAAAATGAAAATTAAGATATCTTTGATTATTTATGTCTTATTTTTATGTATAAATAGGATGGAATCAACAGAAAAGTGTGAAGCTGTTATTGGTCATTTTAATGGAAAATTCATTAAGACACCACCCGGAGTTTCTGGTATGTTGTTTGTCTAAAATTATATTAGTAGTCTTTTCTGTTATTTATAATTTTAGGATGTGGTGACTCTTACATCAAGAACAAAACACTCCTCATTTAGCTCTTTAAAATTTATTTCTTTGGATTTCCAAAACGACTTCAAAATTCACTTCTCCCAGCTGTGTAAATGTGAATGGAAGCATAGAGTCGCAGATGTAGAAAAGAAACTCATGGTTACCAGGGAGGAAAGGGAGGGGGAGGGGGAGGGATAAATTGGGAGACTGACAAATACACACTACTATCCCATGCGTAAGATAGATGACGAACAGGAACTGGACTCACCTGGCGGCTCAGCAGCAAAGAATCTGCCTGCAATGCAGGAGACCTGCGGAGACACGGTTCCGATCCCTGGGTCAGGAAAATCCCCTGGAGAAAGAAACGGCTGCCCCGTATTCGTGCCTGGGAAACCTCAAGGACAGAGGAGCCTGGTGGGCTACAGTTCATGGGGTGGTCAAAGAGTGGGACACACCTGGAAAACGGCAACAAATAAGAAGCTACAGTTTAGCACAGGGAACTCTACTCAGTTCTCTGTAATGATCTGTATGGGGAAAAGAATCTAAAAGAGGGGGTATGTGTATGTGTATAACTGATACACTTTGCTATACAGCAGAAACTAACACAACACAGTAAATCACTATACCTTAATGAATTCTTTTTAATTCAAAAAATAAAATGAGTATGTATGTATAAAATGAAAAAATATATATGAATGGAAGCAGACGTACTGGAAAGGAAGCTGTGTGCCTTGCAGAGGATTGGAAACCTCTCCTCCCTGGATGCTAAAGGCATCCTCTAGCACACCTTATCATTCAGTAAGTATGCTGTCATTCAGTCATATCCATTGAGGACAATGGTACTTTCTACCCCAGCTCCTGCCTTTGTTCTAGATGATTTCAACGTGTGTGAGCCCTCCCTGCTTATAGTGCCTGGACTCAGCTGCGATGGCCCCTCCATCCGCTCCTCTGTAGCCTCCTCCTGCCGTTGTTCTGACCTGTGTTGTCTTAACTGAGAACAGTACACCTCAGGAGATTGCATTCCAACATCACACCTCCTCTGACTCCCACTAAACCTGCTCTGAAAGACAGTGAGCCTGGCCAGACCCTCATCATCACTGGGCCTCACTCAGCCTCTCACCCTTACCTAAACTGTAGTTCTTCACAGTTTTCACCAGTTTGCACAGCCCTCTCCCTAAACGGCTCCCACACCGCAGCTCTAAGCAGATGGCTTCGCTTCCATTCCCTTTAACTTGGCTGTTCCCTTCCCACCCCTCAAGATTCTGGTCAAGGCCTGCCTCCCCACTTCAGCAGCCTTCTCTGCTCCCATTGGGTTACCATCTGCATTGCTCCCTGAGGACACCCACCTGTAGGGCAGCATTTAATTTAACAGGTTTACACATATCAGTGTACTAAACTGAGCTCCTTGAAGGCAGAGCCTGTTTTCTCATCTTCCGGTTTTCATGCCTAGCTCAGTACTTGAACCTTACTAAGCACCAATAACTGTTTGTTATTTTGCATGAACTTACCAAGACAACACTATTTACAAGCTGGCGTGCAAGTGGCTGACCACAAACTGGAAGATGTTTCTATGCGCGCATGTGTAACTAGTGTTTAGTATTTATTCTCCTGTAGCTCTAAGGCTCCATGTTTAACTGGATGGCTCATGATTATGGTTAAGGATCCACTTTAGTTTCGATATCCGGGTGAGTCCCACTTCATAAAAGTATGTGTGATCCCATGAACTAATTGCATCCTTTAACACCAAAACCTGATAGGATACAGTTTGCATGGCTGTATGGGAGCTTGAACTGCCTACTGACATGAGTTTGAAGCATAAAATACAAGACCTGGTAGTTACATTCTTTCAAGGAACTCAGCCTTGTGAAAAAGCTTCCTTTTTTGTTTTTCTTAGGCAGTTTTCTTTTGAGTTGAAATTAAAGAAAACAAGAAGGGATTGTTTTTACCCTCAAACTAAGTAAAGACAAGGGAAAGATTTCATACTTGGGAGCCTTCTGTCAACCTTGCCCTGCAGGCCTTGCAAGGCCCCTGCACACAGCTGCCCCCGTGCCCTACTCCCTCCCCTTGCCGTCCTCTGCATAGTCAGGACCCCAGAGAATTACATGAGTCTCTTAGAAGGGCTGCTCATCCACACACCTATGACCTCCTTACTTTGTCAGCTTGTTCTTGAATGCAACAGCGGAATTTCAAGGAGAAACACCACAGCACCCTTTTATTTTGATGTTGTATCAGCCTAAGATAAGATCTGCCAGTTCCCTGCGTAAAATAGATCTCAGCATGTCACGAATTGAGGTTGGCCAGTTTCCTTTTTTCTCCAAAGGACCTCATGGTTGTGTCATTTAACTGTTTTCTTTGAAGTAGATTTGAAGATTGTTGGTCACACCCATTCTAGGAAAAAAACAAAAGAGACCTGATTTCCAAACCACACATAAATGATTGTAGGATTCTCTGCACCTTTGCAGCTAATGATGAATACTTTCTTCCAAGTAGTGCTGAGGGTCAGAGTGGGTGTAAGAACCAGATCAGTTCCTTCTCCAAGAGGAGCATCCCTTAGGGAGGATAGCTGTGCGGTCAAGCCATTCTCTTTATTCGAACCAGGACTTAACTTTATGCCATTTTCTGATGTGTGATGGTCTCTCCTGTGTTTCAGTATTGGTTCCTGACTAGACAACAAGTTCTTTAGTGGCGAGGGCTGTTTTATATTTTAATTTTGCAGTAGGCACCAAAAGCCTGTGCATTGCCCTATACCAGCAGAGGTTTACCCAAGGGTTTCCAAGAGCATTTTTCAGATGGAGTGCTTATCACAAGATTCGTGGCTGGCTATTTTGATGGCCTTTTGGGATAGATTTTGCCTATAAGTGGTTGAGCTGCTGTTTTGGCAGGAGTTTGAGATGTACAATGCAGGTTGGGAAGCCCACTGTTCAATAAACAACCCATCCCCAAAACAAGTCTCCAGTGGACTGGAGATACCACACCAGAACTGAAACCATTTTTAACATCTCTGTATTGTTTTCTGTCTATGTAAATACAAGAATTATCTTTGACTAAGAGTCTGTTTATTAATGCCTCTCTCTCCCCTCCAATTACCTGACTGACTGCTCTGTCACATGGGTTTCTTCATGGAGTGCATATAATTACTTTCAGTAGAACCAGGTGAAAAAGAAAAAATATTGTCAGACAAGGGTAAATTGAATGGGCCTCCACTTTCATGTTTAAATAATGTAGGCTTATTGCTAGGCAGACATAACATTTCATAAATACAGTTAGAGGATGGTTTATTTAATGATGCAAGTTGTTTAGCTGGCATAAGCAGAATTATCCAGGTTGGTTTCTGTCAGAGTACTCTGATTCTTGCATGACTGGTGATTTGCATGTGACATTGGAACCAAGTATAGAAAAGAAACACATATTAGACACAGTCCCCCAAAGACACTTTTTGAAAATTAGCAAACTGAGCAGTTAACTCATTGTGTGACACTAGAGAGAAAGTCTCTAGATGGCAAAGCAAGAGGAACTCAGCTATGTCATTTCTCCAATACTACCCATCCGTCTGCCAGCACTGTCTTCATGCCAGGGTGTTGTAGCTTAGGCCCCTATGTGGGGCCTGGTAATGCATGTTTAGAGTTCCATAAAAATCACTCAACCACATCACAACATTTTATGCAGTCTTCTTTCTGAAGCTGCTTTTAAAAAATCTTGTACTTTTGTGTCTGACATTACCATATTTTCACAAAGGCTTTATCTTATGGCAGATTCTTCAAGCATACATTACAATTTATGTTGAAAAAGAAATTTCTCAGAACGCCTTTCCTTCTATGCTTCTCTGCACTCAGGCTCTCACTTTTCTCTGAAAATACTGAAGCATTTTTTTTTTGTTTGGATTTACCTTGGTTTTGAGTGCTAGCTGGTTTGCACTTAGTCACATTTACTTGAAAGGACTACGAGGATAAAAGAACTTCTTTGTGAGACAGTGACTTCTTTGTGAGGCAATCTAGGTGAATTCCATAGGAATTTAAAAGCAGTATGTCCTATTGGGTTGATAAAAATTCCATTATGGAGAAATAGTATAGTGGTGCTTTCCCACACAGTGAATGTTAGAAACAAGAGATGGGTAGAACTGAGGTCCAAATTAGGAGATATACCCAAGGCAAAGACACTGTCACTCATGGTCATGATTCAGAGATTTGTCTGAAAAATGTTCTTCCAGTACCTTCCTGGAAGAGAGTGCAAATGCATATGGCATGTTAGCTGGAACTCTCCTAGGGCTGCTTGCCCTGCACCCACAACACACACCCCATGGACAAAGGCCACATGCATATCCAGTGCTGCAGAGGCAGTATGGTCACGTCTCTCCTTCTGGACCTCTCTATGACATTAATGGAATGTGAAGACGTTCTAGTGTGGTCGGGACAGAGAGTTTTTTGTTTGTTTGTTTGTTTTTAAGAAAAAAAGTGCCTAGTCACTGGATACGCAATTGCTTGTTAGATTCCCAGCTTCACGCTGGCTTCATTCTGCTGCATTGCCTGAAGCTTCTCCTGTGCAGGCAAAGGAGCTCCAGTGAAGTGCATATGTGACTATTGGCCGACTCCATCCAAAGACCCCAGCTTGTTTTACATCTGCTTTCTGTGTTACCTTGACTTTTCAGTTTGGGTATGTGCTTGGCAGGGCTTGAAAACTGCTTTTACCCATGTTCTGGAATGTTCTGTATATAGGTAAAATTATTTGGGCCTTGTTCAGTGCCAGAAGGCAGAAAAGGTGATGTTTAGAGGAAAAATTACAAATCTAGTAAAAAGGCTGGACATCTTTCAAGGGCTTTTATTGCCCATTTCGTTTCCTGCACGTTTGGCTTAAGCTTCATTTACTCTGTTAAAAACAGAAAATTTGGGCAACTCTAGGACAAAAGAAATACTTGAAGACATGTGCAATGGTCCTGGTACCTTTAGGACAGTGTGATCAGACCTCTGGGATTGTGGTGGTTCCCGTATCCCTCACCCAATGCGTACAATAGAGCAGAGTCTGAATGCACATTCTGTTGAGATGTTCTCTCCAAAGGTAAATCATGAATAAATCATCACCGAGAAAGCAGAAGCACAGGAACCATCCTGGGAGGCCACTGGGGTGAGGACTGTCTTGCAGATCCGAAACTAAAACTTACTCTCTACCAGAAGGGAAGTCTGGGTTTTAAAAAGTGACAAGGGACCTCAACCATGTTTCAGCTGAAGATGCTTTGAGTGTTGTGCCAGGTTTAGGAGGAGACTGCCTTCAGGCAGCTGTTACCACCGTGGATCACACCCAGCCCACAGGCCCACTCCAGTCAGTTTTACACCTTTCTACCGTCAGGTCCTGCTAGAGAGGAATAGTAAATGGTGGTGTGTGCATGTTAAGTCACTTCAGTCCTGTCCCGACTCTTTGCACCCCTGTGGACTGTAGCCTGCCAGACTCCTCTGTCCATCTGATTCTCCAGGCAAGAATACTGGAGTGGGCTGCCATGCCCTCCTGCAGAGGATCCTCACGACCCAGGGATCAAACGCATGTCTCTTATGTCTTCTGCATTGGCAGGCGGGTCCTTTACCACTAGGGCCACCTGGGAAGCTCATAAATAGTGAAGTAAGACTTCATTAAAGCATAAGGATCTTAAGTTAAAAATGTAGGTGTTACTACGAAACAGTTTTCTAAAAGGCATTTGCCAGTAACTTCATCCCTAACTACAACTTAAACATTTCTTTAGTCTACATCAAGCCAACGTAGCAACCGTAGCCAGCTCTTTAAATCTCACAGAATCAAATCCCAAGGAAAACAGGCCAGTCCCTAAAAACATTTATAACTTCTGAACCAGAAGTTCCTCTCCCAAGAATTTAACAGTTCAAAGGAGGAACCACAGCTCAAAATTTGAGCTCCTCCTGTTGTCATAGTGATAATAATAATAGTAACTAATACTTATTGAATTGTTCTGTGTGTTTTATGTATATTTATATATATTAATTATAACAATGTTTTGAAGTAAGCACTCTTAATGGTCTCCATTTCACATATTATGAAACCAGAGACCTGCCTGGAATCACTAGCTAGTAAATGGAAAAGCCAAAATTCAAACCCAGAAAGACTAATCTAGATCCATTGTTCCAACCAGCATAGAATCTGACCACTAGCATCACATTGGCCCTGGGACCAAAGAGATAAAATATATAACACTCACAGATGTTCACACAGTGTTAGTTATAAGAACAAAGAAACTATACATGATCCCTTTTCAAATAGAACATTATGTAACCATTAGAAAAAAAAAGATTCTGTAGCAAGATAAAGAGCTACAATGTAAATGATAAAAGCCCCTATCATTGCAAAAATGAAAAATAAATATAGACTTAGAAAAGTAGTAAATATAGAATATTAAAATATTTATGTTGGAGTGATGGGAAAATATTGTGTTATTGGTTTCTCTTTAACCTGTTGTTTAACCATTATTTTACTGACAAGGAAAGCTGAATGGGATATGGAACCACTCTGTAAGGGTCAGGAAAGCAGAGACAGACCCTAACAGAGCCCGTATGGGAGGGTAGGCATCTGCAGAGAGAAGCCAGAGTTGTGCCCCATGGTAGAGAGGACCACAAGGTTTGGTTGTAAACAAAGAAGGGACTGAAACAGGAAACACAAAAAAAGGATAGTATCCATTGGATCCTTAGATAGAAATTTTTAAGAGTCTTGGATAGTTTCTTGCATGTTGTTAGTTGAGGAACTTTGAAAGTAGCTGACAGTGATCATTAAGAAAGCTGATTACAGTTGCTGTGAAGTGAAAGTCGCTCAGTCATGTCCAATTCTGTACAACGCTATGGACTGTACCCCACCAGGCTCCTCTCTCCATGGGATTCTCCAGGCAAGAATAATGGAATGGGTTCCCATTCCCTTCTCCAGAGGATCTTCCCAACCCTGGAGAAACCTGAATCAAACCCAGGTCTCCCACATTTCAGGCAGATTCTTTACCATCTGAGCCACCAGGGAAGCCCCTATATTTGCTGAGGGGGCTACTTTTCCAAAACTGATAGAAAAGCTTCTATCAAAGGCAGTTTATGTCTTAGAGACTGTTATTTGGGATAAAATGCTACACAGCTAGAAAAAAAATGGGAGCTGGGGGGTAGTCATTTCTCCAGCTGTTAGAACATGGTAAGGAAAAACTCCACTTTGTTAGAAATAGAAGAGAACTTGGAGTCCTCTGAGCAGTTGGATTAGATAAGTGAGGAGGATGTCTGGGAGGTCTGATCACGTGCTACAGTGCTTAGTCAAAGCAAGCATTCTAGAAATGATGTTGAGTGTAGGTGTCCAGGAAAGACAGTTGAGCCTAAATAAATCACTGCAGAGTCTGAACTTCAGAAGCTGGGTAAGGACACAACTTGGTGGAGATGTGCAGGGAGCCATCGTGGGCATCCCCCTGTGGCTCACAGCCCCTTTGGAGGGACTGTCGATGCCAGAGATCAGGCACTTGGTGAAAATTTCAACTGCAAACAGACCAGAGAACATAATAATAGAGGAAAGAAGTGGTTAGAATTGTATGTTGCCTCACACAGAATACTAGGGCATTCCTCTTTCCCTGAAGCAACGACCCAACAGCTGTCTGAAAACTGCGTCATTTCTACTGGGTTATGCTGCTGCTGCTGCTAAGTCGCTTCAGTCGTGTCCGACTCTGTGCGACCCCATAGTCGGCAGCCCACCAGGCTCCTCTGTCCCTGGGATTCTCCAGGCAAGAACACTGGAGTGGGTTGCCATTTCCTTCTCCAGTGCATGAAAGTGAAAAGTGAAAGTGAAGTCACTCAGTCAGTCACTCAGTCGTGTCCGACATCAGCGACCCCATGGACTGCAGCCTACCAGGCTCCTCCATCCATGGGAGTCTCCAGGCAAGAGTACTGGAGTGGTTTGCCATTGATTGCCTTCTCCAACTGGGGTGTAGTTCTTTGAAATAACAAATTTGTTTTCCTAAGATATGGGACACCTGCCAATAGACACACTGTTTTAACGACTTACCTTTTTGGTTTTAGAGGAAGGAAAATATCCTAATGACAGTGCAGAATCATGTAGCAAATGTAATTCACTTTGAAAGATTCAGCTACATTCTGTTCCATTTGTTTCATTTTAAATGATATATTTGCAAACATGTCATTGCTCACTTGATGTTTACCTCCTCATTACATGTCTTTAGCAGGCTTGATTGTTGCCTGAAATTGCTTTTTCGTTGACAGAGCGTAGTCGAGATGAATGAAAATGTGTTGGGAGCACCTTCCCACAGATAGGGAAGGCCTGTTTGGCCTCTCAGCAAAGGCGCAGCCTTGGTGCTCCCCAACGATGGCTCCCCAGCTGCCTCCATTCGCACCTGCCTGCCTGGGCAGCCCTGGGGAACTTTCAGAAAGATTCTGACCTGGTCACCTTCTTTCTCTGCTAATGGAGGAAAAATGGTGCATTTGCGTTGTTCCCTTTGAAGGGAACTTTTTTTTCGTTTTTAATTTTACTTTCAGTCTCAGAGCTGATCTTTATAATGCCTCTAGATAAAAGCACTTCCCCAGAGTGAAGCCCCTCAAAGTGCTGGCACCATAGAGTTTACTCTCTCTTGCTCCGCAAGGTTATGGGGAGGCAGAATCCTAAAACCCTCAGATGTCATTGGAGGAAACGTTTGTTACTATAAGGACCTTTCTAGATCAGTGGAGAGCGAGCTCTTGTTTCTCTCTCAGTTCTCAGTTTGTCCTCAGGAGTCAAGGACGGGGCGTCACCGGCCTCAACAGGCACTCTCTTCACTTCTGCTTGAATGTCGTCTTTTCTCGGTCCCATTTCAATCTGATTCTGCAGGGCCAGTTGCAGGATTAAAAGCATGGTCAGTGATTAGAAAGCTCCCTGGTTTCACTGCATCCATTTACTTTACCTTCAGTGATTGTTGGTAGAGGTGGAAATTTCCAAAAGTCCGTAGCTTTTTTTTGTTTGTTTGAAGAGACAGAGAATGTGGTTTAGGAATGTAGGATTTGGCCTCTGTCCATCTTCCATCACACCCGGCTTGCCTTAAATGGAAGAATGGAAGTTCCTCGCTCAGGAAATCAGCGGCTGGGGGAGGTAATGGAGTCAGAAGAGAAACTCAGGGCCCCTTTGTGAATGGCGGGCACGCGTGTCTCACCAGACACAGGACGGTTTTGCTCTCACCTCCAGGCACCCATAGCAGTACAGCTGCCTTTCAGACCTGAGCTCACGTGCCAGCCTGTCCCTCTGGAGCAACTCAGCCAGGGAGAGGGGAAAGGAGTGCCAGTGGACAGCTTGCAAGGAGGAATGGCAGTGGGGTTTGGGTTATGTTTTGCTTTTTTGGCAGAGCAGCATTGAGAGACACTATTGCTTCCACACCCTGTCATTAGTGGGTGGGTAATAGTGATATAAAATAAGAGATGAATTAGGATAATAAGAGGCAAAGGAGAAAGGAGTAAATTTTCCACAAGTAATATTTTTCTCTTCATGGTTATTTAACTTTGAAACAGAACTTGAAAGTAGTAATCACCATTCCACGGTAGACAAAGGACTGAATGCAAGAGCCAGACACGAAGGTGTGCTTATCTTTATTGTGTTAACTAGAAACATACTGAAACATGCGCAACTTTTAAGAATACACCGTTTCCCTTATAGAAAAAAATTAAAAAGCAGAAGTTATGGGTGGCCTACTGTGTTGTTGCCTTTTTTTTTTTCTTTTTTTGGCTAATGAAGACGTAACCCTGGTGAGAAAAGTCTGTGCATCTTAGGCACCTCTTGCTTTTCTTTGACAGTTTTTTGGGATCATTTTATGAGGCGGATATATTGTAAAGCAACTCCAAGTGGGATGATTAAAGGCCAAAAAAAACCTTTAAAGACAGTGTGCAGGTATAGCTGTTTCCCTGCTATAGCCCCAAAATAAATAAGACCTGTTTGTATTCATTCGTTGGTTCACCCAAGAGGGAGTAAGTGCCTGCGGTATGCCAGACACTTTGGCACTGGAGGTAACAGGGATGAACAGAAGTCACTGCCCCCACAGAGCTTACACTCTGGAGGGGAGATGGACACCAGACAGATTGCCACATTCACAAAGTATTATAGATGCTCCAAATAAAAACGCAATGTGGTGGGGGCAGGGCAGGAGGGCCGTGTGAATTGAGAGAGTAGCATTGACGTATCTGCAGTACCATCTGTGAAACAGACAGCTAGTGGGAAGCTGCTGTATGGCCCAGGGAGCTCAGCTCGGTGCTCTGTGATGACCTAAAAGGTAGGAAGGGGAGGGTGGGAGGAAGGCTTAAGAGGGAAGGGTTGTATGTATACCTATGGCTGATTCATGTTGTTGTAACACAGAAAGTAACACAGCATTGTAAAGCAGTTACCCTCCAATTTTTTAAAAATTAAAGAAATGTTTTTAAATTGTATGAATAAATAGTAAGCACCTATAAAAAAAAAAGAAAAGTACAGTGTGAGCAGTATACAGGGGAACTTGTTTTCTCCTGGAGGAAGTGAAGACCTCTCTGAGAAATTATAATGGAAAATTACAAGAGCGTTTTTAAGTGGAGGAGGGGAGAGTGACAATGCTAGTTACATTTGAAGATTTACAGGGATGGAGCTTAGAGGGCCCACGCCTAAAGAAATACACGAGTGAATCAAAGACTGCCTTTGCCTCCTCGGAATAGCTCTTTAAATGTTCATTGCACTCCAGTTTGAAGTAAATAGCTAACATTTTGTGTACTGTGTTTCTCACCAGTGGGTCCTTTTCTAAGGGTCTGAATAAACTTTTGCCTTGAAGTATTCTCTCAGTTCCCTTCGAGCACCAACATTGCTCCTATTAAAAGAATTCAGTTACATTTCGTCACTTGTAGGCACATACAATTCTGGTTTCCTGTTATTTTCCCCTGTTTATTCAGCTCCTACAGAACCGTTATTGTGTAAATTTGCGGATGGCGGACAGAAGAAGAGGCAGAACCCAAACAAATACATCCCAAATGGACGGCCCTGGCACAGAGAAGGAGAGGTGAGACTTGTAAGTCCTTTCCTGAAACTTCTGTGGGGCTGTGTCATCACACAAAATATGAGAGTAGTTACACACGCAGCATCTTGACGCGGTTATCGCGTTTCTAAAATAGGGGCTAGGGTTAAAACTTCATTATGCAGATAGTGTCACGTGAGGACTTCTCACAGTGAATACAGAGCTAAGGAAGTGATGATTCTCCCGACAGACAATAGGTGGTGGAAACAGCCGGGTTTACCAGTTAGCAACATTTATTACAAAAAGCCGGGGCCCCCGCCCCGGGGCACATTTTAAATTGCTATAAAAAATGCACAGCTACAGCTAAGTTGCTTCAGTCGTGTCCGACTCTGCAGCCCACCAGGCTCCTCCGTCCCTGGGATTCTCCAGGCAAGAACACGAGTGGGTTGCCATTTCCTTCTCCAACGCATGCATACGTGCTAAGTCGCTTCAGTCATGTCCTACTCTATGCGACCCCATGGACAGCAGCCCACCACACACGTGGTCTTTAATGTTATGGTTTCTTAGAATTACAGTTTTAATTATTTAGAAATTATTTTAAATATTATTAAAATAAGTAGTATATTTGTCATTCAGGTTTTTTTTACCTAATTCTTTTCAATAATGTTCTTTAAAAAAAGAAAAAGAGCTCAATTTCTTAATAAAAATGTTGGCTCTCCATTCCCCCATACTAACCGTAAATAAATTGTTCTTTTTTTTTTTAAGTAACATATTGGTTCAAGAATGTCTAAGGAACTGCCATTCAGTAGAATGTTCTACAGTCTGTACTGTGCAGTGATTGCCACTAGTCACTTGTAACGCCTTTGAAATGTAGCTGGTATGGTAGAGGGACTCAGCTTTTCATTTAAGTTTAAATAGGTGTCTTTGACTAAGGGCTCCTATGTTGTACAGTGCCAATCTAGAGCTTAATTCTTGTGTTGAGTTTATAATTACGTGTGTCTAACATAAACTCTCAATTTTATCAAATACTAAACTATCCCCATTTTTTGTTGCCATGAGTCTGAGAAATGGAATTTTTAATTTGTACCTTTGCAGATGAATGTTTCTTTTTCTTTCCCATAGGCTGGAATGACACTTACTTATGACCCAACCACAGCTGCTATACAGAATGGGTATGTCATTAAGATAAATACATAATAGCTAGAGGGAAAATGTGAAGGTGGAAAATATCAGACGTTTATTCCATGAATGATTGTGCTTAAAGGATTACTTAATAAAGGCTTTTGTGTTTGTTCTAGATTTTATCCTTCACCATACAGTATTGCTACAAACCGAATGATTACTCAAACTTCTATTACACCCTATATTGCATCTCCTGTATCTGCCTACCAGGTTTGTACCTTTAGGATTCATCAAGAGTATGACAACTTGCCAACCATGAATCATTGCTATGATTTTATGTATCTTAAAATTTTAAACATTTATAATGAAATTTTAAGTCAAATGTTAGGCAGCTTAGATACCCAATTTAGAATTGGCCGCTTTTTATTTGACAGAGTGATTTATTTTTGTGTTTAGGAGAATGTACAACAAAGGGAAATGGTTGTTAGTTTTTGAAATTATAGCATTTTAGAATTGGGACAAACTCAGATGCTTGCTTTACAACAGGCCCTGCCACTGGACACCATGTGTCCCAGACATTGAAACTGGAAGAGAATTGCCATTAGGTAAAATACAGAATAGATCTGTACTATTCCTTTGTTAATTTGTCAGCAGAAACTAACAAAAGAGCAAGTAAATATGCTAATAAATGAAGATGTGTCTCTATCAGGTAACATGAAATGAGCAATGCATTGAGACTTGAGGCCAAAAAAGGGGAGGCGGCTTCCCGTTTAGGTTATCTTTTGAAGAGGCTTTACCTTACGCTCCCAACTTAGAACCAAGATCTCCTTCAGCACCTTGTGGTTATACTGATGTGGTTTTATTGGAGAGGTAGCTCCTATTCTCCGTGAATCCTGGGTGTACATGTATTTCTCCTCCCATATCGGAGTGCCTCTCACAAGGTCACCACCTTGACCCAGACAGGAACACCAACGGAGTCAATTACAGACATAGGAATACACTTTTGTTAACTGTTGAGATCCTGTGTGACTAAACTTTTGTGTATTCTTGTCTTTAAAACAATTGAATTAGATATTGTAACCCTGGATTCTGGTGGTAGGGGATAATATCAAATAACTGTGTAATTTCACATCTATAAGCCTCAGTTTCCTCATCTTTAAAATGGGGATAATAATAGTTTCTATCTCATAGACTTATGATAACAACTAAAGGAGATTATCTGTGTAAAGAGCTCAACACAATACCTGGCCTATGATTAGCACTCAATAAATGTTAGCTATGATTATCATTATCGTCCTTTATACTTTACATCCAGGATTAACTGGCTGGTAAGAGTATATCCATTCTGCTTTTTTAAAATAATGGATTGGTCAACATAAGCAATATAGCAAAGGTGGTTCTGTCTAAAAGCATTGAAGTAGCTCTGAATAACAAACAGAAGTGTTTAAATACACTAGAACTGAAGTTGTAAAGTAGCATTCACGCCTCCCTCAGCTTCTAGGTTCTTTTCACTTCCTTTCTCTGAGCCGTCACTCATTGTCTTTTATCTCCTTGGGTTAAGTTTCTTACGCTGCTACTTCGATCTGCTCATCTGCTCGGTGTAGCACTCACTCATTTAATCCCTCTCTAATGATTTTTAACTTAAGATTTGTTTATTTTCCTTGCCTGAGATTCACTGAGATCTGCTGCAGTGCATTTTCCCTAATTAACAATTCCTGTGTCTGATTTTAAAGGATAGTTTTCTTTCTTAACTATTTGAACTTTGCAACCTCTAATAGGGACAAGTAAGCATATTCTCAGGCAAATGAAAGATTGTGCATATTAATTTCAGTGTATGCACTGTAAATATTTACAGCTATGAATGTATCTCCTCACAACCTCTTTTTCTGTCTTTGCTATAATGGCAGTGACCATTTTTGGCCACAGAATTATTTCACAGAGTAGAAGAAAATTAGGAGACCATTGTTGTTAATAGATTTGATAGACCTAACTGGAAACAGCATTTCATTACGAAGGCCTGATTTCTTTTCCGGGGCAATCTGTTTCCCTAAGATACATGTGGAATTTTATTCCAATTGCCTGGCCCTCAGTGGCATTACTTGTTAGATCCTCAACCCCATAAGTTCAGGGGCCCAATGGGATCAGAAAATGGGCTTTAAGTGATCTGTGATTCTCTTAAATGCAAAGTGTCTTTGGTATGTATGCAGTCAGGTGCGGAGGGAAAGGTCTGTTTCCTTCATCAGGTTTTCAAAAGGATCCATGATTCAAAAGAGAATAAAGAACCAATAAAGAACATAGATTATTATTCCCATTTTATAGTTAGGGAAAATTGAGGAAAAGAAATTGACAGCAGCAGATTTGTTGCTTCAGAAAGAAAATTGGATTAGATGTCATGGCTCCCTAACCCCATGATGATATGAGCTATTAGATTATCAGGACCACAGAAATATACCACGGATGAGTGCATCTGGCCCAAATTGGGGTCTGCAGGGAGCTGCTCGCCTCCCCGTGATGTTCTCAGTGAAGGCCTGGCCCTCATGTTGGAGCAGGCCTTTCTCCACTAAACCACTATATGCTTATATTAATACAATTGGATTTGAGAAATTGGCATCTGCAAGAAACCAATATCCCGATGGGGAAAGGCTGCAGTCCAGATAACTGAAATGCTAACGAGGCAGAAGCACTTAACTTTGGTCTGCCTTAGGTGGCAAAGGAAACCAGAGAAAGCAAGTATCGGGGCTCTGCTATCAAGGTAAATCACAATCCATTCTTCCCCATGACTCTTCCCCATGTCCTCTCTGTAGAACCTCTTAAGTTAACAGTAGGGGATGAGATGCAGGAGGGTTCTGTCCTCAATAATTGAGAGACAAGCTTATTCTGAAAGCTAACCTCAGGAAAGCTTTGGGTATCAAGAAATGGGCTGATAGTCTTTTCTCTAGAGTGGCAGAAACAACCCTGCTTTCTTCCATGCCACAGAATCTGACTCTCAGTCATTTCTCAGTCCAGAGGGTCTACTGTATAGATATCCTTTTAACTGTAGATGTCAGGATCTAGTTACTAAAGTTTAATTTTCTAAATATGAATTTCAGATTTTTATATTTCACACTAACTAGAAATTATTGACCACCAGACAAGATTTTTGAAATACAATGTCCTGGGTATCAAAAGGGAGTTGAATTTGATTACTCTTAAAATAAGCACATACTTTAAGGGTTAGTTTCTAGTAAGATGTGCTGGAATGAATGCTCATTCCTCTGTATTCCTAAAGCACCTATGTTCCTACCTTGATTGTAACACTTTCCACTGTTTCTTTGAGTTGTTTACTTGTTTATCTCCCTTGCTTAGATAGTAAATTTCTTGAGGGTGGGGCCCATGTCTTATTACCTTTACCTCTTTGGTGCTTGATACTCAAATACTTTTTCAGTGGGCAGATGGAACTTGGTTTTGAATAATCATTTCATCCTATTCAGAGTGACCAGTTTGTCAAGAACTCTTAACTGCCTTAAGTTAAATCCTTTTAATCAATTGATAGTATTGTTTCTTTATTTTCCTCCTGTAGATTTTAACATGATTAAAAGATCTCTAGAGAAATAAGTAGCGCTCCTATGGAAATCAATGTTTCTTCCAAAATCCTTCCTTTTCCAGGTGCAAAGTCCTTCCTGGATGCAACCTCAACCATATATCCTACAGCACCCTGTAAGTTTTTCCTCTTAATGGCTTTATAGTTTTCAAGTAAGCTATGTATAAGTTAGAAACCATTCTCTGGGTTTAAATCATTTGTGCAAAGGTGGTGTAGTATTTGGGAAATGTTAAATATGGAATATTGAGAATGTATAAGTTCATTATAAAACTTTGACTCACCTTGCCTTAAAACAGATTGGTAGTTGACATTAAGTTAGATTTGCAATCCATGAGAATTTAAATATAGGAGATCATTCCACTGAATTTTTAAATTTTAAAGTTTTTAAATTGCGAAATTTTTAACCATACTTGTGATGAAATAGCTCTTTGTCTACATTCTGTTTAATGCAAATATAAAGTGTTCAAAATTGACCTAGGGTTTTTTCATCAGTGTTAACCTCTCCATGGAAATTTTAAATACTAAAAAGTAACGCCTACTGAGGATAAATAACAAATGTGATTTCTTTAGTGACATGAACATGTACTGTACTTAGATATATATTACATTTTTTAAATTGAATGAGTTACACTTCACCTTGTTAGGTAGTATATTGAATGTATTTTTCAAAAATACATAAAATCCAGTTTGTTGAATTAGAACATGAGTTTAGAATGTTGAAAAATAAAGGTAAAAAACAAAAATCACAAAAAAGACTAAGAATGCCTACTATAATAATCTGGATGCTCGCCACAAAGCAAGCCTAAGCTTTCTAATAACCAGTGCAAAATGGGAATCTTAATAAGCAGTATAGCTCATAGTGCTTATAAAACAGATCAGTTGCATAGGGAAAAGCACATTGTTCTTGGCCTTAAAATGAGACAGGAATTTCTTTAGGACAACTTCCGAAAGAGGACACTACGCAGTGTTAGACCAGGCGTGTGAAACAGCAGAACAGGGGCACATTCTGAACAGGAAGTTGATGAGATGACTTTGAAGGAGAAAAAGCATGTTTAGTTGATACCACAGGAGAGGAGCTCTCTGATGATGTATCTATATGTGTTGTATTGTGTTATATTGTCTGTATAAACATGCACACATATGTTTCTACACACCCACACATATATCTACCCATATCCACCCACTAAGCCACACAAACGCCCATGGCAGTCTACATCCCAGGTACTCTGTGCTGTCCTATTCGGGAATGCTAGAGATCAGCTCATTTTTCATTTGGGGGCTTTCTAGGACAATAGCTCCTACAGATGAATGAGGAAGAGCAGCAGGAAACTCCTGAATGTTATAGTCTTCTGAGTCATTTCATGTTACCACTCACTTTTGAATGATGCACATTAAAAATTTTTACAGGGAAAAAATTCTTATGAAATATATTAATAACAAGTGATCTCTGACATGGGCTTCCCTGGTAGCTCAGCTGGTAAAGAATTGACCTACAATGCAGGAGATTCTGGTTTGATTCCTTGGTTGGGAGGATCTGCTGGAGAAAGAATAGGCTACCCACTCCAGTATTCTTGGGCTTCCCATGTGGCTCAGCTGGTAAAGAATCTGCCTGCAATGTGGGAGACCTGGGTTCGATCCCTGGGTTGGGAAGATCTGGAGAAGGGAAAGGCTACCCACTCCAGTTTTCTGGCTTGGAGAATTCCATGGACTGTGTAGTCCTTGGGGTCACAAAGAGTCGGACACGACTGAATGACTTTCACGCAACTACTATCTCTGACATGAATCTGCATCCTTTGGCACTCTTCTCCTGGAGGGAGGAGGGCTTACCTATTAGAGACAGGCAGCACATCTCTTAGTTGAACACCAGTGAGACAGCTGTAGTGTGTGCTAAGACAGCAGTAGTGTGTGCAGAAGGACCCACCTGAGAAGTCATTCCTTTTCCACACCCAGATTTAGACTGCCTGAGACTAGCCCTGAAGTTCCTGCACATCAGCTTTTACCCTCATTTGTGTATCTAACTATCAATAAATAACTGTTTTTAAGAGATGATGAGTCAGTCCCAGTGATACCAAAAACCTAACATTAATAATTGTGTGATGTATCAGAGTAATTGCATCCTCAGGTAATTGGGTGATTGCAGAAGTGAGAGGAATGCAATAATCTGTAAGAATGTTACAATAGGATAAATTAGAGAAGATGCAAAAATCCGGAAATAGAACTAATTGAATTTCATATACAATCAGGGTGCCATTAAGTAATCATTAAAAATGATAATGAGAGCAAGGCAGTAAGTTAGGTAAATACTGATAATGGAAT
Organism: Oryx dammah; assembly: GCF_014754425.2. Lineage (NCBI taxonomy): Eukaryota > Metazoa > Chordata > Mammalia > Artiodactyla > Bovidae > Oryx > Oryx dammah. Next base: position 99,840,009 of record NW_024070211.1, on the reverse strand, counting down.
GTTAAGTTAAAAAGCAAAACCCAGGATATGAAGTAGTTTCGTATTTCATATGAACCTGGTTGCAACTCTGTAAAAATATGTGGAAGCCAGAATCCATGCAGTGCTACCCAGACAATGGTAACAGCCATGTATTAGAGACCGGCTGGGTTATATGAGTAATTTTTTTCACCCCTCCTCTGTGTTTTTAACTATATTTAATTTAATTTATTTATTTATTTTTAATTGGAAGGTAATTGCTTTACAGCTATGTTTAATTTTGTTTTTGAAGACCAGAATTTTTTCCAATGAAGTCAAAGATTCTGAAATTGGATTATTAATTATATCTGAATCTGCTTCCCTCCTCTGGCACCAAATTACAGTTGCAAGTTCTGAGAAACACTGAGTGAATGAAGACTGTGATCTTGACCCTAACAGCCTGACCTTGAATCAAATGACTATTTTTTTTTTAACATTTTTAAACAAGACGCTGTATTTATAATATGCAGTATAGTATATTGTCTTGTGACTGCATAAAACATCAGCTGTCATTTACTTTAAAAATGAATTAAGTATTCTGTAACCCTGGCCAGCCCAAGTAATTTGTTTCCTGTCACAGCACATAGTCCTCCCATGGACTAGCTTGCTTTACAGTTAAGTGAAGAGAAAGGGAGTGGTATTTAATAGAGAGGGATTTCTATGAAGTGAGTGCTCTTTAGAAAAGTCTCAGGGAGACTTACCTGGTGGTCCAGTGGCTGAGGCTCCATGTTCCCAATGCAGGGGACCTGGGTTTGATCCCTGGTCAGGGAGCCAGATCTCATATGCAGCTAAACAAAGATTTTACAAGTCTCAGCACAATCTAGATGATTTTTAAGACATCACATATGACAGTTTACAAGTTTGAAGGGAGGTTATTTTTGCTTCATGTTCTGCAGCAGGCTAAGCCATTTCCTATGGAAAAGGTGGTTCCAGAATTCCCCTCCGCCCTCAGTGTGTCTCACTTGCTCTGTCTGACTCCCCAGGGTGCTGTGTTAACTCCCTCCATGGAGCACACCATGTCACTACAGCCTGCGTCTATGATCAGCCCTCTGGCCCAGCAAATGAGTCATCTGTCACTTGGCAGCACCGGAACAGTAGGTGGCAAATTAATATCATGTGTCTCAGCTTACAGAGGAGGCTAAATTCGTGCAGCCTGGTTTTCCTTATCAGTTATAGGCTCTATAATGTCAGAGATTATATTTGATCCCCTCTCACCTCCCACATAGTAAATACTCAGAGATTTCTTGATTAATTGATGAACTAAAAGTCTGTCCTCTGGCTGTCTGTCTCTCCTGTATCAGAATATAGCATCCAAACAAAATCACTTGTAGCCCTAGTAACTGGTATCATTCATTCACACTGGCAGACCTGGTCTCATGAAGCCAAAGATGAAGGTGTTACATGGTAATAAAGGCAGGGGATTTTTCCCCACTTACTTCCACTTGTATGGGTTTTAGGGGCACTGAATCACAATCGTAGTATTGACTTTTTCCCCAAGTCCAGGGTTGCAGTTGGGTATGGAGTTGAGCTAATATCAGATTAATTTCCAGGTTTGATATGTGTAGCATTTAGATGGTAAGATGACCAAAGGCTTTTAATTGAGACCATATCTGTGGTGACTTATTAGAACAAAGGGTAGTATTTTCTTTGCTTACGTTCACAGCAAACAGCAGCAGCTCATCAAGGCATAACCAGGGCCACTTACATCGAATGAGAAATCTCTCCTGCCTTTGGAGAAGGATAATTTTCAGCATCAGGAAAGCAAGGGTCCGTTTTCCATTTTTTCCCCATTTTTCAGTGACCTGCTGAAGATCTAAGGCATTTACTTCTTGGGTCTCCACTTATGGGAACAATTCTAATTCAGGCAGCTGCTGGAAATGAATGAGTTTTTTTGAGGGAGAGATCTTCTAGATTAAAATAGCACATTAGTGATACTGAATTATTGAGGATGAGAAACTGTAATGATCTTCACCCATGGCTTGTCATTGGCCACCCTGACCGTATTCTTCTTTTCAGTACATGCCTGCCACATCAGCTATGCAAGGGGCCTACTTGCCACAGTACACACATGTGCAGACGGCAGCAGTTCCTGTGGAGGTTGGTACACACCATCCAGTGGCCATTATGGCAGTGAGTAGTTTCAAAAGTGGGTAAATCAGAACTCAAGGAAGAATCAAATCAAAAATGAAACATGGACATAAAGAACTGAGTTTAGAGGGAGTGTATGCTTAGAGTTGTTTTCAGCTATGAAATATAATTCTCTGCATACAGATTAGCATAGCAATATCCAAGCCACACCCGCAGAGCTCCCTGAAATATTTTAATATTTTCTAAGCTTGTAGCACATTTCATTACCCCCTCAAGTCTCTATCCTGTCTCCTCTAAAATACTTCCAGGCAAATTAAGATAAAGCTGGAGTTTGCAGTCCTGGTACCAGAGATTATATCAATAATAATCATTATAAAAATCTGTTATAATTAAATACTTGGAAAAAATATTTCAGAATTTAACAGGGATGAAAAACAAACCATACCTGTTTTTGTAGAAGACTTAATAGAGCTAAATAACTCTTAGTTCTTGTTATGGAAGATACTGGTATGATATTAATATGGAAGAAATCTGACATTTGAATTCAAGTTGGGCAGAAAGCATAGTGTTTTCCTGCAAAGTATCCTTGAAATTCTAAGGAAATTTATCTACCCAGTCGATCCCATCAGCTAGCCACATCCCATAGGTTCCAATTCCAAAAACAGCCCTAGGATTGTGGCTGAATTACAGAGGAGGTAGTGTTTTTTGTTTTGTTTTGTTTGCCTCTAAATGATTTAAATTTGTGCAGTTATTGGCAACCACAGTTACTGGAACCCACAATCCGTATCTGCCGCGCTGAAACAAACAAATCTTAAGAATTTTCTTTGTAACTACTTCATCAAAAACCTGACCTGTGGCAAAAGCCCAGCTGAACTGACACAAGACAAGATCTTTGTCCCATTTACACTGTATCTTCATACTTGTCAGCACAGACCTGTTAATGTGTTTGATCATAAGGTACAATCTGAGACCCCACTGAGTATCATCGGTGATACACAGCATATGCATAGTATATTTCAGATTGTAAAATCTGAAATTACTGAGGTCCAAGTCACATCTGGCCCCAAAGGATAAGAGATTTGTTTAATAAATTGTAGTTTGATGTGAAGAGACAACTCATACAAGTTGGAAGAGGTTCTTTGGGTCTATCAGACACTTAAACTCCTTAGGGAAGTAATTAACCTTGAAGGCTCTATATGACATTAAGAAAATCACTTGTAAGCAGTGCTTGTCTTTACGATGTGGGACTCAGTCCAATCTGGGTAGCAGAGTTTGGATTTCATTGCTCACATGTCTCATCTGTTCTGCTTTGTTGTAGGAGGCGAGTGGTCAGCAGCAGGTGACTGTGGAGACGTCTAATGACCATTCTCCATATACCTTTCAACCCAATAAGTAACTGTGAGGTATGAGGGAACAATCTCCATCACTGTAGGGCTCAAGTCAAGGAAAGGCTGTGATGATTTTATCTGAATGGTACTTAGAACAACTCAGGTCTGGTCACGCTGCTTCAGTCATGGCAGGGGAATCCACTGTTACTGAAATCTTAAAATCAGTGATTTTGTGGTCTTGTAAATTAAGTATTCTGTCCAAAAAGAACACAGTGCCTTATATTGAAGTCAAATGGGTGTTTGCTGTCTCTCCTTCCCTATCTGCCTCCAAAATCAGTAACATAATCAGAGAATACCAGGTACCAAATTTGTCCTACATTTTTATATATAGATGATAGATATGTGTGTGTGAGAGAGAGTATATACCTACATATGTATATATCCTATTATTTTAATGCTCACAGACTGAAGGAAAAACAGTGTAAGATTTTGCTTAGTCTAGCATTACAAGACTAGCAATATCTTGGCAGAATCAAATGTGAGTATCCTTAGATTGATAGATTGCTTTCCCCACTCTCACTTGAACCACATATCTCAAAACTTGTCCCTCTGCCATGCAGATTACATTGAACAACTGTGTGGGGTTTCTAGATTGCCCTGGTGAAGTATGTTGCAGGCCTCAGATTTGAAAGGTGGACTCAGGACATAGAAAGTGACCCTCAGTTCCAGAATTTGCATTTACTGTCCTACCACCAGTGATGAGCAGATCCTTTCTCAAACATATATGTCTTTAAAGCAAGAAAGAGATGACAAAGCTCAATGGTCTGTTACACCAACTGTTACAAGAGCATTTGTTTTTTATATTTTTCTCTTCCAGATGTACAGAAGGGTGTTCTTATATGAAGAAGGTTGTGAAGGCTGAACAATCATGGATTTTTCTGATCAATTGTGCTTTAGGAAATTATTGACAGTTTTGCACAGGTTCTTGAAAACGTTATTTATAATGAAATCAACTAAAACTATTTTTGCTATAAGTTCTATAAGGTGCATAAAACCCTTAAATTCATCTAGTAGCTGTTCCCCCTGAACAGGTTTATTTTAGTAAAAAACAAAAAAACAAAAAAATAAGCAAAAAAAAAAAAAAACAAAAGATTTTTATCAAATGTTATGATGCAAAAAAAAAAAGAAAAAAAAAGAAAAAAGGGAAAAAAAAAAAAGAAAAGAAAACTTCAATTCTCTGGGTATGCACAAAGACCATGAAGACTTACTCAAGTGCATGACCGGATTCTTGTGGTTTTGTTCATTTTGTATTTCGTTTTGTGTTTTTTTTCCGCTGTATGAAATGGGCTTTCTGACGTTTAAATAGTCCGACTTCACCCCTGGTGTTCTGTGCTTGCAGTGAGAGTGTTACCGCCAGTGTCTCTTTTCTTAGCTTTCCGTTTTCCTTCCCACGTCGTGTGAAGTGTCTTATCCTTTTCTATGAATTCCAATTTGCCTTAACTCTTTTGATGCTGTAGCTGTTTCAGTAAAAGTTAGTTCAAACTAATGATGTAGAATGCTTTGACCAAATGGGCTGGTCTATTATGCCTTGTAAAACAGCAGCATAGGGCTTTTAAAAGGTAGTCAATAAAAGTTGCTGAAATTTTGGCTTTTTTAAATATGTAGTAGGTGTTTTTAATGATTTTTCACATAATGTGTAAGGTAGTGAAATGCAAGAAGGGAAAACTGTTTTGTGTGAAACACATTTTCTGACTGGGGAACTTTTAATAGGGTGAATTGTTTGTAAGGCTGTGCGCCAACAGTTTCCTCTGATAGTTTGACTGATTTAGGATATCTGCTGTATGATGCAATGTAAAGTCTTTTTTGCCTTTTTTCAGGAAAAAAAAAAAAAACTAACTTGATGTTCTAGATTTAGTGTAGGTAGCGTTGGGGCAGGGGGGGGGGGGGTGGGGGAGGGGAGTCACCGAATGTTTTGTCCTTCCTTTATACTAATGATAGTGCTTTAGAATGAGAATGACGCCTGAGATCTGGCAAACCGAGGGGAAAAAAATGTTGCTATTGCAACTAAATGGCAAAAGCTAAAAGTAAGGATTTATCTTCAAACATAAAGCTGAGATATGAATAGAAGCAAAATGATTGGCTACTAGCTCTCTCTATTACGTAAATTTGAGAAATAAAAATTACTTGGCACTTTTAAAGGTAACTTCACCAAAGACCGAAGAGCCAGTAACCAGTAGCTCCAACTAGTCTCAGCATCACATCTTCTGTGCTCTTTATTTTTGCCGGACCAGTTTGCGGTTAGGAGAATGTGCCTTTTTTGTACCTTTGCATTTAGGTTTTCTAATTTTAATTGATGTATGGACACACACAAACAAAAAAGCATGAAGGAAGATTTGGATCCAAGCAGTGCCACACTTTACATCATCACTACAAGTGTTCAGTGTAAAGAAAAACCAATTTTGAAACTATGAAATTCCTGATTCATAAATACACAGTTATTTCTACTTTAGTACCTAGAAGATAATTCACTGTTATTAAAGCTCTTTTATTAAGACAATTGCATATGTTTGAAAAGCAATGGTAAATTAAGTTGTCTTCCAAAACTGTGTACTTGTCTGGTCAACTGTGTGTGATCAGTTATCTACCTCAGAGTCTATTTTCTTTTGTGCTGGGACAGGTTGCTGGCCCTCCCTGTTTCCACAGACCAAATCCTTCCTAGCTCAGGAGCTAGGCCTAAGCAGTTATTTCTTTCGAGTATTTTTTAGTTCTTAAAATTTATGCTTGTATTTGATTATAGATGTCAGTGACATTTCATAGTTTCAAAAGTCCTTGCTGCTCTGAGAAGTGTAGATTCTAGTGAAAATTACATAGTCATAAGAGAAATGTGTTTTGTTTTTGTTTTTGTTTCCTTTTTTTAAAGTTGTGGTATTATTGGTTCTATGCTCCCTGGAATATTACTGCTTTGTGAAAGTCCAGACCGAACGCAGCACCCTCTTTGTACCTAGTACGTTATAAACCTGGGTCTCTCACTACTTGATATTTTTGCATTAGTTAAGACAGAAATTTGATAGCTCAGTTAGAGAGGAGGGAAAATCTGCTGCTAGAAATGTCTGAACTAAGTGCCATACTCGTCTGGGTAAGATTTGGGAAACATAACCTCTGTACATAAAAAAAGAAAAAAAAAATCAGTTAAACATCACATAGTAGACAGCCATTAAATTATAAAAAAATTAATTTATGAAGAAAGACCTTTTGTACAGATTGAAAAAAAAAAGATTTTCATAGAGATATCTATATGATCAAGAGAGTTAATTTTTTATTTTTGTTTTACTAGTGCCACAAACTTGCCAGTGGTAACTTATTTGTCCGGTTCAAGATAACTCTGTAGTTTTCTTTCCTAGGACTTGTTGTTAAACGCCAAAAGACATTTTTGAACTGTACATTTGATCAGATTGTTAGCTTTTTTCTGTTTTATTTCTTTTGAAAACCTTTGAATAAAAAACATCTGAAATTTTATTTTTCCTGTCAGTTTCTTTTTAGGTTAGATTAAATGTATATCAGAATTTCATTTCATTTCTGATCTCTTCCTTCAGTTCAGTGAATTGGTTGGAAATTGAGTTGAAAATTATTTTAGATTCAATACGTATTCAAAATACATTTCCTTTGAAAAAATTGGAAAACCCATCCCACAGTCTCACTTCTGGCTATTTCAGTTCATGGACGCAAGGACAACCATTAGCTCACCACGTTTCCCCTCGGCAAATTCCACCTTTGGTCTGTCCTTAAAAGTCAAAGAACCATATCCCTCTCCTCCTTCCTTCCTGCTACCTTTTGACTGTGGTGCTGTCATTGCCCTTAAGGGGGGCAGAACAAAAACTGTCACCGTTTGATAAGCAGGTTCACAGGTAAGGATTTCAAGGTGGTCTTACCCCTGCCTTGATGACTTGGGCCTCCTTTAGTGACCTCATTTGGCTGTGCCCAGTAGGAGGCTCTGTGCAACATTCATGGAGGAAAGACATGACTCTTTCCCACGCTGACATGCTTTATGAGAGACTCTTAGTATAAGAGCTTGACTTTTACCCAAGGTAAATGAAATATTTTACTGTAGTTATAAAGGTTTCTTTTTCTGCTGCCCAGTGACTCTGTCCTGCTGAAAGGAATGGGCAAGAAAAATATCCGTAGCCTCCCATTTCTGTCTGCCTCCAATGCAATGTGATATGTGAATTAAATACAAGAGGTTTAGAGCACTTCACTTGCCAGAGCCGAGAAAGCCCCAGTACTCTTCTGGCTCCTTGAGTAAAGGAAGCCAGGTTCTCTGATGATAACCAGTGCATCAGAGGGGAAGATGTCGGGACAGGAGCAAAGTGTGGCCTCATTGAGATGAAGGCAAGCTACCAAGAATGTAAACAGTGTGATCTCATGTTCTGTCACATCCTTGGTGTCCCCATGCTTCTTCATAGGACCACCGGCCAGAGACAGGAAAAAAATACTACTGGGCTCCTTAGGTTTTGTTAACCTCATTTTTATTATTTTAAGATGGCTCATGTCATTGGAGTCCTGGGACACCCAAGGGCTGTCATTCATACAGAAACTGATAAATGCTTTTTCAGAGCACCTTTTCTATCTGAGCAACAGGGCTGAGCAAGCCAGATTGCTGATGAGTAAAAAAGGAGCTATCGCTCACACATAGAAAGAGGACCTGCAGCACCCCTGGGGATTAACCCCAGGTTCCTCGGGCCATCATCAGGGGCCAGGGTCCAAGCAGCGGGGTGGAATTCTTGCCTTGGAAGGCAGGGAGGAAACTGGCAGCAGCTCACTGGTGTGCCTCCTTCCCTCTTTATGGGCCAAAATGAGAGAGCAGTGGTGGATCGGAGCCCCGTTTCCTCCCATGCCTTTCAAGGGCAGTGGAGCAGGATATATCCATTGGAGCCTGCATTCCACCTCCTCTCAAATTTCATAAATGCTGCTTAAAAAATCACACGGAAAGGCCATGCCTCCCAGCCTGAGCAGGGGCTGAAAAATGTTCAAATGAGACCGCAATAGCCTCATTCCACCGAAATAGCCAAAAAGGAGAAGATCCAGGGGCCTTGGATAAAGATCACAGACTAGTCACCACCACCCTCCTCCCACAATGCACGAAAAGCTTCAGAAGATGACAAGTAGGTGAAGAAGGAAATCTCAGAGCCAGAGTTAAAGAAAAGCCGAGCAGTTTCTTCCCCTTGAATAGCAATGTGATGAGATAAGCAAGGGAGTAGGGGGACACTGGCGCCCCCACTGGGCAGCCTGGGCAGGCTGCAGGGCGATGCCCAGGGCGTCCGGCGCACAGCTCGGGGGTGGTGCTGGGCGCCCATTCTTCCTGTGGGTGATCTTGGCCAGGCAATGGAATTTAAGTCCTGTGGAACGGCTCCAGATTGTCTCCCGACGGGATGCTCGGGATCTTAACAGGGCCCGGGAGTGTTCCCACTTAAGCCACTAGAGGGAGGACTTTGTCACTCTTCACCTGCATATGTGAGATCCGAAGGCAGGAGACCCTGGCCTCAGAGAGGGCGCCGCTGGTGGAAATTGAGGTGTGCACACCGTTGGGGATTACAGGCTTCTTGAACTGGGGGTTAATGGTAAGAAGTGTTGCCCAATGCTGGCAGCTCCCTTCTGAGAGCATTGTTGCTGAGACTGGCAAGTAACTTACATGACTTTTAAGATTCAAGGAAGCTGGAGTCAGGGAGGGAGCCAAAAACCTTGCCAGACCTTATGACTCCAAGTGCAAGAAAGTGCTGGCAGGTCTCCGGGCTGCTCAGAATTGAAAACAGGTGGCTTTGGATTAAATACAAGCTCTAATGCTATTGCTCCATTTTATTATTATTGTGTTTTGAGATTTGATCTAGGTTATTCCACTGCTCATTTACACAAGATACATATCATAAAGGAGACTACAGGTATCTCCTACCCTCTAGGATTCCTGAAATCACTTCTGCTTGAATACGTACAGGTACGGGGCACTTCCCACCTTTCTTGGCTTCCTGTATCTTTTTGGACCAGCTCTCTAACTTGCTTAAAAAGTCAAGTTTGCATCTTTGTTAATTTCTACCTATCAATCAGCCTTAGTTCTGCCAACAGATGCCACAGAGTTAAGTCCGTCATTCCCATTTCTGAAAAAAGCATAGTGACAGAGGACATGTCAGTGATTGCCAGAGTTAATGGGGACAGGAGGCTGTGGCCATGAAGGGACAGCATGGGAGAGTCTGCAAGAGGAAGAACCTGTTTCTATCCTGATGGTGGTGGTTACCCAAATCTATTTATGTGCTAAAATTCATAGTGCTGTACACCCAAAAAAGTCTATTTTAATGTATGGCATTTGCTTTAAAAATCTTAAAAAATGAGACAAGTCAGTCATCCCTCAAATGTGGACATTTCTGGCTTCACAGATCTCTGGGTTAAACACTCCTTGCAGCCTTAACTGTCCCTCATTAGCTCTGGCTCCACACTCCACACCGGCAGCTCACCCTCCAGATGGACCACAGTGACTCGGGATAAAATCCAGAACCCCAGGAAAACTCTGTCCCTCTGTTGCAGATGAAATCATTTCCTTCTTGACATCTCAGTTCTTAAAGCTTGCAGCCAATTAAAGCTTGGGTTTTGTTTTGTTTATGTCACGGCGATTGATTCGAATAAAGACATGCTATAGTCATTTTTAAATGAAAACATTTTCAAGGCATGAAATACAGAATCTAAACAACGTCCCTGGTGGCACAGTGAATAAAAACCCACCTGCTGATGCAGGGGACACAGGTTCAATCCCTGGTCCAGGAAGATTCCACATGCCTGTGGAGCAACTAAGCCCATGAATTACAACTACTGAGCCTTTGTGCTACATACTGAAGCCCACACACCCTAGAGCCGATGCTCTACAACAAGAGAAGCCACCGTAATGGGAAGCCCACGCCCTCCAACCAAGAGCAGTCCCTGCTCGCTGTGACTAGAGAATGCCAGCAAAAAAGCAATGGAGAGCCAACACAGTCAAAAATTATACTGTTTTTAAAGGTTTTTTTAAAAAACAATATAAGGTAAATAGAATTCAGGCACAGAACTGTAGATACAGTATGATCTTAATTATGAAGCAGTATTTAGAAAAGATGAGAAGGAGGTGTTTCCAAGTGCTTACATATGCATGAAAAAACTAGGGAAAGTTTGTATTTTCTCATACTTTTCCAAATTCTTCTAGTTGTCTACAATAAAAACATTCTATAATCGGGGGAAACGTTTCAAAAGAATCTTGTCAGGTTATCCTGAAATTATGCAAATAGCTATGTTCATTATATTGCAATTTAGTGCATTCGATTAATTTCTTGCATTAAAAAGGACTGCACCAGACATCAGAAGACACAAAGATAACATGACGTTGTCCCAGTCCCCAAGGGACATTCCTGTAAGTGACACTGTTTCAAGGAGGAGTAACCAAAGTGTGATCTAAATAAAGAGCTTTGGGAGTTCTATGAGCACATAAACTTGCTCTCCTGAGATTCTTGTCATTTTCACATTACCAACCAGTTAGTTCCTTTTTCACTGATAAGAATTTACTCCAAAGCAGCCATTTCCGCCCTAGTTCCTCTGCCTTCTGACATGAAATTGTCAGGCAGACAAGCGAAGTCTGTTGTAGCTCTGGCCTTGCAGGGTGAGACTGGGAGCAGATGTCCTAAGTGTGGACTTTCCGTCACTCCTGCTCTGAAAGTCTTGGGATGTGTAACAAGAAAGTATCATCATGCTTTGTTTTGTGGTCAACAGTGAAGTGTAATATGTTTCCTAATAGTGTCATCTTCTTTTACCCGCCTTGGTCAAGTATTCTGCACACACAAGACTGTGGATTTGCAATCACCTGTGTGGTTTTCTAGCCATCCCTCCCATGTCCATTGTTGTCTTGAGAACTCATACTTTTTACTTTCTTCACAGATATCTAGCCAGCAGTCTCATCGTATCCACTTTGTTACACGTTGCTTTGACATATGCAGAATAAAGTTATGTGTATTATTCCTGGCCTCCTCGCCTAATAAATAACCAAAGGAACTTCTGTTCTTGGGACTTCCCTGGTGGTCCAGTGGCTAAGACTCTTGGCTCCCAATGCAGGGGGCCCAGGTTCGATCCCTGGTCAGGGAACTAGATCCCACATGCTACCACAAAGATCGTACATGAGGCAATGAAGCTCTCCAGTGCCACAGCTGAGATATAGTGCAGCCAAATAAATTAAAAAAAAAAAAAAAAAAAAACTTCTGTTCTTGCTATAGGCATGATTTTCTTCCTAATGTTTAACTCAGTTTTATAGAGAAGATTTTGTTTCCCTCAACTTTCACTCTCCCAGTGATTCTTCTGTCTCTGTTTGTTTTACAAACTTTTATTTTTACAAAGGTTTGAAACAACTTACCAGAAACACAGCAAAACAAATGTAAAAATCAGAGCTTGGGATGTTAACTGTGAAAGAGAGGAGAGCGTAGGATGTAGCTCTGCGAGCCAAAAGGCCTCCATCATCCCTATAGTTGAAAGTCAATGATTTTGAGTTTCCTGGCAGCCAGAGTGAAAAGGAAGAAAGGTACACACATCTAGTTGAAGAGTACAAGACTACCAGATCCTCTGGGAAAAGGTATTTACTAGATTTAGAAGGAACGCCTGAAGGAAGCACTGGGCAGGGTTTTCCACCGCCTTTCTGTGCCAATGCAATCACATTTTCCCAAGGTGGTTTCAGGTAGGGCCCCTCAATGAAGGCCAAGGCCAGCATCCCAAAGCACCAGTCCTTGAAAGTGACTCTGGAAGGCTGTAGACGCAAAATGAATGTTCTCAAGTAGGTGTCTTCTCAAATGTTCTTATGCAGTGTATTTCACCGCTCTCACCAAGCCAATTGCTCTGCTCCTGAAAGACAAATCTCCGTTTTGCAACAGCACATGTTCCAAGTGCTCCTTTCTCCACATTCAGCCCCTCGGTGGAAAAAAAGGTGCTGGCCCCAAGTCATCCTGCCTCTTACTGAGCACTCCCCGTGATGCCTGAGGCCCTATGCCCATTTCTTCCTTGTTTCTTCCTTCTACCAAAAGCAGTGCTCCCCACCCCACCCACCCAGCGGGGAGTGGCTGGATGGGCTGGTTTGGGCAGGCACTGGCTGCTCCTCAGTGGCAAAGCCTGAGAGCCGGGAAGCAGGATCATGGCATGTTCCATTACCTAATACTGAAACTTTCCAAAGACTCAATACTACTTTTCTAGTTTTTCATCAAAGAACCCTTGAGAGCTGAGGAGGGAGCATAGGGAACTCGGAGGACATCGAAGTACAGCCTTGTGCGGCCCCCCACGAACACAAAATTTCTCATGTTTTCTCAGTGGGAATCTTGTGTTTACCTTATCACATCTGTCTCTTTTTCCCCGAAGTGGTGGTGCCATTGAATTTGTTTCTTAATTTCAAAAAAAAACTTTTTTGAAACATAAAAATTGCAAGTACAGTACCAAAAAGCTTTTATCCTGACTTACTCAAAAGCAGATTATCGGGGCTTCTCTGGTGGCTCAGTGGTAGAGAATCCCCCTGCTGATGCAGGAGACCCAGGTTTGATCCCTGACCCGGGAAGATCCCACATGCTGCAGAGCAACTATGCCTATGCACCACAGCTACGGAGCCCATGTGCCCTGGAGCTCATGCTCTGCACCAAGAGAAGCCAGCACACCACAACTAGAGGGCAACCCTGTTTGTTGCAACTAGAGAAAGCTCACACAGAGCAGCAAAGACCCAGTACAACCAAAAATAAATAGACATTATTTTTTTAAAAAGCAAATTATCAACCCAATGCTCCATGACCCTCTACACACAAGGATATTCTCCTGCATGATCACAGTACGACCAGCAGAATAAGGAAAGTCTTGCTGATACATCACTAAGTATTCCAGTAATGCCTTTGTAGTAAAAAGATCCAATTTGAAATCATGCCTTGACTTTAGTCATCTGTGTTCCTTTAGTTTCCTTCAGTCTGAAATATCTCCTCGGTCTTTAGTTGACTTCTGTGATTTGGACCCAACTGAAGATCCCAGGCGAGTTATTTTGCAGAATGTCCTCAGATTGGTTTGCTGGATGGATCTGTGTGGTTCTTCCCCTTTGCCAGGAATATCACCAAAATGGAGCTGTGTTCTCCTCACTGCATCCGTCTGGGAGGTGCATGACAATTTGTCTCATTATTGATGATCTTCCCTTTGATCACTTAGTTAAAGTGGTGTCTCCCAGGTGTCTCCCCTGTAAAGGTACTACTTCCCACTTTGCAATTAATAATTAGTTTGTGGGGAGATATTTTGAAACATGTCAATATGCTAAACTTCCTCAAACTTGAATTTATCCATTGATTTATTTCTCTGAGTATGGATTCAGGGTTTTCTTTTGTTCAGTGAGTTCTAATCCATTACAGTCGTCACTCGTTTTGATGCTCAAATTGTCCCTAACTTGGCAAGTGGGAGCTCTAACTCCTGCAAGCCAGCTTATGTGTTTTTAAAGATGGGTCCTCGTGATTCTTCGAGCATTTTCTTGCTTGCTGGCTCCACCAGATGTGCCAAGTTCACCTTGACCTCTCCCTGTTCCAGTCCTGGATTCAGCCATTTCTCCAGAGACTCCCAGTTCCTTTTAGCAGAGAATGGCGTTTGAAAGGTAAGATTTGGGTACTAGATATTCTCTTTGCTACTGATAAGTCAGTGTTCTCCAGCTGCATCAGTGAATAGGGTTAAAGAGTGTGTGTGTGTGTGTGTGTGTGTAGGTGTGCAACACATTTACATCTGCATTTACTCCGTAATCTCTACATATTGAAAAACATACGTCTACACATCCAGACCTCCAAGTCTAATCCAACATGACAGCATTCATTTTCCCTTATTTGTAAGCCTCTTTTCTGACATCAAGGAACCTGGCTTCCAACTCCCTGATACACGTACTCATCCGATCGGATCCCCAGTGTGTGACCAACCTCCCATCTCTGACACCCTCTCGGCCAGACAGGTGCCTCAGCCTTGCCCTCCTGCTCAGGCTGTCACACCTCCCTCTGCCTGGGAGTCGGTGGTGGGAAGGAAGTTGGTTCTTCTACTCTGCCCAGAGGGAGAAAGAACCAACATTGTGGGGATAGGCATTGTCATTCTGCCGTAGAGGGTGAGCGCTCTCCAGGGGAAGGGGGCCTCTGTGATGCCCTAAATTTGCCCCAGTGACATCTGCTTTCCTCCCGCTGTCAGATGGAACATGGTAAAAGGCTTGAGACAGAAAGTTGACGAACAGGAAAATTGTTTTTGTTGTTGTACTTGTTTAGTCCCCAAGTTGTGTCTGACTCTTTGCCACCCCATGGACTGCAGCACACCAGTGGAAAAGCCACAAAGGAGACATACAGAGAGACACTAGAGGATGGCAGAAAGAAGAGAAAGAGAGGAAGAAGAAAATCGTGACTTAGGGTTAATGTGTGACAGAAACCAACCCAATATTATAGAGCAATTATCCTCCAATTAAAATAAGTAATTTAAAAAAATCATCATAATCTACCTACCAACCAGAAAATCAGTTTTTGGTTTTTTTTTTAAAAAAAGGGTCTTAGGTAGGAAAACTAATATTAGACAGTTTGACCAGAGGAGAGAAAAGGAAGATAAGATGAATTTCAGTGATTGACATTACTGACCTCCAAGCTGTCCCTGAGGACCTGGTGAACAGCTGGTTTCTCACAAGCTCTCAGCCACCAAATTCGGTGTGCAGTACATTGGGGAGGGAGAGACTTCTAAGACGCCCACACTGAGTTGGCATCTCTGAGGCCCCAAATCCACCATCCTGTAGAAAGTCCAGTGCAGCAACCCCCTGATTTCCCCAGGCATTTTTCCAGCGCTTCAATAGTGAATCCAGTCCAACATCACAAACCACCAGAATAATTTCTTAAAGGTGAATCATCTCATTACCCATGAGTTAATTCTGAAGTCTCTGAAACAAATACTCTTGAGTTTTTGAGAACAAAAAGAAGAACTACCACCTTTTATGGTCATGGAGAAAGAGTGAATTCACCAATCTAAACCATCTCATTTCTTTTTCTCCAATTGGCCCTTCCAGCAGCGTTGGCCAGGGTGATGGTCTCTACTTCCAGTCTCGGCTCCCACCTCATCCTACTGTGGCCTGGGGTCTGCCCCAGCTCTCCACTGCACTGTTCTCATCCCAGCGGGACAGGAGTCAGAGGACTTTCAATCCTGATCTGAATGATCCTGCCTGCACTTACCACTGTTGACAGGCCTCCTCTTCTTGAAATTTCATTCTTCTGCTTGAGATTCTTCCACAGCCCACCAAGTCGAAATGCCTGGCTCCCTCACAACCTCATTTCTACCATCTCTGGGGTCTCACCTCCAGCCACACTTCCAACTTGAACTTTAAAATCTCAGACACTTTCTTTACTCTGCACCTTTACCCCTTCTCCTCTCACCCCTAGGATAGCCTCCCCGACCTGGACAACTTCTATTTCGCCTTTATTCAACTCAGTACCTAAACTCCCTGAGAATAATTAGGCAATAAATAACTGCCTTCTTTTGGACTATTTTACAACTGTGAAATAAGCTAAGAGAAGTGCAAAGCCATAGATGTACAGCTCAGACTCTCACAGCAAAATGAGTACCCTCAACCACCACTCGGCCTGAGAAACAGAACTCAGCCCCTTCCCTTGGCCACCCCCCACCATGGTGCCTCCTGACAGTCATCAAACCCTCCTTCAGCTTATCAGGTAACACTTGTTGGTTAGTTGCTAAGTTGTGTCCAACTCTGGGACCCCATGGACTGTAGCCCATCAGGCTCCTCTGTCCATGGGATTTCCTAGGCAAGAATCCTGGGTGGTTTGCCATTTCCTTCTCCAGGGGATCTTCCCAACCCAGGGATCGAACCCGGGTCTCCTGCATTGGCAAGGGGGTTCTTTACCATTGAACCACCTGGGAAGCCCAGGTAACACTACACAGACTATATTGTTCATGTTCTCAGTTTTCTTTATGATTATATCACCTAAATATGCTTCCCTAAAATGTTAAGTTTTGTCTTTATTTGAATTGTGTATAAATGGAATTGTACATTCAATATTTTGTTGTATCTGACATGTTTGCTGAATGTTATATCTTGAAGACTTAATCATGCATTTTTGCTTAGCTGCAACTTGCTTATTTTTATCATTACAGAGTATTTCATTATATAAATATACCAGAGTATCTGTTTTATTTTTGATAGACATGGGAGCTCTTGGCTATTCTGAACATGCTATGATGAAAATGCTCAGTGCCACTGTGCCTGTATCTCTGCAAGGTATATATGCCCAGCTTCCCTGATGGTTCAGTGGGTAAAGAATCTGCCTGCAATGTAGAAGACACAGGAGATGCGGGTTTGATCCCTGGATCAGGACGATCCCCTGAAGGAGGAAATGGCAACCCAATCTAGTATTGTTGCCTGAAAAAATCCCATGGACAGAAGAGCCTAGCAGGCTACTGTCCAAACAGTCAGAAAGAGGTGGACACCACTGAGCTACTAAACACATATATGCCCAGGAGTAGAGTTGGTGGATCATGGGTTATGCCTAGCTTCAGCCTTACAGGATAATGCCAAAATGTTTTCAAAGTGGTCATCACTGACCCTGAGATTAGATTAAATAGCTCTGTCTTTCATGCAAAGAATACTTCTACTTGAGATTTAAAATAAGACAAAAAGCAAGAACTACGAGTAAGAGTCCATGGGGTGAGAGGTGATTACTGGCAAAGGTCAGGGAGGATGAGGACCCATTGCCGAGGGGTCTAGCCCTCACAGGACTTGGAAGGTGACGGTCAAGATAGAACCACTACAGCGCCCCATGTAGAGCTGTGTTGGCTTCTCAGCTGTGAACACTAAAAAACAGCTCCCCTCCTTTCTCTTGAAAAGAAGGAACAAGGCTTAACTAAGCAAGGATGTCATTCCTCCTTAGGGTATCCCAGTGCCTCAGATGTACACACCAGGCTGCTGCTGGGCCAGCCCTCATCACCCTCCACCCCAGTTCCCACTGGGTCCCTCTCCTCAGCCTCAGCAATTCTCCTCCTGTCCTGGCTGGCCAGTGGCTCTCACGGTTCTCTCCAAGTCTCAGCCCTTCCAGCACAAAGAAAAGCTGCAGAAGTCTCATGTGCCACCACCTGTGTGGGGAGTGGTGTGTTCTTTTTCCGGACCTTTCACTCCCCAATCACAGATAGCACTTGAGAGGGAGGCGAGTGGGCAGCGGGGGTGAGGGGAAGCAGTGCAGGTGGAGGTGATGCGTCGGGGCATTATTCTGAAGCCGAGGCTGAGGGGGGCACCCAGGTTTCCTCCTCTTCACTGTATGGAGAAGTTTGGACCACATCTTAGTCTTCACTGGGTCCTTCCCTTTCCCCAACCAGCAACTCTGTAACAACTGGAGATGCAGGAGGTACCCAGTTCTTAGAACTCTGTATCATCATCTGCCAGAAAATTGTCAAAATAACCATATAAATCTACAATGACTGTGTCAATGGCACCCCCTGGAGTTGTGCAGAGCACAGCTTTTTCATTGTACACTATATTCTGCCTTATGGGTAATAAAATCCAATGATTATATGCAAATTTCATGTTTATTAGTAATCCCAAACTCTTAAAATGGGGTGACCAGTGTGCTAACAAGGAACAATTATCTAAATGACACTAAAGGCTCCCATTAGATGGAACATCCACCAAATAAGTTCAAGTCAGCCAGAAACTGCCAGCAAAGGAGACTTGATTTAATAAAACAGCCAGTGGATAGATTTGAATTTTTTTCTATAGCTTAATGATTCTTCCCATGTGAACTAGAAGGCTGCCACTTTGCAGGGTGTAGCAAGAGTGGAAATCAAAATTCATCCTTCCAGTTCTTCATGATGAGGGGCTGGCATGAGGGGCCCAGGGCACATAGGCTCTGAATCGGAGTCCGTGGTAAGGGTGGCTGCGCAGAGCAATGCAGGGAGTGTTTGACTGAGGAGGATAAATGACAAGCTCACCAAAACAACCACTCAATCCAGTTGAAGTCTTTTTTCCTCCAACGTGTCTGCCCACAGGGATGTCTTTTTCTAATTCTCATGAGGACTAGTGCTATGCAAGATTTTCAAACTATTTCCACAAAGCCAAACCTCCTAACAGCCGTTCTCTGAAACCAACATCTCTTTTGCAATCCACAAAGTCAAATACACTGATTTGTCTAGCTTCTTTGCTTCTTTGTTAAATTATTTATAACTCTATAGATCAATGAAATCTGTGTTCTAAGTTCAGCACTGTTTGCTCCTCCAGATTACTCCTTGTAACTCTCTGTATTTTATGAGACTGACCTTCAGCGTGGCATCACACAGTCTCCCTTGCTTCCGGCTTCTATCTAGGGTTGGCCAGTGTGAGCCACCTGCATCCAGTGGGCTGGAGGGAAGACTGGTCAAGTTTTGTTGCGCGTGCTTCTTCCTGGCGGCCCACAGATTGACAGTGTCAGCATCATGGGTAGAACTGTGCATGTGTGCATGCTAAGTTGCTTCAGTCGTGTCCTATCCCATGTGACCCTATGGACTGTAGCCTGCCAGGCTCCTCTGTCCATGGGATTCTCCAGGCAAGAATACTGAAGTGTGTTGCCATATCCTGATGCAGGGGTTGAATTATGTACCCACCTAAATCCAAACTTGAAGGCCTGAGCCCCAGGACCTCAGCAAGTATTTACAAATATGGCCTTTAGCGAAGTAACTGGGGCTTCCCTCGTGGCCCAGTTGGTAAAGAATCCACCTGCAATGTAGGAGACCCAGGTTCATTCCCTGGATGGGGAAGATCCCCTGGAGAAAGAAATGGCAACCCACTCTAGTATTCTTGCCTAGAAAATCCTAGGGGCAGAGGAGCCTGACGGGATATATAGTTCATGGGGTCACAAAGAGCTGACCACAACTCAAGTGACTAAATCACTCCTCAAGAGATAATAAAGTTAAAAAGAGGGTGGTAAATAACCCGCCTGCCAATACAAGAGACATGGGTTTGACTCCTGGGTCAGGAAGATCCCCTGCAGGAGGAAATAACAAGCCACTCCAGTATTCTTACCTGGAGAATCCCATGGGCAGAGGAGCCTGGTGGGCTATAGTGCATGGGGGTCACAAAGAGTCAGACTTGACTGAAGCGACTTGGGATGTCATAGGGTGGGCCCTAGTCAGATATGACTGATGTCCTTATAAGAAGAAGAGATGTGGACACACAGATGTGTGCACAAAGGGAAGACCATGTGAAGACACGGGGAGAAGAGAGCCATCTATAAAGCAAGCAGAGATGCCTCAGAAAAGCCAGCCCTGCCAGCATCTTGATCTCAGACTTCTAGGCTCTAGAATTGTCGGAAAATGAACTTCCATTGCTTAAACTGCCCAACTGTATTCCTTTGTTAGGGCATTCTGGGCAAACTAACATAGTTCGTCTACTGAAATCACAGTGCAGACCACAACTCCCTGTGCTAGAGCTGAAGTTCTCTCCCTGGCTTGCGTCACTGCTTCCTCCCCGGACTCCAGGCTTAGGGGAACAGAGAAAGGGCTCCCTGCTGTTGCTGGCTGGTTTCCTTTTGCTTTTATTATATTGGAACATAATATAATAAATATAAGAGATTATCTTTATTGAACTCACTTCAATTACTCCATTCACGTGCACCAGCAGTTACTACTAGGAGCTCAGACCGATCCACTTGTTCCCAGTGGTTTGCATGGTTTTCTCCTAAAACACAATGTCACCCAACAGACACAGACCAGGACAGTTCATCCTGCCATCTTACTGTGTGAAAGACATTTTCTGAAACTTCCTTTGGTGACAAGAAGCTGTTGGAATATGCAGCCTAGTGGTGAAGTCTGCGTAAATGAAGACCCCAAATCCGTGGAGCCCAGGAAACACTGATAAACCCTCCTACCAGGGAATAAGAAAGTGACTGCTCAGAAAAAGAAATTCATGCTTTGGAGAGAACACGCTGGAAATGAATATTTATATTTATATATACAATATTCCATCATTGTATAAATCATTTCTGAAAACCATGTTTTCTCTGTTAAAAATTCGGATAAATACCCATTTAAAAAACTTGGAAGTGGGAGTTAAAAAATTATTTAAAAACATTTTAAATTATAATTTTAGAGACCTTTGAACATATCTCTATCTATTGATAGATCTATCTACAAAAATAGTGCTTCGACAAGGCTTCCTTGTCTTTTCACTTTCTCTGGGTTTGGGCAATGGAGAGTACTTTTTCACTAGATTATGAGAGCAATTGGTTGAAGCCAAAAAAAAAAAAAAAAGGAAAATTGTTAATAAACTTCCAACAGAATCTTTGCCTAGTTTGCAGATGTGCCCCAAACCTGTCAGGAAGGAGTAATTACAGACAACAATTCACTTCTTGCACAGTGACGCATTGCTTTTAGATACAATAGTCACTAACCAAGTATCAGAATAAACTGTGCTTAGATGATGTGAATCAAATCACCAAGTGGTAACATAAGCTTTTCAACTAAGGAATAGAAATATAGACTCCGCATACAGTGTTAAGAGCATGCATTTGTACTAAGTTCCTTCAGTCATGTCGGACTCTTGTGAGCCCGGGGACTGTGTAGGCTGCCAGGCTCCTCTGTCCATGGGATTCTCTAGGCAAGAATACCGGAGTGGGTTGCCATGCCCTCCTCCAGGAGATCTTCCCGACCCAGGGATTGAACCCACCTCTCTTACCTCTCCAGTGTTGGCAGCTGTGTTCTTTCCCACTAGTGCCACCTGAGAAGCCCGTTAATAGCAAAGGAAGGGAAAAAAGGATTTTTGTGCCTTCAAGAAAACAAAGCATTCTCTGTACGTTTTTAAGAAACAGGGTATTAGTTCAATGGTACATGCCTAGCCATAAATAAATAACAGTGTTGGGAGAATCTACTTAATGTCTTGTACTGATTCAGGTGAGTCATCCAAAAAGTTGGACACCACTGAGCATTCCAGCATAAAGGGCTGCAGAAGAAAAACCCACTGTACCGGAAATCTTAGAACTTCAGGCTCACAATTCTCTCTTGTTCCAGCTGACTTCAAAGCCAGACAAGGGGGAGAGCACAAAAAAGGAATGCTGTGCCCGAGGGCCCGCCAATGCCACCCAGCCTCCCGCCCGAGCCAGGGGGTCGGCTCCTGAGGAAGAGCGGCCACCTCTCAGAGAGGCTGGAAATATTTGGAATGTGGTGGGAGGCCCAAGGACCACCCAGTAGTAAAAACGCAGAGGAAAGCCTTCCAAATAAAACAGGAGACAGGAGGAGAGTGGCTCCTCTCCGGCTCCGCCTTCTGGCCTGGCCCGGGGCGTAAGCAGTCAATCCTCTCCTCCAACCCCCGCCTGCATCTTCCTGCACGCTTGACTGTCACAGAGGCCACAAACCTTGGAAACAATGCTATCATACTGTTTAATATTTGGAGGTGACAGAAAACAGCCTAGTCACGTCAGAGAAAATAGCCGTTTAGAGTAGACTACAGGAAAATGCCCCTGGCACTCAGCTCAGCACGCCTTCTCTTAAATGCCACCAACAAAACAAGAACCCAGCTCCAGGCAGAGCTCTGGACAATATGCATATTTATTACCTGGTCTTTCAGGCAGGGGCTATGAAAATACGTTGATGGAGTGAATGTCACTGTCATGACTTTGAAATCAATGCTGCTTCCCAGCTGTTTTCTGTTATTGTTTTTTTCAGGATTCCTCACTGATTAAAATTAAAATCTGGTCACGGAACCTGGGACCCGGAGAGCTGTTCATTTCTCTGCATTCCTACAAAGGCATCCTGCTGTTCCCAGCTTTTCTCCTTAAAGACACTGAGTGCAAGTCGCTCAGTCGTATCTGATTCTTTGAGACCTTAAGGACTGTAGTCTGCAGGCTCCTCTGTCCATGGAATTCTCCAGGCCAGAATACTGGAGTGGGTAGCTGTTGCCTTCTCCAGGGGATCTTCCTGACCCAGGAATTGAAGTCTCCTGCGTTGCAGGCAGATTCTTTACCAGCTGTGATTCTAAATCGCCTTCTCAGCACTGAAGGATGCACCAACCAGCTTCATCTCCCTAGAGAAGCCCCTAAAGGAGAGATTATCTGAATGCTTGAAGAAGCCATCCTTCTTCGCAATTATCCAAAGGAGTCTGTGATGGTGACAAGATATTCTCTCTGCTACCCACATTCAGAGTTGTTAGCTTTGTGACTTAGATACTGGGAATTTGCTGTCATTTTTTAAATGTATATTTTTATTTTTAGTTTATTTTAAAAAAATTTTTTTTATACTGCGCTGGGTCTTCATTGTGGCCCGGGGGCTTCTCTTGTTGCCCTCTAGTATGTGGGATCTTAGTTCCCTGACCAAGGGTCAAACCCATGTCCCCTGCATTGGAAAGTGAATTCCAACCACTAGACCACTGGGGAAGTTCCTGAGCTTTGTTTTTAAAGTCCATTCAGTTGTGGTCTGAGTAGAAATTAATGGGATTTTGTAATCTAAGTAAGGTGAGCTCATTCCTGAGTTTTTCTAAACTTCACTGTTCAGCCTCCTGCTCCACTCACAGGGGACCTTCTAAGCCCAGGAGCCTCTGGCTGAAGCAAAAGGCAAGTACTCTGCCCAGAGGCACACTCGGTGGAGCCAAGCAAGGCTGGCAGATGCCGCCATGTTCCATGACTCTGGCCTCCCAACTAGGTTTTCCTTCTTTTCACTCCTGCAAAGAATAGAAAGGCCACATGATCCCAAATTATTTTTCCCAGATGACTTTCCCAGTGGGTACCTGGGGCATGCAAACTCCCTCCTACCAGGAAGCATTTGTCATTTTCTCCACACACCATGCTCCAGCAAAACCAGATTTCTCACATTAAAGGATGAAGCACACACTTTCATCCAGCGGGCTTTTTGAAGAATGAAGGTGAGACCTTGATTTACTGAGATTTGCCTGCCCTACTCTATGATGCAAACAGATTCCTGGGCCTTGTGGCAGCCTTGCCCTTCATGTATTGTGGCCAGGGCCATACCTATCTTGCCTGGAGAGCTAAGAGTGGAATTTTAACTATGAATGTCCTTGTGTTTAATAGACTGAAGTCAAAAGGCCACATTCTGTCTCATATACACATGAACAACCTCCACTGATGTTACTCGTGTATATCTGAGTTTAGTTAAAATATTCCAACACTTGGGCACTATTGAAAACATTCTTCTTCTTGTTTAATCTCTTTAATGTGCATGTGGGAGGGTGAAACAGCAGGCAGAAATTAATCAAAACCTCACTCTCCTTCAGATAATGTTTTGTTTTTAAGGGAACAAAGCCATTTGGAATCAATTCCATCATTGTACACACCAACCACGGAGCCTCTCCAAGCTTCTCTTGGAGGTCGCATTAGCCCAGATCTACCTGGTTATTTAAGGGACAGTTGTAGTAGAATGAAGCACACAGTAGGTCTATACTCAAAAGAGGCAAGATCAAGTTCCAGCTCTGGTAATATTGTACCCACTTGGCAAGCCATTTAATCTTTCCTGGTACCTGTTCATCTGCAGGCTGTTGACTTTGCAAGGTTGTTATGTGAATTCAGTACATAATGGGTGTTACATTTATTTTTTATTCAAAAGTATTTTTCCTGTTATAAAGGCAAAAAATGTGAACAAATAGAAGCCCAATGATTACGGAGATAGTAAGGAGAGACTTAGAGTCAAACAATGCAAGCATTGATTGGTATATGCAAGCATAGATTGGTATAGCTCCTTTGGAAAGTAGGTGCAACGCATACTGATAACACTGAGTAGATAATGCTATTTTCTTTGATCCAATTATTCTGCATATGAGTTTGTCATTGAAAATATAAAAAAAAAGAGGGGGGAATCTTCATGCATAAAGGTATTTTTTCATAGTATATTTTTGTCATGGAAAGCAAGTGGAAACAACCTAAATTTTAAGTAAATAATGAAATTTAGATGCTTAGAAGATGCTTAAATTCTTATAGTGTTAAATGAATAGAAATGGATTCAAAATACACATTTTGTGTGATTATATGCAGAATCATTTGTACCAAGAAAAATAAGCATTAAAAAGGACTAGAAAGAAATAGGACAAGATTTCCAACAATAATGGGCAAAATAAAACCAGAAGATGCTTTGAATAAAACCACTATATGGACTTTTGCCCCTTTTTGCATTTCTAATACCTTATACATATATGACACTGTATATAGTAAGTGAATTTCTTAAGCGTTATGCCTTAGCTCCTAATTACCTAGAATACGTGTTTCAACCAACTCTCCAATTAATCAAAGTGCTTAATTAGCACTGCAAAATAGTTTGAAATACTTTTTTCTGATGGTCTATTCTTATTTTTTCACCCAGCCATCTGTAAGATCATAGATATTCAGGATCTACCACATTTGGCATTTGGTCAAATAGCAAAAGCTTAGATTTAGTCATTGAGTGTCACAAGGCACAACATCAAAGGAATTTTCCAGCACTGCTCCCCACATACAGCTGGGCTTATGTCACTTGATCCTGAAGAATGCCAAGCAGTGAGCAGCGAGTGGTGACTGCTCATGGCAGGGGAGCTAGTGCGTATGTTTCTATCAACAGGAAAATGGGTGGCAAGCCCAACAAGGAGTGTGCAGGGACATTTTCATTGTAGAAAAAAGATTTCAGTGAAAGTTCATCAGCATTATCATTGTGAGTTAAGCATAAGGAGGGGATACAATAAATAAAACCTCGTTAATTTATAGAAATAGAAGAAAAGCATTCAAAAGAGGCAACTCCATGAATATTTGGTTCTCTGACCCACAGGAAGTAATATTTATTGCCTTCAGATGAGAGACATCTTTAGTGGTTTTCCTTTGTAATAACATTATAAAATATCATTTTGGGTTTCCAGCATGTCCTACAGGCCTTTCTATGCCTCACTTGGAAACAGCACCACGCTCAGCATACAGTGGAGTTGTCCACTCGGGAAATGGATGCTAGCCTGTGTTGGGGCAACCCACAGAGGAAATGACTTTTGCAGAGAAGGAATAACCTCTCTAGGGCAGAAATTAACTCAGTCCTTGAATTTCAAATAGAAATGTTTCCTCACACCTGAGCTCACCTAAAGAGCAAAAGAATGAATATTGACCTCAATTACAGGGAAGCAAAAGCCCCTTGAAGGCTCATGGGATCACAGAGAGTTAGAAATGAACAGTACCACCCACAAGATATACACAGGAGACAGTTCAGAGAGGGTAGGATTTTTTTTTGAGATCACACAGCTAGGAAATAATGCAGTCAGAATTCAGCCCCAAGGCCCCTGGCTCTCTGCAGCTCTGTTGTTGTTCTTTGGTTGCCAAGTCATGTCCAACTCTTTGCAACCACATGGACTACAGCACATCAGGCTTCCCTTTCCCTCACCATTTCCAGGAGTTTTCCCAAGTTCATGTCCATTGCATCTGGCTTCTACACAAATATGACAGGGCTTGTGATCTGCCGGACCACCACCAGAACTGTTCTTCAGACGTTCAGGAAGTGGTGTAGCATGATGTTAAGTGCTTTGGAGTCAGACCAGAGTCTAAATCTGAACTGTCACTGGCTAGTGTGTGACCCTGGGCAAGTCACCTCTCTG
Organism: Oryx dammah; assembly: GCF_014754425.2. Lineage (NCBI taxonomy): Eukaryota > Metazoa > Chordata > Mammalia > Artiodactyla > Bovidae > Oryx > Oryx dammah. The sequence goes on along the minus strand of NW_024070211.1, from coordinate 99,813,981 downwards.
AACGTCAGGGTCATCTATAAAGCCAGATCATAAACCCAGCCCCACAGTGGGGTGGGAAGAATTAAATGATATAATGACCTCAAAAGTGTTGGACAGGCCACAGGGACTCAATGAACCGGGTCTGCCCCTACAATCCTACTGCTGTTCTTGAAGGCATACCCAAAGCCCTGAATAGTCAGCTCAGCTACGGAGGAAGAATGTGGTCCAGATGCTTCATCCTTCTTCACAAGAGCTGTATGGCTATGTCTGAACTCTTTTGTGCCCAACCAGAATAAATCAAATCCAATCTAAACCATTTGGTGCTTGGCACCATTTGTGATACTGATTCATCAGTTTTTATTTTCTAGTTTACCCAAACCAGCCATTTCTAGAGGCTAGCGACTTTAAACTAAGCCTGCCAATAAAATATGACTCATCTCGAAAAATACCACAATCTTTCTGAAGGAGTGTAAATATAAATACACACAATATAGAAAAAATTTTTTAGTTTATTTTTTATTGAAGCATAGTGGATTTACAATACAGTGTTATCTTCTGGTGTACAGAAAAGTGATTTATATATTCTTTTTCATTTTCCATTATGGTTTATTACAGGATATTGAATACAGCTCCCTGTGCTATATAGTAGAACCTTACTGTTTATCTGTTCCATATATAATAGATTGCATCTGCTAACCCCAAACTTCCAGTCCTCCCCTCCTCCATCTGCCTACCCCCTTAGCAACCACAAGTCTGGTCTCTATGTCTGTGAGTCAACACAGGGAAATTTGATAGGAGTTTGGTCTTCAGCTTGGGTGCCAGTTCAACTCTAAATTTGCCCAGTTCTATTTTGGGGCATTAAAATCTATATGTGCTTAGTATCCCAGCCACCCTGCCATCCATGAGGTTTGAATATCCTTTATGGAATGAACCTGATCCTCCTGCCTTACTTTTGGTCTCTCTCCAGAGTGGCTAATGTGCTGGCATAGCTCTACCATTTGTCAGCCAGAAGTCTGGTTACACATTTGCTCGTCAATCTAAACCTAACCTATTCATACGCGCACTTGGGGTTTCCTGTAAATCAACCAGACGTTCTGTCATTCACCAGCAATATCTCTCCATAGTATTCTACACCCATGTGCCTTCGTGAACTATTCACTAGGTTTGTGGAAGAAGCATTCAAATCAATGTGCTTTTTCAGGAATGGTGACACCAGAATGTTATAAATCTGTTCATTACCACAAGGATAAATGATATTTCTGCCAAAGACTTTTGATAACGGGTACAGTAATGCATCTCAACACTTTCTGAAATTTAAAGGTCTGTCCTCGGAGGTAAGTAGGATAATGCATGACTAACAAAAGCCAATCCCAAATTCCGGAGCTAAACTGTCCTTGTCAGTGTATTTGATTGTTTTGAGCAGACGCTGCCTTAGAAAGTTCATAATGTTATTTCTATTCTCTTGATATTAATGTCCAGGTAAGGCTGACCCCATGGTTTGTTAAAGGGAAAGTCCTTCTTAACTTAGCATGCTTTATTGTGATGTTTCTTATATTGGAATTCACACACGCTTTTTAACAGTTGTGCTTCAGGAGTCTGCGATGGTTTAAGGATGATATTTCATAGAATTATCAGTTCATCATTCATTAAAATATTATAACATTCAGTTGATTTGTCTCTTCAGAAGCTTAAGATATTTGTTTCTGATTAGAGTAATTAGTTGTTAACATTGTTTTTAAAATAGGTGATTTGACTCTAGCCCTCAGTAGCTCTTTTGGCATCTGCGAGAGGTACAAAGGAACTATGGAACTGGAAATTTAAGCAAGAAAATAGTTCTTACTGACACGTGCACTACATCTTGGCAGCCAGTTAACTTCAATGTTTCAGCATTGTAAAATGGTGTTTACATGTAGAGCTAATTCATGAAAACTATGGATGAAATGAAGGGGGAAAAGCCTCCAATCTAGCATATCTTCAAAGAGCACACTGTATTCCCACAAGTGCCTGAAAATGCCTGGTGTCATTACTGTTCACTTTTGTATCATTACTATTCACTTCAAGCACTTGGGGATATGAGTATCAGTGCTATAAAAAAATCTAGTATCTGTGAAAATCCAAATAGCGTGTCCTCTAAAATTAAAGACTCACAGATAGAGCTGTATCATATTGGCTTTCAAGATGTCCAAAATGAACAGAATATACATTCTGGTCAGAGAGTAATGGTGGTTCCTTACAGTTTTGGATTCTGAACAGGCTCAGCAGATCATCATTAAAGTTTTCGAGTCTGGGTTTCAAACATCAAGTTGCTTTTTGATAGTATAAATATTAGTGTCTACCGAAGTAAAATTCTGTGCCTCAGTGAAATGTAGAAATATCTTGCTTCCCAAGCCATCTCTCCTCTTCAGTCCTGTTCATTCCCAAGGCAGCTGTTTTCCTCTATCTGATGTACACCCTCTAGTGTTTCCTGGATGAAATACAGAAACTAAAGCTCAATTTACAAACAAAAAACATTATTGCAGTCTTGAAATATTATCCCCAGTTACCATACACTAAAGCAAACTTACCACCAGATGTTTTGACATGAACTTTAAGTGATTGCCAAAACTTTTTCAGCCGAGAATCTCAAAGCTAGATTCTTGTAATCCAACTTCAGATCCCAAAAGAGGACATTGACTTCTACTCTGTTAAGCTTAGATTCCTTCCCTTAGAATTCTTATATTCTAATTTATATTTATTGTGCTATGCAGAGCAGGGAGGTGTTCAGTAAGAACTAAAGCATACCAGCAAGCATGTCTTTGACCTATTTTCCAGGGGTAGAACTTACACTGAATTCTCCTGAGTTACTCAAGAGGTTCAAGGTATTTTTTGACTCAAGAGAAAAGTGATTAATTTTTTAAATGGCTTTACAGAAACCCTGGGCGTATTTTCCGCCATAGAACCCCTTAGGTCAAACCAGAAAGAGTAGCCATTTGGGAAATGTATTCCTTATGAGCCCTTTTTCTTGACAGAGAAGAAAATATATTTCCAAACCTGTCAGCTGCTGTCGCTGCTACTTTGGAAGCCAGCCACAGCTGATTGTGTGAGCTAACTATAGGCCAAGGTCATCTGGGGATCCACCCTCTTCACAGGGATGGCACCCGCAGCTCGCCAGAGCATGTGGCCTGCCAGTTCAGCCAGAACAGCCCAGAGAGCTATTTTCAGTTGGCCTTCCCACGAGAAGACCCTGGACTGTCCTTCATGCCCCCAGCATCCAGCTTCATACTTAACTATTCTCAACCATTATCTGATCTCTTCTTCACACCCTCTTTTGAGACCTGTATAGCAGCTTGATAGATACATCTAAACTTAATATTAACAGTGATCTTTTGCTTAAACAGCACAAAGCTCATCACGCATACAGCTCTACTGCTGTGCTATGCCTAGTCACTCAGTTGTGTCTCTTTGTGACCCCATGGACTGTAGCCTACCAGACTGCTCTGTCCAAGGAATTTATTTACCAGGCAAGGATACTGGAGCGGGTTGCCATTTCCTCCTCCAGGGGAAATCTTCCTGACCCAGGGATCAAATGTCTCCCATGTCTCTTGCACTGCAGGCAGATTCTTTACCACTGAACCACTGGGGAAACTTATATGTATAGCTCTACTACATATAAAATTATTTCAACCAAGTGCCTGAGCAAGAAACTTCAGACTGATTTAGCCTCTTTCATTTCTATAGCCATCCACCACCTCCCATCACTTGCAGGCCTGTTCAGATTCCCAAAGATCTGTTGCTAATCCTCTCCCCTTCCATGCTTCCTGTCATTACAGTTTACCCACGTTTGCTTTGACTTCTGCAGTAGCCTCTCAGTCAATCTTCCTGCCTCCAATCACCAATATTCTACCATAAGCTATATGGTAGCTTATGGTAGAATTATAAATCAGAATCTATAACTCTTCTGTTTTAAATCCGTCCATGTTTCTCCATCACCTATGAGATAAATTTTGACCTCACTACACCAGCATCCTTCAAGATCCAGAGAGTCTTGCCTACTTTTCCAGTTCATCCCTTATCATTTCCTTTATGCTGTCTTTCCATCTCTGCTTTCATCACATAAATATAATCTATGCTTTGACCAAATTAATTACTTACTCTCCCCTAAGCCCACCATACTCTTTCATGTCTCCAGAGCTGCCTAGTGATCTTATCTACCTAGTGAAGTTCTAGTTTTCTCCCATTAGGATTCAGTTTGACCATCACCTTTTGGATGGAGCTTCCCCTGACACTCTTCCAAAACTCCTTACATAGCTCACACACACAAACATATGTAGTTAGTCCCTTGATTCTCTGCAGGCCATTGTTTACTCTTTCTTCTTGTATCACTATACACACACACTTCACACTTTGGACTCTCCAGCTAGACTATGAGGCTTTTAATATAGGAAAGTTACATTATTGATTTTTGTGTTCCCAGATATTATTTGCCAGACCAGGGGTGGAGACAGTGAACAAGACAAACATAATCACTCCCTCCACAAAGCCTGCAGTTCAACCATCTCTCCATTGTCCCTTGAATCGACCTTTATACAGGATTCTGTCTGTCTGCACTGAATACGGTCCCACCTGCCATCCCTCTGGGCTTGTGTGTGTCCTTGTAATTCATCAGGGCGTCATTCAAGTCTTCTTGCCAAGCCTTTCTCTTACAGTGAAGTAGGTTATGAATTGGTTAAAGGACCATATCTAAGGATGCTGTGTACAAAACCAATGCTGATCATAAGGAGGCTTCTAGAAGTACCACCAAAGCCTCTGTCATACCTATATTTTGTATCAATTGGAGGTTTTGCTATACATAGGAAGCACATGTTTACTCCTTGTGTAAACAAAGTGAAGCTGGTTAAGAGTGATATCCAATCACAGAATCAAGATGTATTGATTATCTCTTGCCACACAGCAAATCATACCAAAGTGAGGGGCTTAAAACAACAAATATTTATGAATATTATCTCACCGTTTCTCTAGTGCAGAGAACTCAGACTATCCTTGTGAGCAGACAGGGAAAATGCTTGGTCTTCACTGGGGAGACTCCCCTCTGCTCGAGGGAAATGGAAGGACAAGACAGGTCTGAAGAAATCCACGGGAGAGAAATGGCAACATTCTCCATGACAGGTATAGGGAAGAACAACACTTTAGAAGAGTTTAAAGATATATCCTGGGCTCCCATTTTCACTCAGCAGTAAGGCAACAAAGCCCTTAGTAAGCAGGTGCTCCCTTGTGATAACCCACAAGCTCCAGCTGAACACGGCCCTGACGCTGCCTTGTGGCATGCAAATTGGCATTTACCCTATCGTCACCCTAGAGAGCTTTCCTGGTGACTCAGTTGGAGGGAATATGCCTGCAGTGCAGGTGACATGGTTCAATCCCTCAGTCGGGAAGATGGCCTGGGGAAGGAAATGGCAACCCACTCCAGTATTCTTGCCTGGGAAACCCCGTGGTCAGAGGAGCCTGGAGGGCTACAGTGCATGGGGTCACAAGAGTCAAACACGACTTAGGCACTAAACCACCACCACTGTCTTATAGAAGGGCTGGGAAAGATACCCCTGTCTCAATCAAAATGTAAAAATTGAAGACAGACCAACAAGGCTCTGACTTTGAGGAGGAGAGAATATTTTTGTGTATTAAATACACAAGGAAAATATTTATATATTTTTAAGTATCTTAAGATGCTATTTCTATGCAGCTTCGTTCATTCATTCTTTCATGTTGCCCACCTGGATCTGTTCTCATTTGAATTTTCCACTCTTCTAAGCTAAGTCTTTAGCTTTTAGGGTTTTACTTCTTGTTGCCTCCCACCTTTTGTAAAAGATGGGGACTGGTGAGTGCTGCCAGCAAATATTTGATTGACTAATTGACAGGATGGGTCAAGTTTCTGCACAAAAAAAATAAATGTGAAGGAACGGTCCCCCCTTCCTCATTTAGAGAATTTTGTGTCAAACCCCAATGGCCAATTCCTATCTCATCGTTGTATTTTAAGCAGGGGACAGCTGGAGCTTACTGCCTGCAGCCTGCCCAGTCTTTATTCCTTCCCTAAAGGCAGGAAACAGCAGGACTCTGCACACAGCAGGCTCATCAAAGACAAGCCACTGACGTGGGCGCTTAATAAGAATGGGCTTGCTGGCCCAGTGTTGGCACTGGGGAGTCACAAGTAGGCACACACTGAGGAGCGCTATGAGCAGTCTTCTCCGTCAGCCTTTGGGGGTGGGGGGAATGAGGAACAAGGCTCCTCCCCTTTTATAACAAATGACCTATTTCAGTGAAATAAGAAAGGGAGAGCAGCCATGCAGTCAGCCAGGCAGTTCTATGCCACGTTGTAGCGATGTTAGTATTTCATACCAGTAATTCTGTCTAACAGAAACTCATCTTGGCTTTTTCCCATTCCTTTTAGCAAGATTGCAGTTGTAAATCAGCCAGAGTGTCCTGGAGGCTGCTTCAGGTTGGTTGTTGTGAGCAGTCTAGGGAGAGGAATCTTCAGAATAATTTAGAACACGAGTCTAAGAGGGAAGGTCAGTTTTGCTATTTAGAATCAGAGCACTATGCCAAACTTGGCTTTGAAGGGATGCTCTAAATGTCGGTCTTGGAATCTGAATTTAGAATATCTAATAAAATACAACAATTCATGCTTTTACCCCCATGTGACTTAGTTCAGGTTCTCAGTTCTGACCTCTGAGCCATCCTCTAAATTCGGGAGGCCACTTTAATAATAATCCATTTTGCATTGCTATGGTCCCTTTTTAGTCACAAGAACAAGTTTTATTCACAGCTCCAAGAGGACAACAGGATGGGTGTTTTTGTGATCCAATGGGCATTATGAACAGAAACTGAATTTGTAGGGAGAATTCAGGTCCTGGCCCTCTCTCTCCAGACTCCAGCTGTTTTCCTCCTCCTCCACCCAAAGTCCCCTGGCAGACACATTTCTACTGTCTGTTTCTATGAGTTGTTTTTGTTTTGTTTTGTTTTTTATGATTCCATAGATAAGAGATACCTTGCAGAACTTGTCTTTCTGTCTAGCTTATTTCACTTAGCATAATACCCTCAAGGTCCATCCATGGTGTGGCCAGTGGCAGGGGTTCTCCCTTTCTCATGGCTGAATAATATTATAGTGTTTACATGGAACACATCTTCTTTGTCTGTTTATCTATTGATAGACACTTGGGATGTTCCCACAATACTAGCTACTGTGGATAATGCTCATGCGAACAGGGGCATGCAAGTATCTTTTTTACGCGCAGTTTTCTTTTCCTTTGGATAAATGTCCAGAAGTGGGATTGCTGGATTGTATGGTAATTTGATTTTTAAGTTTTTTGGTCTTACTTATGAGTAACAGTATGATTTTAGGCAAGTACCTTGGCTTCTCTGGGCCTTTCCTTCTTTATACCTAAAATTAAGAGACAGAGTTATTCAAGGAATAAATGAGAGAGCATCTTTTAAAGTAATTTTATTTATTGTTTTAGGCTGTGCTGGGTCTTCACTGCTGCGTGGGCTTTCCTGCGGTTGCGGCGAGTGGGGGCCACTCCCTGGTTGCAGTGCACGGGCTTCGCTTGGCAGTGGCTTCCCTGCTGTGGCACGTGGGCTCTAGGACACGGGGCCTTCAGTGGTTGCAGCTCCCAGGTTCCAGAGCACAGGCGCAGTAGTTGTGGTGCACGGGCTTAGTTGCTCCACATGTGGGATCTTCCTGGACTGAGAATTGAACCCACGTCTCCTGCATTGGCAGGTAGATTCTTTGCCACTGAGCCACCAGCAAGCCTAGATTTTTGGTGTTTTTTTTTTTTTAACTATTAAGAAAGTGGAGTTAGCCACCGTAGTGCAGGGAGATGAATGGCTCAAATCACTCCACTAGCAGCTGCAGAATCAAGACTGGAGTCTATGTTTCATGACCCAGAACTCAGCCTGGCAGCAGCTGGTTTGTTAACTGAATGCAGACATGTTTCGTTCTGAAGTCAGTCCCTCTGAGCTAAGGAAGGATTGATATGAGACACAAATTAAGTAGAGCATAAGAGATCAGATTTACCCAATTCCGGGGACCCTCATCCATGTAGACTACAACTCCTGCCAGGTTTACCTACCCCCTGGCAAGTCACAGACACACACAGGACTCAGCAGGCATTCCTTACTGGAAAGAATTTAATGCAGGAATATCTATGACGGCCCCGTGGTTGGGGAGCAGGAGTGAGGAGGGGACTCGGAAACAATCCATACAAAGAGCTACAATCCATAGATTTGGGCTCCATTGCAGCTCTCCGCCTAAACCTCCTGTTCTGGCCGGGGCCCTGTATCCTCAGGAGAGTTGCCTCTTCCCTGTGTGCCTACGAGTGGTCCCCTCAGTCAAGTCACTACTGAATCACACAAAACACATCTCTCCCCTGCTGCACTCAGTCTCTAAAGAGCCCCCACTCTCTGTGGAGATAAAAGGAAAACTGAGATCCCTGGAGACAAAACACAGACCCCTCCCAGAAAAGCATCATTCTTGGCCAGACCCTCTCTAGCTTCTTATAGAAACCACTGAGAAAGTAAGAACACCTCAAGTAATACTTAACTCCGAGCCCAGTGTTCTAATTATTAACACTTGGCAGCCAAAGGAAGCAAACAATAGCACTTCATCCAGACACTGAAGAAGGAAAAAGGAACGTCTCATACCCTGGTCTTTATAAGCTGCTTGAGCAATCACTTTGAATGAGCACATGCAGCCTTCACACACACCAGCAAATGCTCCAAAGTGGGATGACGGGTTCATTCACTCTGCAAATATTTATTGAACTCCACACACTTCCAGGTGCTAGGAATACACCAGAGAACAAATAGACAAGATTCCCTGTTCTTGTGGAGCTTATATTCTAGTGAGAGGTAGACGAGGCTTTTTTTGTATGTGTGTGAATTATAGTTGTTTACAATACTGTATTAGTTTCAGGTATTATAGCAAAGTGATATGTACATATATATATATTTATGTATACACACACACACACATATATACATATGTATATTGTTGTTGTTTAGTAGCTAAGTCATGTCTGAGTCTTTGCAACCCCATGGACTGTGGCCTGCCAGGCTCCTCTGTCCATGGAATTTCCCAGGCAAGAATACTGGAGTGGGTTGCCATTTCCTTCTCCAGGGGATCTTCCCAACCCAGGGATCAAACTTGTGTCTTCTGCTTTGGCACGAGGATTCTCCACCACTGAGCCACTCGGAAGCCCATATATGTGTATGCATACATACATATATTCCTTTTCAGATTCTTTTGTTATTACAAAATATACAAGATATTATAAGATATTGAATATATTGGATATAGTTCCTTGTGCTATAAATTCTTATTCTTTATCTACTTTATATACAATAATGTCTATCTATCAATCCCATTGTTGTTGTTTAGTTGCTCGATTGTGTCCAACTCTCGGCAACCCCATGGACTGCAGCATGCCAGGCTTCCCTGTCCTTCTTCATCTTCTAGAACTTGCTCAAACTCATGTCCATTGAGTCAGTGATGCCATCTAACCATTTCATCCTCTGTCATCCCCTTCTCCTCCTTTCCCAGCAGCAGGGTCTTTTCCAATGAGTCAGCTCTTTGTATCATGTGGCCAAAGTATTGGAGCTTACCCCAAATTAATCCTTCACCCCCTACCTTTCCCTTTTGATAATCATAAGTTTGTTTTCTAAGTCTGTGAGTCTATTTCTGTTTTGTAAATAAGTTCATTTGTATTAATTTTTTAGATTCCACATATAACTGATGTCATAGGATAGATGTCTTTCTCTATCTAACTTCATTTAGTGTGATAATCTCTAGGTCCATCCACATTGCTGGAAATGGCATCATTTTATTCTTTTTTATGGATGAGTAACATTCCATTGTGGGGGCTTCCCAGGTGGCTCAGTAGTAAAGAATCTGCCTGCTAGTGCAGGAGACGTGGGTTCGATCCCTGTGTCAGGAAGATCCCCTGGAGAAGGAAATGGCAACCCACTCCACTATTCTTGCCTGGGAAATCTCATGGACAGTGGAGCCTGGCAGTCATGGGGTCCCAAAGAGTTGGGCATGACTTAATGACTAAATAACAACAAATATTCCACTGTATATTTATACCATGTCTTCTTTATCCATTCATCTTCTGATGGACATTTAGGTTGTTTCCGTGTCTTGGCTATTGTAAATAGTGCTGGTATGAATATTGGGGCACATGTGTCTTTTCAAATTAGAATTTTTATTTTTTCTGGATATATGCCCAGGAGTGGGATTGCTGGATGAAATGGTAGCTCTATTTTCACTTTCTTAAGGAACCGACATATTGTTTCCCATATTGGCCACACCAACTTACATTCCCACCAACAATGTTAGAAGGTTCTTTTTTCTCTTCACCCTCTTTAGCGTTTATTATTTGTAGACATACAGGTGGCCAATAGGCAGGTGAAAAGATTCTCAACATTGCTAATGATTAGAGAAATGCAAATCAAAGCTACAGTGAGGTATTACCTCACATTGATCAGAATGGCCGTCAGCAAAAAGTCTACAAATAATAAATGCTGGAGAGGAGGCAAACATGTGACAACACAATAAATAAGGAAATGATATAGTTTGTTAGGAGGTGAGGAAAAAATATAGTAGGATAAGAGGAATGGGGATGGTTGGGGTCCTATTCTACATGGGGCAGTCAATGTTGACATTAATAAGAGGATAAACTTTAAACAGAGACCTAAAGGAAAAGAAGAATGTAGCCAAGTGGATTATCTGGAAAGCAAGGCTATACGCAGAGCAGCCAGTGCAAAGATCCAGAGGTAGGAGCTAGAATGTTGGTGGAGCATTAAGGAAGCTGCTATGTCTGGAGTGGAGTGGATGTGAAAAAAAGAGAGGAAATGAGGTCACAGAGGAAACAATGGACAGATAAGTGGAACTCTATGTGTGTTAGTCACTCGTGTCCAGCTCTTTGCGATCTCATGGACTAACTTGCTGAGCTCCTCTGTTCATGGGATTTCCCAGGCAAGAATACTGGAGTGGGATGCCTTGGAGAAGTATTTCCTTCTCCAAGGGATTTTCCCGACCCAGAGATTGAACCTGGGTCTCCTGCATTAGCAGATGGACTCTTTACCATCGGCGCCACCAGGGAAGCCCAAGGTTCATATACAAGCTCTGTAGGCTCGTATGCAAGCTTTGCTTTCCTTTAGAGAGATGGAGCCACTGCTGCCTTTGGAGCAGGGGTATAACACCGCCTGCCTTGGGTTTTGATAGGAGCCCACTCTGGCTGCTGTGCGGTGTCTGTTAAATGCTCAGTTAAGGCCACAGGGATAGGGCCTTGTACACTTTTACTTGTTTTCCTCAAAGATGTTCCAAGTTGGTGGATTTCCATACTGACACACGACAGCATCCCCCACTGAACAGAACTTTCCCACATCCTCCATCATGAGTCCACACCCCCAGGAAGCATAGTCTCGGCCTCTTCCATCACGTGGAGATGGACAAAGAAAGGGAGGAATCTTCTCTTCCCCCTCTGTTTGCCAACTTCTCAATAATTCCAACTCCACCTAGCGAGATCCATTAGAGCTAATTAACGACCCTCTTTTCAGGAGGTGTCTCTTCACGATGATTAATTCTGGGTCAGAGACAGAAAGCTTGTTCCATTATAGCTCTTTTTAAAAAATTATTATTATTCAGGCTTCTAATACCGGCATGAACTGCGGGTGAATTTCTGAAGTCATGTTACTTAGCTGTCACAACTAGTAATAGAAAAATTCAATTTATAAAGAATTAGGAGAGGCAGGAGAGGCATGCTCTTCGGTTTAGAACAAAGGAGATCAATCCTGACACAATGGCAGCATGACATTCGTGGACTTTGAAGATTCTAGGCTTCCTCTTCATTAATTAGAGAGAATCAAGAGTTCTGGTGGTTAATTATTTGCAGAAATTGTGTTCTGCAAAAGCAGATGCCAACTCACTCCAGCCGCCTCCAGCTGCAGCTCTGCATGATAATTAAACTGCGTGTCAGTCCTAACCTCAATCTGGGTGGGTAAATAAACCCTCCGTTGGCCACTACCATCCTCCACCCCTCAGGTTTAGATGGGGTCATGTGACTTCCTGACCCAGGGACCACAGGAGGCTGACATTGTTCTAAATGGATTACCCTGGAGAGGCAGTACTTTTAAATCCACATCCAGAAACATAAGATAGAAGCTACCTTACAACCTGTCCTTACAAAGTACATGTTGGAGGGGTGGATTGACAGCAATTTGCATCAAGGTCAGTTGGTGTACTTGGGTTGTTGCTGTTGTTACCATTGTTACAGAGTTGAGTAATCGATTCTCTTTTTAAAAAACAACTTGAATTGTTCTTAATTTTTTATTTACAAAAGTAATATACATCCTTCATATGAAATTCAAGCTATGTAGAAATGTGTGCATGAACACTAAGTTGCTTCAGTCGTGTCTGACTCTTTGCAACCCTATGGACTCTAGCCCTGCAGACTCCTCTGTCCATGGGACACAGGTAAGAATACTGGAGTGGGTTACCATGCCCTGGGGGAGGGGAAACAGGACGCAGTGCTGCTGTTCCAGAAATAGAAATGCAGCTAAAGTTAGCCCAGGGCCTCCTATTCCCTCAGTAAGGCAGAAGGCAGAGCCTCATCTCTAATCTGCCCTTTCAGGCATCAATTTCTTGGGGGAGGTTTATCCAGAGGACTTCAGATCTCAAACTGAACAGAGCCTTGAGTGTCTGATTGGCATTCAGGAAGTGCCATGAGTGGCGAGATGAGAGTGCCTGCCTGGCAGGCCTTTCCCCAAATACCCAGTTTGCCTTGGGTGGTTTGACATTTACTGGCATTAAGATCCTTTGGCTGTTTCACAGTCCATTTATTTAAGGTATTTGAAACTCTCTCTGCAGAACAGTTAAGGTTATAATATTAGCCTGGCTGACATCAGACCCTCTCTCGGGTTACCAAGGTTATTCTGAACACTTAGAGGTTAGCCAACTTTAAATAGCAGTAGCAAGTTTTGTCCACATCTTGATTACAGCATTTATTACACTCCATTGTAATTATTTGGCTACTCGACTGGCTCCCCAACTAGAGAGTTACCTCCTTAGGGCAATGAATGTGTTTTAAGCATCTTGGTGCTGCCACCTCCTAGCTGGACATGGGATACAAGTTTCAGGCCAACCCTATTTTACTGGGCTTTTATTATACAGTATTTGTTTGTTTGTTGGCAGGTTTTTTGGTGGTGGCCATGGTTGTTTGTTTCAATGTACATAACTTGACACAGGACGGTCAGTTTTGTAGATCAACTTGCTACACTACCGTACCCAGTGGTTTAATTAGACACTAATCAAAGTATTTCTATGAAGATATTTGGTAGGTGGGATTATCCTTTACAACCAGTTGACTTTTTTATTCTCTTTCTTTTTTATTTTTTAAATTATGAAATTATGCCTTGTGGGCTACAGTCTATGGGATTGCAAAGAGTTGGACATCACTGAGCTACTAACACACACATAACACATTTACAGGAGACTTGGAAAATACAGAAAAAGTTACATATAGTTCTGCTATATATTATAATTATTTTTAAGTAGATAATATTGTTAGTTGGTGTTTCAATATCAAGCTCTCAAAAATTAATGGAATGAATACACAGAGTAGAAGGATATAGTAGACCTGAAAAGCACTGTGAACCAATTCAACATAATTAAGATATATACAATTTTCACACAACAGCAGGATACAAATTCTATTCAAGTTCCCATAAACTATAAACTAGGAGACACTGGAACATCAGTTCAGTTCAGTTCAGTCGCTCAGTCGTGTCCGACTCTTTGTGACCCCATGAATCACAGCACACCAGGCCTCCCTGTCCATCACCAACTTCCAGAGTTCATTCAAACTCATGTCCATCAAGTCAGTGATGCCATCCAGCCATCTCATCCTCTGTCGTCCCCTTCTCCTCCTGCCCGCAATCCCTCCCAGCATCAGGATCTTTTCCAATGAGTCAACTCTTTGCATGAGGCAGCCAAAGTACTGGAGTTTCAGCTTTAGCATCAGTCCTTCCAATGAACACCCAGGACTGCTCCCCTTTAGGATGGACTGACTGGATCTCCTTGCAGTCCAAGGGACTGTCAAGAGTCTTCTCCAATACCACAGTTCAAAAGCATCAATTTTTCAGCGCTCAGCCTTCTTCACAGTCCAACTCTCACATCCATGCATGACCACTGGAAAAACGATAGCCTTGACTACTGGAACATACCGAGGGACATAAAACAAGGTACAAAATTGTCATGACCTAAAGAAATTGAAATCATACAGAGTCTGTTCTCTTACCACTGTGTAATTATGTTAGAAATCAATATCAAAAGATATTTGAAAATAACCCACATATTTTCAAGTGCAGTGTGACATTTACTTGATTTCTCCAAGAGAAATCTTTGACTTAGCCATTGAAATCCTCAATAAAGTTAGAAGACTGAGGAAAGACACAGAGTTACTGCAGAGAAGAAAACATTTAAATGAGAAATTTGTTTCAAAATGAGAAATTAATATCAAAGATACTTAAAAAAACCCATGTATTTGGAAAACAACCAGTTGATTTTAAATAAAAGAAATTACTTCCAGTAGTGTGGATAGGCCTGACCAGCCAGTCTTAAGAGTAAAACTAAGATTTTCTGGAGAAGAAAGACTGACTCAAGCATCCAGCTCTGCCTGAGTTTCCAGGCTGCCAGCCTGCCCTATGCATTTGGATTTGCCAGCCTCCACAACAGTGTGGTGCTGGAGAAGACTCTTGAGAGTCCCTTGGACTGTAAGGAGATCAAACCAATCTTAAAGGAAATCAACCCTGACTATTCATTGGAAGGATGATGCTGAAGCTGAAGCTCCAATACATTGACCACTTGATGGGAAGAGCCAACTCATTGGAAAAGACCCTGATGCCGGAAAGGACTGAGGGCAGGAGGAGAAGAGGGCAAGAAAGGATGAGATAGTTGAACGACATCACCAACTAAATGGACATGAGTTTGAGCAAACTCCAGGAGCTAGTAAAAGACAGGGAAGCCTGCTATGCTGCAGTCTATGGGGTCACAAAGAGTTGGACACAACTGAGCAACTGAACTGGAGAAGGCAATGGCACCCCACTCCAGTACTCTTGCCTGGAAAATCCCATGGATGGAGGAGCCTGGAAGGCTGCAGGCCATGGGGTCGCTGAGGGTCGGACACAACTGAGCGACTTCACTTTCACTTTTCACTTTCATGCCCTGGAGAAGGAAATGGCAACCCACTCCAGTGTTCTTGCCTGGAGAATCGCAGGGACAGGGGAGCCTGGTAGGCTGCCGTCTATGGGTTCGCACAGAGTTGGACACGACTGAAGCGACTTAGCAGCAGCAGCAGCAGCAGAGCAACTGAACAACAACTGTGTGAGTCACTTCCTTAAAATGAGTACCTTTATATAAATAAATAAAATCTTCTGTTGTTTCTCCAGAGAACCCTGATATACATAATATGCAAAAATTTATGTAAAATACACCATTTATCTATCTACTGATTCTTCTATCTACTTATTTATTTGTCTGCTTTTTAATTTGGGTCACTCAACAGATAGTTTTTGAGTGCCTGCCACACACCAGGTGGTGTGCTCAGTCCTAGCCCTAAATCTCAAAGAATGGCCTCCTTTAAGGCAAGTCCAGGATCGTATTGGAGGTTTCCTAAAGAAACACAGGCAGTCGATAATTTGCAGGAACTATACTCAGATGGTGAATCACCTGCTGCCGCCATGGCCTGGGGCAGGGCCAGCCTGGGCTGGCACAGAG
The DNA here is from genome assembly GCF_014754425.2 of Oryx dammah. Classification (NCBI taxonomy): domain Eukaryota; kingdom Metazoa; phylum Chordata; class Mammalia; order Artiodactyla; family Bovidae; genus Oryx; species Oryx dammah. The sequence continues at coordinate 99,798,200 of NW_024070211.1, read as the reverse complement.
CCAAGAAGGAACAAAACGCATTTTCCCAGGCATCCAGGGCCAAAAAGGAAAAAAAGAAGACACCAAGCTTGGGAGACGGAGAGATGTTCAGGGTGGATTTTCTTGCCACATGCAATCTTGAGGCTGGAAAAACTTTCCTTCTCGCAGACACCAATTGCCAACAATTTCCTTTCCTGGTGTGGTAGGATGACCTCACCATGAACTCACTTCCTCTCCAGGAGCCCTGAGGATTTCTCATCAGCCCAGAAGTTTCCAGAAGGGCTGGCTTCAGGCTCTGTCATCACACCTTTGGCCCAGAGAAGCAGCTAGGTGGTGGGGGCACGGCGAAGAGCAGGAAGAGCCTTGGCTCTTTGCAGTTTCTCCAAGAGTGGCACCATTTCAATGAACTTGACGAGACAATGCTGATGTTTGTCTCAGTGGGAAGATGTAGGAGAAGGCAGTGTGCGCACCAGCCAGAAGGTCCAAAGAGAAGGTCATCAGAGGTATGATAACATTTTGTGAAGCCAGGTCCTGCCCTGGCCAGGTATACACCCTGCCAGCCCCAGGGTTTTCTCTGCAGAGAGAATATGGCACATTTTCCTTCCTCTTCCTAGAGGGTGGTAGCAAGAAGTGAAGGGGAACCTCGGGTTAGGTGTCCCTGCCCCTGTGAGCAGTTCAGGGTTCAGGCAGTACTGGTAAGCCCGCATGGCATTGTTTACAGATGAGAAAAAAAAAAATGTCACCTTTCTCAAGACACTTGACTGCTGTCTGCCATAAAATGGTCTTCATCAATATACATCTCTACGATGAAGCTATGGGTGCCCCTGGTGGCTCAGGTGGTAAAGAATTTGCCTGCAATGCCGTAGACCTGGGTTCGATCCCTGGGTTGGAAAGATCCCCTAGAGGAAAGCATGGCAACCCACTCCACTATTCTTGCCTGGAGAATCCCCATGGACAGAGGGAGTGGGTGGGCTATAGTCCATGGGGTCACAAAGGGTCAGACACAACTGAGCAACTAAGAACAGCACGATGAATGGGACTGAGGCGTCCTTGGAGTTCTGCAAGACACAACCTTTCTCGTGGCCCTGGGACTATCTGGGCTTCCTCTTGGGAGTGCCAGCCTCAAGCTGTTGCGGTTTCCTTTATCTCAGGGAGCTGCTGCCTTGCGGTCTTGCCCAATTTAACAGAGAGGCCTCTGCGAGCCCAGATCTCCCCTTAAAGAAAACGTAATCCTCCTGGCTTTCCCTGAAGCTGGCAGTGCTACCTGCCTGGCAACTTGTGGGAGAATTTTCTAGGTTCCCACAATCATCTGACTCTGGTTTGCAAGTGCTTCTTCTATCTTCCCAGCATAGTTATTCATCTAAGACTCTCAAGAAATTTAACACTTCCTTAGCTGAAAAAGATGCCGCTAATTTTGATGGCACCACATCAGTCCAGAGTGAAGCCTAGAAGGATGAGGGGGAGACTGGTGTCCCCACTCCACTCTCTCTCCTGGGTTCATCCCAGGGATGCCAAGTGGTGGGTGAGTCACGCTCCTGACCTGGCTCTGGCTGTAGACAGGCCACTCAAACTCCTCTTGCCTCCAGCGGCCTCAGTGCTGAGGACACACAGGCCCAGAGATAACCCTCCTCTCAGCCTTGGCTTGATCAGCCTGGATTCTGCCACCATTAATTATCATGTTGAGAGAGAAACAGGGTGCTCACCTGCTTCTGATCCCACGCTCTGGTACAATGCCCACTTTGGTGGTTTGGGCTGGAGGAGGAGGCCTAGCACAGCTTGAGGAAGACTTGACTCCGGGTTAAGGGGTCCCTTTCTGGGGTCCTGCAGGCTGGTCAGGCACCAAACCCTTTCCTCTTTCCTGCTGAGGCTCTGGCTACCACGGTTCTTTCTCATATTGTCCGACGGACACTTTCTGTCTTCAATTCCTGGCCTGACAGGCTTGTGAGGAAAAGGAAAGCTACCTGGATGCATGTGTGTGCCCTTGGCAAAATGCTGCCGCCTTCTCTCTCCAAATGCACAAGGCTGTTTTCTGTGCTTACAACTCATTCCCAGGAGGGGCCTTGTCCCCCAGGCTTCTGAAGGAATGGCTGCAAAGGAGTAAGCCATATGGAAGCCTTCACAAGTGGCTGGGACAGTGCTCACGGGTCCTGGTATCATTTTTGAACATCCTCACAAACAGGAAGGCAACAGGGAAGTGAATGGCTCCCTAACTGGGCGATTGGAGATGATTTGAGATGTCGATCAATTCCTGCTTCATAACGTTTCTTGAGAACTTTTAATGAGATGAAGCACATGAAGTGCTTGGTGCACAGTGAGTACAAAATGAGCGCTGATTTCACGCTTAGAAACGCTTGGTGTAAAGGTGAGCGACAGAGAGGCCCGTGTGACATACATCACTAGAGCGAGGGCTAGAAGCAGGGACCCCGGGGACAGGACCCTGGGCTTGAAGCCCTCGTCTGCCGCTTCATGGCTGTATGGATTCAATAGATCTCTCCACCTCTGTGTTCCCCTACCTGTGAGACGGGGCTGCTGATAAGAAAGCTTTTCTCATAGGACTTTTTCTGAGGATTAAGTGAATCCTAGAGCAGTGCCAGGTACGGAAGGAGTACACACACATATGTTGATGGTTATTATGCTATGCTATTCTGCTATGCCTATGCTAACTCGCTTCAGTTGTGTCTGACTCTTTGCGACCCCATGGACTGTAGCCCACCAGGCTCCTCCGTCCATGGGATTTCCCAGGCAAGAATACTGGAGTGGGTTGCCATTTCCTCCTCCAGGGGATGTTCCCGACACATGGGTCGAATCCGTGTCTCTTACATCTCCTGCACTGGCCGGTGTGTTCTTCCCTAGCCCCACCTGGGAAGCCCTGTTATTATGCTACTGTTGATTATTCCATTTCTGCATGTGGGCGAGTTGCCATGCCGTCGCAGTTCGTTCCTTAATTTATTTCACAAATATTCTTGCACGCATCCAGGGTAACATCATAAAATTGTGCACTGCAGGATTTAATTTTTCAGGGTATTAATAGGTGCTTTGTGGGAAAAGAAAGGTTCAGCAAAGAAATATGTGATTCTTTGGCTTAATGATGCTAAACAGGTATTTTTACTACAGGATTTCACAGGACATTTAACATGCTGAACACACTGCAGGCAGAAGCCTTTTCCCCTATAGTTCCTCCCAGGTCTGGGAAGTGCTGGCCTAGAATCAGGTAAAAAATAAGTCACTAAGCCTCTCTGGCTATCAGAATTGCAGAGAGGAGCATATGAACAGTGCTGGCAGGAATAGTAGAGTTGAAGAGTCAGGAACAGCCAGGCTGGCAGGAACTCAGCAGGACTAGCCTGGGAAGGATGAAAGTTACATTGCTGGGAGTTAGCGACACCCCCGAGACAAAGCAGGCTGTAGCTCAGAACAAGTAGAATATAAAAGTAAGGGGGAACAAGAAGGCTGTGTTAGTTACCATTTCATTCTTTCTCCTAATGCTGAAGTATATACTATACCCCACACACACTGTCTTTGACAGGAATGCCCCACGTGCCCGGGAGGGCAGCACACTCACTAATGGGGCCAGCAGCAGGAAGACAGGGCTCTATGGGAAAAGCAGAGGATGAAGACCTTCAGGGGCTTGGCGGGGGACATGCTCCAGGCAGGGGCTGGAGAAAGGCCTCCAAGAGGATGTTCTTTGAGCTGAGTCTTTTTAAATGCTTATTACGTTAGATGGAAATGATTAGAGGGGTGTTTTGGTATAAGAGGTCCCTTGAGCAAAAAGGAAACAATATTGGTTAGAGCTGGGGACAGATGAACCACAAACTTGGTTAGGGTATATGGGGACAGGGCAGGGACAGCCACAAGTCCAGACAAGACTGTGGAGAGCCAAGAAGGCCATGCCTACGTGTGCCATTCTTTCATTCAACAAACATTTACTGAGCACTGACTATGCACCAGGCATCACACTAAGTGCTTAGGGATAGGGCAGGGACAGAACAAAGCTCCTGTTCTCATAAAGCCTATAATCCTGGTGTAGAGAAAAGCAGTCAACAAATAAATGTATATCACACTATCAGGTAGCAATAGGTGCTATGAAGCAAAGTAAAGCAGGGCTGGGAAATAGAGACTGAATGGGGTGCTATTTTAGATGGGGTGGCCAGGGGTGACTAAAAAGAGATAACACTTGAACAGAAAGCTGACTCAGTTCCTGAATAAAATGAGGGGGTCAGCCAAGCAAACGAGCAGAGAAATCATGTTCCCAGCAGAGGGGACAGTCAGCCTGGAGGTCTGGGGTGGTATGTACGTGGAGGCAGGGAAGGGCTGGGGCTGTGGACTCCCATGTCCACTTCAGCCAGAGTGTCCCTTGCCTTCAGATGTAGTATGACATCTCTGGGTCAGATTGCTTCTTGCCCCTCAAACTGTGAAACCACTGACCTTACAATCAGCTCACATCGTATTGCTCAGTTACCGTTTTGCTCCGAGACCTTCAATACCCCGATCACCAGCAAAATAAGCCCCCAGATCCCATTACACCTCGAATAAAATGCAGGGTTCTTGCAGTGACCCATCTGGCCTCAGAGATGTCCTTCCCTCCTGTCCCCTCCCACAGCCCACTCCAGGACCTTCCACGTACATACCACCCCAGACCTCCAGGCTGACTGTCCCCTCTGCTGGGAACATGATTTCTCTGCTCGTTTGCTTGGCTGACCCCCTCATTTTATTCAGGAACTGAGTCAGCTTTCTGTTCAAGTGTTATCTCTTTTTAGTCACCCCTGGCCACCCCATCTAAAATAGCACCCCATTCAGTCTCTATTTCCCAGCCCTGCTTTACTTTGCTTCATAGCACCTATTGCTACCTGATAGTGTGATATACATTTATTTGTTGACTGCTTTTCTCTACACCAGGATTATAGGCTTTATGAGAACAGGAGCTTTGTTCTGTCCCTGCCCTATCCCTAAGCACTTAGTGTGATGCCTGGTGCATAGTCAGTGCTCAGTAAATGTTTGTTGAATGAAAGAATGGCACACGTAGGCATGGCCTTCTTGGCTCTCCACAGTCTTGTCTGGACTTGTGGCTGTCCCTGCCCTGTCCCCATATACCCTAACCAAGTTTGTGGTTCATCTGTCCCCAGCTCTAACCAATATTGTTTCCTTTTTGCTCAAGGGACCTCTTATACCAAAACACCCCTCTAATCATTTCCATCTAACGTAATAAGCATTTAAAAAGACTCAGCTCAAAGAACATCCTCTTGGAGGCCTTTCTCTAGCCCCTGCCTGGAGCATGTCCCCCGCCAAGCCCCTGAAGGTCTTCATCCTCTGCTTTTCCCATAGAGCCCTGTCTTCCTGCTGCTGGCCCCATTAGTGAGTGTGCTGCCCTCCCGGGCACATGGGGCATTCCTGTCAAAGACAGTGTGTGTGGGGTATAGTATATACTTCAGCATTAGGAGAAAGAATGAAATGGTAACTAACATAGCCTTCTTGTTCCCCCTTACTTTTATATTCTACTTGTTCTGAGCTACAGCCTGCTTTGTCTCGGGGTGTTGCTTCCCTTGCCTTCCTCAGGGACCCTGAGGGACCCTCAGGACTCAACATCAGTGAGGTGGCTGGGCCAGGGATATAAGCCAGAAGAGACAGGCTGGCAGCTTAGGCTGGGGTAAGGGGAGTAGAAATGGAGCAGAATTGAAGAAGCAAATCTGGTCTATTCCACTTACCTTCTAGGCTAAGGAGCTGTGTATGCTGTGCGCCAGAAAGAAATAAGCATATTTCAGAGATATGCCAAGGGAGACCTCTCTTTCGCTCATGCCAAAGAGGTGGCCATCTCTCTTTAATGCTGTTTATTTAGTTGGCTGCGGCAGGTCGTAGTGGTGGCCCTCAGGCTCATTGTTGTGGTATACGGGCTCTAGCTCGCACAGGCTTACTCGCTCCACGGTATGTGGGATCTCATTAACAGTTCCCCAGCCAGGGATCGAACTTGCATCTCCTGCGTTGGAAGGCAGATTCTTAACCACTGGACCAACAGGGAAGTCCCCAGATGACCATCTTTAGCATTAAGCAGGGATGTTTTTTTCTGGATAAGTGGTCTGCATAGAGATGAGAAAAACTTCTGAGTAATTTCTACCTGATGGTAGGATACTATCAGATGTTTGGAATGAACTCTTCTTCCCTCTCCCCACATAAGACAAGTGCATCTACTGTTCTTTCTGCCTTGGATGCTCCACATCAGGTATCTGCATGGCTGAGCCTTCACTGCCTCCGGGTTTCACTCAAACATCTCCTCTCCATGAGGGTTTTCATGTCCACGCTGCCTCCTTGACAGTTCCTAGCTCCCTTCCTTCTTTGTTTTCTTTATTTCTTTGCACTTGTTACTATCTACTGAACTCTATATTTCAATTTCGCAATATCAGTTATTGTCTGTTTCCTCTTATTAAGGATATAAGCTTTATGAGAGCATGGACCTCTGCCTATTTCATGTCCCTAAGGCCAGCAGTGGTGTTTGGCATAATAGAGGTTTCATAGAGACTTATGGAGTGGACAAAGGATATTTTCCTTGTATGAGTAACTATCACAGGGTCTAGGGCCAGTTAAGTAATTTAGGACAAAGGATTTGTTACATATAAATATGTGTACTTGTTCAGTTCAGTTCAGTTCAGTCACTCAGTCGTGTCCGACTTTGCGACCCCATGAATTGCAGCACGCCAGGCCTCCCTGTCCATCACCAACTCTTGGAGTTCACTCAAACTCACGTCCATCGAGTCGTGTATATGTGTGTAAATATATATTTATTTAAAGCAGCAAAGCACATTTATTGTAAGTCATGTGGTGATCTGAAAATGATTATTTATTCCCTGATTTGCTAAAAATATGAAACCTATGCTAAACAAGGGGTACATTAGTCCACATAAGGATGTGAGACTTCTTTTGATAAATACTTCCCCAGAAATTCCCAGTAGCCAGTACCATGCTAGGCACTGGGGTGCAGTGATGAGTGAATTTGGTAAAAAAATGCAGTTTTTTAAAGCAATTCTAAAATGCGTAACTTAAATCCGCAATTCACTCCCACAGAATCACTGTACTTACAGCTTCCAACTGACAAACAGGCTGTGTTCTTAAGACTCATTTTAAATTCAGCTGAGGGAACTTGGAATACACTGTCTTCTGTTCCCTGGGGAACATGGGAAGAGTTTCTCAGGCTGGGCTGGGCTACAAAGCACATTAAAGAATAATGCTGGACTTCCCTGGTGGTCTAATGGTTAAAAATCTGCCTGCCAATGCAGGAGACTCGTGTTCAATCCCTGATTGGGGAACTAGGATCCCACAGGCTGCGGGGTAACTGGGTCTGTGCAGCCAAAAATAAATAATTTTTTTAAAAAGAATAATGCATTTGATAAACCATAAATTCAAGATGAAAAACTATAGAAAAGAATATTGTTGGATAACAGAAAAAAAACTATAAATGGAGTTAGAAAGTGTGTTGTTATGTACCTTAGGTGGCCACAGTTAAGAAAAGCATTCGAAGATGTTGGAAAAAAAAAAAAACCTTTGGCTTCCTCAAGGGAAGCTGAACTCAGGATTTTAATTTGGTGACCTCACATTTAACGTCTCATCCTGAGCCAGTGGCCCTTTTTACCCTATTCGTCCCTTCTCTTGACTTTTCCTCGGTCTTTTCTTTCCCCTTCCCTTGTGCTGGTTATGTACATCTTTATCTACTCTGTCTTCTCTAACAGCTGATGCCTCTCCCCCTACTTTATTGAACATATGACCTTGCAAAATCACCTCCTTCCCCCCACCCCCACCCCCCCACCGAAATAGAAAAAGGGTCACAGGAAGAAAGCCTATCAAGACCACCTGTTTGGAAAGATGTGGACTTTCATCTGGATTCCTAGAGAGAAAGAGAGAAAACAAAATTGTCCCATGTTCTTCAAGAACTATAGCAAATTCAATACATTGGCAGTCTTTTGATGTTGTTTTTTGTTTCTTTGATTTGCTTTTTAAATTAATATTATAGGGGACTTTCCTGGTGGTCCAGTGGCTAAGACTTTGCCTTCCAGTGCAGTGAGTGCAGGTTTGATCCCTGGTTGGTGAGATAAGACCCTAGGTGCATCGCAGCCAAAAAAACCCCAAAACATAAAAAAACCAGAAGCAGTATTGTAACAAATTTAATAAAAGACTTTAAAAATGATCCACTTCAGAAAATTAAAAATTGATACCAATTTTTGCATTAATTAATCAATATTACAAATAATCTCTATGCCTTAGATCAGGGGATAGAATCAATATGAGTATGAAGGTCTACATTTCACCTGCAGAATGTCCAAAGCAATATAATAATGTACTGACTTGTGATGGCTCCTCTCAGGTAGGAAAGCTAAAGATGTCTTAGGTCCTCACTGCTTCTGCTCTCATAGAAAGAAACTTACACAGGAACCAGGAGACAGCTAGTCCTGTCATTACCTTGGTGAGTCACTGAGTCAGTTTCCTAGGACTCTGTTTCCTCATCTTTAAAATGTAGGCTGTAAATCTGTGCTTCTGGTCTCATTAGACTGTTAACAGGGACAAATAGCCCAGTAGAAACGAAATTTCTCTTAAGACTTATAAGCCCTAGAAGTCGTGGCACTATAAATTATCAAAAAGTTAACCCTGGCCATATCTGCAGTGATCGGATAAGCTGGGAAATTTGGAAAGTCTCGGTCTTTTCACCTCACCCTGGAAAGTCCCCGTAGAAGGCAATGGCACCCCCCTCCAATACTCTTGCCTGGAAAATCCTGTGGATGGAGGACACTGGCAGGCTGCAGTCCATGGGGTCACTATGAGTCAGACACGACTGAGCAACTTCACTTTCATGCACTGGAGAAGGAAATGGTAACCTACCCCAGTGTTCTTGCCTGGAGAATCCCAGGGACGGGGGAGCCTGGTAGGCTACCATCTATGGGGTTGCACAACATTGGACACGACTGATGCCACTTAGCAGCAGCAGCAGCAGGAAAGTCCCAGGTTTTAAGCAAGAAGGGTTGAAATTACTCAGGATCTGATCTTTGTTTTGGAACCATTATCAATAACACAAACAAGCAGTTTAAGTCTTAATGCCATAAAATGTATTTGCAAAAGGAGAGACCAGGAAGAACAAACACTGTGTTGAATGAATGCTAAATTTCACACCTGATTTTTTTCTACTAATTGGGTTGGGCCATTCCCACTTCAGAACTGGGAAGAGGGCATAAGCATTTAAAATATGCCCTAGGTGGAAATCTTCCTGTGTCAACTACAGATTAAGGAGTCTTTCTCCCCGCTGGGGCCAGACTCAGGTGTTTAGAATGTATACTTGCTCATACATAACAGGATTATTCAGCATGGTGATTATTTCTCTCCACTGGGTTGCTTGGGGATTTCAGTTCACTCTGGGTAAATGGTCAGTGCGTGTTCTTGCAGAATAAGTGCTACGACTTATGAGAGCACATCACTGGGACATGAGCCATTTGGACCATTCCCTAGCCAGCCAGAGACCAGTATAGGTATGGCATCTTTGAGCAAAAGCTCGAAGACTCGCTTACGCATCTGGGAGAGTGTTTCAGCTCATCAAGGTCTTTTGTCGGAGGCAAATCTTGGAAAGGGCAGGGCATTAGGTAGAGCAGCTCTGTACAACAGAAGTATCATGTAAGCCACAAATGCAAGCCAGATATTCAACTGAACTGAAAAGTTTCTAGTAGCCACATTAGAAGGAAGTAAAAAGAAATAGGTGAAACATTTTACTGAATATACCCAAAGTATTTCCATTGCATCATGTAATCAATTTTTAAATTATTAATGAGAACTTACTGTATAGTAGAGGAAACTATACTCAATATCTTATAATAACCTATATTGGGAAAGCATCTTAAAAAGAATATATATATGTGTATATATATATATATATATATGTATAACTGAATCACTTTTCTGTATACTTGAAACTAATGCAACAAGTAAATTGGCTATACTTCAATTAAAAACTATTAATGAGATATTTTACAATTTTTCACCCTGCGCCCCTGAAGCCCAGTGCATATTTTATCCTTGCACCTCTTCTCCGTTCAGTCTCGCCACATTCCAAGTGCTCTACAGCCACACGCGGGAGTGGCCACCAGAGGGGACAGCACCGCAGCAGGGAACCCCCTTTCCAGTGCTGCCCAGCGCTCTTTGCTAGCTACCAAATGCGATTCAAAAAGGAACCTCATTTATTTAGGGTTCACTATGCAGTATACAAAATACTAACGCAGTTTGCTTTCCTTTGGTCTGTTTGTTTCACTAAAAAATGGAAGCTAGACCCAGGACAAATATCAACTGGGGGCTTCCCTTGTAGCTCAGCTGGTAAAGAATCTGCCTGCAATGCAGGAGACCTGGGTTTGATTCCTGGGTTGGGAAGATCCCCTGAAGAAGGAAATGACAACCCACTCCCGTATTCTTGCCTGGAGAATCCCATGGACAGAGAAGCCTGGCAGGCTACAGTCCGGACCCCAGGGCAAATATCATTGAAGTGGTATTATAACTGGTACTCCTACCTAACATCTACCCTAACATCTCCTACCATTGCACGTCCCCAGACTTAGTATTTTTAGCTTCAGTTTTCTCATCTCTAAAGTTGGTAATAATTGTATTTACCTTAAAAGATGATATAAAAATTCACAAAATGCTTCACGAAAGTGTATAGGTTTAATAAGAAAAATACCTGTATTTTATTGAATGCTAGCCTCTGTGCTAATACTTTGCATAACATCTTAATCTTTATAATACCTTTATCAAATGAAATTGTTATGCATAGTTTAAAAGGAAGAAGCTAAAGCTTGTAGAAATTAAGTGCCTGTGCAAAGTCACACATGTAGTGAGTGGCAGAACCAACCATGGCTTTGAAAATATGCTGGCTTATACTCATGGCTTTAGTCTAGTTAAAGAGCGAGTGGTGAAAGAGAGAATGAATCTTCCTATCACTTTCTGAGAACTTTGGTAAGTGTTTTAAAGGTGAAGAAACTGGGACTTTATATTCAGATGACACACATAGCAAATTAATATCCCTGGTAATTTAGAACTGGACAGTCTCTGGAGTTGTCATTCTGGTTTTTAAGTCCATTGACTTCTCTGAGCCAAAGGACTCTCCTGATTATTGAGATTATGTTTAAGTGAAGAGCTAACCCTTTGAGGTGGAATCTCTTCACTGGAGGAAATGAATGCACGGGCCCAGCAGGTAAATTCATTTCCTTCTGATGATTCTGCCCCTTCTTTGCTCAAGTAACTTCAACAATATCCATTTTACTACTTCTATAATGAAATGATTCATCATCAACATTTCCAGCTCCAGCCTGACTCATGCAAACACTGATAAGAAAGATCACTTGGGAGGCACTTCCTCCACAATTGCACAGACTCAGTGTGAACTGAGGCATTATTACCTCCAAAATTACACTGGTTTCATCACAGCAAAGGACACGACTGGTGTTGGTTTCCTTTTTTTTTCCCATTGTGTCCCCACCACGCCTCGCCAAGTGGGCCCTCCCACTCCTGCTCCCACACGCTAATCTCTCCCAGTGCAGGCCCCCTGGATACATGCGCCCACTGCCTGTGTGCCCCGTCCTTTGGTCTCTCCCATCCAAATCAGGTTTGTCCTTCAAGGTGCACTCAGCTGAGGTCAGCAATCTGATGATCTCTGGCTGCATCGTTCCTGTGTCTTTGCTTCCAAGCACAGATTGTCTGCACCTCTCATTTTAGCCCATCTCATGCTCCACTGTGCTTTGTCATTGAACTAGTTCATGTGTATGTTTTTACCCAATGAAATAAAGATTCTTTGAAGACAGGCCACTCGTATTTATGGTGTTTTACACTTCAGCAGCACCTGAAATATTTTATTTACTGACCCTCTGAATATACTTATTCTGTATAATGGTGCTGGGTTTATAAAAAGATATGTAAGATCTGTTGAATTATATAAATTTTAGATTTGAAAACCACGTAGAATAATGAGTTCTTCCAGTGGTTACAAAGCTCTGCCATGATTTCAAGGTTCTTAATTGTCTCATTCTCCTTCCCTCTCTGCCCATCTCTTGAATGTGAGTTACTAAACCTTGCCATATTTCCATTTTTTACATCTATTTAAGTGTACTTTGATAATGCTACTCCCCACTCACAGTATGTGTTAGTAATATCCTCCAGGAAATCTGAATTATCTAGTGAAGTGTATGATCAGAGTAACATAGAAAGCAATAAAATTGGTATGGACACAGAAAAACTTTGCTCCAGGTGAAGTGGAAAAACTAATTGAAAACTATGACTCAACCGTCTGCATTTTCCCTGGTTTTACAAAGCAGCATAGAATGTACAGTGGCCGTGGATAAACTCTTAATGCCTCTCCAGGTAATGAGTAACTGTGTGTGACTAAGACAGAATCAGGAGAAAGTCTCAGAGCTTGGGAAAGAAACAAAGTTCCCCTGACTAGCTAGATAACTGGTTTCTTCCGGTTCTGGGAAAAAGGATTTTATCAGAGGCTTTAGTGACATCAGTGTTCCTATTTGTCAATAAGAGCCTGTAAGGAAGACTTCCTGTCTCTAATTGAAAAATAAGTACAGTGATAAAATTCAGGGATCTGTCAGTTCCTTGAGGTGCAGGGGGCCCTTATTTCACTTACCCTTTTATGGGACTTTTCACATTTTCACTGAGCTGTGTTGTGAAGTCAGCAAATACACACAGAGTAAAGCTGAAAGTTCCTTTCGGGTCTGGGTTTTCAGGTCCTTGGAGAATAGACCGAGTTGGCAGCCTTCATGAGAACAGGCACTCGGGTTTACCTTTTGAGTAACACAAATTAAATTCCAATGCTAAGACTGTTATCAGCAGTCCCTAAGCCCAGCCCAGCTCCTGAACTCTCCCTCTTGCCACCATGGATATTTCAACAGGTAAACAAAACCACTGGCTACTTGAATGCACTCTACCAGCCTTGGGCTGTGTTAAAGTTGTTTGACTTTCCAGCCGGTGGAATTGGGTCTTTGGTTTGCTTTCAAAAAAACAAAACACCAAGTGATTTCTTCTAGCAGGTTCTCTTCATGTTTCTTCAGAACCTGTGCATGTCAGAGAAAGTGGGACAGAGAGGGTGGGGTTTGCTGGTTCCCCTCTGTCCTCTAATAGCACCAGCCACCCTCCAGACCCTTTGACAACCACCCTAGTCCTATCTCTCCACACTCCATACTGGTGAGGGTCTTTCTTTGTCAGTCTAGGGATCCTTCTTGTATTCCTGTTTTCCTCCCTCTCTCCATCCAGACCATCAGCCAGTCCTGTCAGCTCTGCCTCCAAAGATCCCAAGGTGACTGCTCTCTGACTCTGGGTCAGTCACTGGATCACTGTCTGATCCTGTCTGTCCTCCACATCAGACCCTTCTTGCTCCCCTAAAATACCGCAGACCCCTGCTGCCCACTCAGCAGCCTACGTGATCCCTTTAGAATAATCAGATTATGTGGCTCCCCTGTTTCAAACTGTAATTGTTCCCATTTTGCTTAAAGCAAAATACGAATGTCTCTCCTGCCTTGCAGAGCCGTCTGCCATCTGGATTCTCTAGTGCACACAGGACCAGCCTCTTCTGGCAGTACTGTCCACTCCCCAGTTTCTTTCCATCACCAGAGCCCACTGAGCTCACCTCCACCACTTGCCTTTGCTGTTGCTCTGCCTGGAGTCCTCCTTCCACTGATCTCCACACTGACGGTTCATCCTTCACTTTCATCTCAATTTGCTGTCGCCTCCTCATGGAGGTCTGGTGTCCACTGTAGCAGAAGCGCCTAGTCACCCTCTACCATATCATCCCCAAGCAATGCTCTGCAGAGCACCTATCACAATCTGATATTTTCTTATTTATTCTCTTAAATTTATTTACTGTTAATTATTTATTTACTGTTTTTTTTACTGTTTATTTATCTTTCTCCATTAGGATATTTTCTCTTACTTACCTTTAGATCTCCAGTGTCTAGAAAACAGCCTGTCACAGAGCAGGTGCTTAAAATACATTTTTTTTTAAAAATGAATAACAGATAAATAGCTAGTGTTATGGCCCCAGTAGCCACTCCGTACTGGTGTCTATTGAACATCTCCATCAGGCAAAGTTGTAACCTTAAATTACACTGACGTGGCCAGTTGAAATTTAGGGATAACTTTTTCCACTGCCTGGCTTCCCTGATAGCTCAGTTGGTAAAGAATCTGCCTGCAATGCAGGAGACCCTGGTTTGATCCCTGGGTCGGGAAGATCCTCTGGAGAAGGGATAGGCTACCCACTCCAGTATTCTGGCCTGGAGAATTCCGTGGACTGTATAGTCCATGGGGTCGCAAAGAGTCGGAGTGACTTTCACTTCACTTCTCCACATTATTTCATTTGATCCTTGTGGGAAACTGTGAGGAAATTAATGAAAAGGAATCACAGGACCTTGGTGCCAAGGAGCTATAAGCTGCTTTCTAATGCCAGAAAAAGGAATAGGCATGTTAGACGCCCGTGCTTGGCTTGTTAGAGGCCCCTCAGGGCTGGCTAAGCCTATGTGGAGATTAGGCAGGTAGACCAGGACCCACACAGTGTCCAAGCTTTTATTTGCATGGTTGAGCTATATCATCTTGTTTCTTAGCTTAGGGAGCAGGTAAGATTTTAATGAATGAGGGATGGGTGCTGAGGGAGAAGTGGGAGGAAGAGGGAGAGTACACGAGGCGAGAGGAGGGAAGGAAGGAGGTTTAGCAAGGTTTGATCCCCGGGGGAGGGTGAGGCCAGAGCCAGAAGCTTGGGAGCTGTTTGCAGGAGAGGTTTGGATGCCTGCTAGGCTCTTCTGGCCATGGGATTTCCCAGGCAAGAATACTGGAGTGGTCTGCCATGCCCTGCTCCAGGGGATCTCCCGGCGCCAGGGATGGAACCCAGGTCTCCTGCATTGCAGGTGAATTCTTTTCCAACTGAATCACCAGGCAGTTTGGATGCTCCAAGCGGCTCTGGGACTCAAAATGTGAAAAACCACACGGGACAAGGTGAGGCTGTTTTCCCTACTTCTGCAAGGAGCGTAGCATTGCTTGAGGAGGGCTCACAGGAGACACAGGCCCGGGGATGCTTTGCAGGTAGGGCAGAGGCCAAGCTGCATCTTTGAGGTGCTGGAAGACCAGCTGGGGAGGGCAGCACCCCAGGAGCATCTCCATGGGCAACATCCCTGGGGCTCCGCTCTGGGCAGCACCAGAGTCCCAAGTCCACTAAACACCTCCCCAAGACACCAATAAGGTCTGCACAGCCTCAGCCCCAAAGTTCAGGGAGCCCTCCCTGCCCCAGCAACTCAGCCCCTGGGACGGATGAGGCTGAAGGGAGACTTGGACCCCTGGCAGAGGGGTTGGCACACAGGGCAGTAGCAGAGTGGCAGTTTCCAACGACCAACGAGCCGGGACCATCCACAAGCTGTAACCTGCTTTTAAGCATAGTTGATCCATCCTGTGGACTCTCTCCAAACAAACAGAGATTTTGAGAAAGGGGAGGCATGGAGGGCTGGCATTCTGGAGGCGGAGCATTCAGCTAGCAAAATTGGAGTGAAAATGTGACTTAATTGGCCCCCACAGGTTGATGAGGCCTGAGGACATTTGGTTACATCCCTGCCAGGGAGGCTCAGTAAACAGGTTCAGATCTACTCAGTTGGGAGGCAATTAAGTACCAGGGCCAAGGGGGAGCCAGGGCAAGGAGGAGCCAGAAGCAAGGATGAGCTGAACAACAGTCCTGCTATGGCACCCGGCCCTCCGTGGGTGGCTCTGCTTCGGCACCTAAATAGCATAATTAATTGACAGGAGCTAACTGTAATCACTTCTGCCCTAGGGCCACATTCTGCCTAAGTTTACAAACTATGGGAAGAGTCTCCTGCCGGGCCATGGCACAGTGACTCCCACGGGAAGCGCCCAAGATTGTCCAGGAGTGCCGTTCCGGTGGCATCTGTGAAGTTATCTCTTAAGGAGTTAACTATAAATTATGTGACTGTCTTCCACCTCACTAACAAAGAAACTCAGTTTTCTTCTTTGGGGGCAGAGATGGGAACTTGTGCCTTTTTATTTATTTATTGAAATTTTAATTTCATATTGAAGTATAGATGAACACCGTGTTAGTTTCAGGTGCACAGCAAAGTGATTCAGTTTTTGCTTTTAGTTTATTCTTTTTGCTTTTAGTTTATTATGGAATGTGGAGCAGAATTCCCTGTGCTATACAGTAGGTCCTTGTTAGTTATCTGAGCATCTGTCACATGAAAGAAGCAAATGCCAGTAAGAATGGAATCAGAAGCTGTCCTCCAGAGGTAAAGCCCTGGAGTGTCCAATGCAGGAGACATGTTCCTAATGACACAGTCAGAACTAAGTCCTTTCCCATCAACACCCCGGGAAAAAGGGAACAGTGCTACTTAAACAACTGAAATGTAAGTAAAACAAGAAGTTAGGGCAAGAACTCTACCTTTTGTGGTGATCTAGATGCCCCCACTCTAGAAAAGATTCCCACATTTTGGTTTCACACCATGGGTGGGGAGCCTCTGAGCGTGCATTGTGGATATGGCCTGTGGGGAGTGTGCGCCTCTGCGTGTCTGTGTGTTAACAGAGGCCAGAAGTCAACACAGTCTACAGCCACAGTGGTGAGCCTTGCCAATGCCACTAAGACCATCAGTGGGCAGAATGGAGACTTAAAAGCTAGGCTAAGGGCTTCCCTGTGGCCCAGTGGTAAAGAATCCGCCTGCCAATGCAGGAGACATGGATTTGATTCCTGGTCAGGCAAGAGCCCACATGCCCTGGAGCAACTAAACCCGTGCACCACGACTGGGCCTGTGCTCTAGAGCCTGCGAGCGGCAATAACTGAGCCCACGCGCAGCAGCTACCAACGGCCTGGCGCCCTAGACCCATGCTCTGTAACGAGAGAAGCCACCACAACGAGAAGCCCATTCCATAGCTAGAGAGAAGCCCCTGATCACCACAGCTAACGAAAAGCCCGTGGAGCAGTGAAGACCCAGCACAGCCAAAAATAAATAAATAAATAAATAAATAAATAAATAAAAGGATTCTTTTTTTGAAAAGCTAACCTGAAAGCAATGGGCTGTTACTGTGATTAAGTAGCCCAGCGACCTTTGAATGGTCAGAAAAGAAAGGCTTGGGTCAGGATGGGGTAGAGGGGAGGGCTGGTCATTCTGACCAAAAAGAGCGACCACGTCATAGAGTCGGAGATGTCTGCTGCGGCAGAGTAAGGGGCGCACAGCTACATCTCATTTACCCTCCTTAGCTGGCCCCCCCGGGGGTGCTCAGGAGACCAGCTGGTCACACGGCCCCACGTGGAACCCAGGCAGCGTTGCCACCAGCTCTGGGAACTATCAGTGCTCTGCCTGTGTCAGAGTTGACTTCACAAATGGATCTCCCCCGGGACTGTCGGGTGAAGGCCTTGGGACTGCAGCATCTCAGGGCTACGTGGTGCATGCAACCGTTACTGCTGGCTTCCCAGGTGGCACAGCGGTCGAGAATCCGCCTGCCAATGCAGGTGAGGCAAGAGACACAGGTTCAGTCCCTGGGTCGGGAAGATCTCCTGGAGGAGAAAATGGCAACCGGTTCCAAGACTCTTGCCTGGAGAATGGGCAGAGGAGCCTGGTGGGCTACAGTCTGGGGTATGCACAGAGTCGGACATGGCTGGGCAACTGAGCACATACACAACCATTACTGTTGCGTCACAACAGCTGCTGTTACCAGAAGGGCAAGGTTTGCTTTAGGAAATATATCAGTCTTATAGGTAGCCCCCTATTTTAGAGAATTCAGGCTGCCCCCAGACCCTGACTTCAAATCCATATGACATAGTTCAGCCAAACATCCAGGTTTCCTAGAATACCCCCAGCCTCTGATATCCTGCTTCTTTGTAGGCTCGGTAGCCCTTGTGAATGCTGGTGCCTCCCACGGGTCGGGAATGTGTAACTGTCCTAGTCAGAGAGGAAAACAGAGGTTCTTTCCATCAACTGTTCTTTCTGAAATAACGGTGACTCATCTGTCTCCATTGCCCTCAGAGCTGAAGGTGAGTCATTACAGAGGCTGGAGGTGGCTGTCCAGACCCTGAGGGCCTGGGTTTAGGAACAAGAAGAGCAAGTCTGTCACGACAGGAACAAGCCTGCCGTCCTCAGCCACCCTTTCCCCAAGCCGAGCCATGTTAAGATTTAAATAAATGTAATCCAGTGTTTCCCCCACCACTTTTCATGTTTATTTATTACAACCCATTGAGCCAGAAGCAGAATGGTCAAAACATTTCCACCGAAGCTGAATTTTCAGGGTATTTACAGTCAGCCTGGAAGCAGCAGGAACTGGGATTTATAGATTCGTATTACCAGGCAGGCAATCTCCCAAGCCTCAGCATTTGGACTTGTTTTAAATATGCAGGCTTTAATGGGACTGGATCTCTGGCATCCTAAAGGGTCTTGCAATAAACTGAGATAAGATCCTTAGCCCAGAGGCATTTGCGGCCCCTAGAGAAGACAGACAGGTGGGCGTTCCAGTAAGTGGGAAGGATGATTGCAGTGAAATAAATTCCTGGGAGGTCAGAAAGGACTTGGCAGGCATGGAAGGTGCTGTCACATCTACTACCAGGCTAGGAGGAAAATGTTCTTGCAGCCTAACGAGCTTTTCAGCAGTAGGGAGGCAGAAGCCATTGGTGATGAAAAGCATGGCTCACTATGCTTGGATTCAGACCCCAAATACTTCCATCAACGGTCGCTGTAAGCAAACCTCAAAGGGCTGCTGATCTAAAAGCCTCATCTGCGTACATCAAACCACACGTCACTCTTCTGCTCAAAACCCTCTAATGCTTTCCAGCTCATTGAGAGGAAAACTCAAGTGCACTCTAGAACCTTCAAGGTCAGCCCCCTGCTAGCTCTCTGCCTCCACCTCCATCACTCTCCCCAAACCCATGGCCCCAGACCACCCTATGGCCCTGGCACGCAGAGCAACAACATGCTGCAGTCTCAAGAACTTCAAACTTGTTCTTTCCCCCTGAAATGGCCCCTACCCCCTGTATACTCCTCCTCTAGAGTCATTTAAGTCATTTAAGTCCATACAATGTCAGGACTTCCCTGGTGATCCAGTGGTTAAGATTCTGTGCTTCCAACGCAGGGGGTGCAGATTTGATCCCCGGTCAGGGAATTAAGATCCCACATGCTGTGTGTGCAGCCAAAAAACACAATTTTTAAAATAAACAAATACTAAGATACAATGTCACTTTCGTAGAGAGGACTACCCTGACCAAGCTGGATAAAATAACCAATGAAACCTCCCCAACACTCCCTGAATATTTGATGAATGTAAAACAGCATCTCAGTCTTGCCCAAGTGTCTCCCAGCTATGGCCAGGGGGAGTGACTTCTGAATCTGTGAGGTGTGTAATGGCCACAAAGAGAGTGCCTCTCTCCCCCTGTCATTGTTCCTTGCTCACAAGCTATGGGCGACCTTTCTGCCACCACCTAGCCTGGGGTGGGCAGGGTTCCTGTCAAAGGTCGAGCCACTACCCAGTCCTGAGGCCTGCAGACCTCAGGGGCCAGGAGAGTCCTGGGCACCAGGCAAAGAGGAGCGGACCCGAGGCCCCGAGGCCATTCACTGACCACACCTCACCTCCTAAGGCTTCCTGAGCAGGCTTTATCTACTTGGGCCATCTGCCCTGTGACCAGAGTTCAGAGTCCTCCAATCAGGATGAGGGTAAGGAATGAACCCTTTCCCACTTCCAGCAGCTTCTTCTCCAATTTCCCTCCCCAAGAAGGAAGAAAAGAGGTCTGTGCATCTGCTGTTTATAGCCACCAATAGACACAAACAGAAATCGATAGCGGTACATGTGTGTCAAGACGGGGGTGATCTGCAGAGACAAATAATACCCAAGTGGTGCCTTTATTTGAGTTAGAAAATAAGATAACCCTTCCTTAAGACACTTTATATCTATCTCTTAGAAAATTATCATATTAAATAGACAAATCTACAATGTCAACAACTGAAATGTGCTTCCTTACTGCCCCACTAATTCAGGTTATCTGAATTAAGCAGGCACCTTCATCCAGTGCCTGAAACACTGTAGGCAACCTTTGGAGTCTGCGATTATTTGTATCCAGTGACATCAGGAGCACAGGCAATGACCTGACCCTTCCCACAGTTCTCGGTCATCTGCAGATGACTGATGCTCCCAGCCTTCCTCTCTCCATCTGTGAAATGGGAGCAAGGACATTGTGAGGGGCGTGAGAGTCCTGCCTGCCTCCCAGACCATCTCCAGCTACCTTCCAGATGTTAACCTGGCCATACACACAGAGTAGAAGGTAAAGACTCAAGGTGCAGGGTAGGCCGGGTTTGGCCAGGTGCTAAGACTGGTGTCTTCCCTCTCCTCCAGGCTCTGGGAGGGAGCCATAGGACTGAGGCTCTCCTCCTCCCCCATCCCACTAGGCCCAGCCTCACCCACAGCACAGGCCTCTACGTCAGACCCCAGGCCTGGAAGCTGGAAGCTGAGAGGAATGACTATTCTCATTGTTCTGCTCATTTGGTTTGAAGAAGGGCATTCCAGCTGTGGAACTAAGCCAAAACACATCACCCAGGGCTGGCTTAATTCATGGAGGACTGAGATTTAAAGTCTCAGCTTCCTTCTCAAACACACAGGCCAAACACTGGGGAGCCCCTAGCAGATCCCACTGCCTGCTCGCTCCCAGTAGGTGAGCACCCCCTCTCCCCTCAGGGCTCCCGGCTCTCCTAACAGCACACTCTGGTGCTCCACTTCTCTTCACATGCAGCAGAGAACTCTCAGGCAGGGTGGCCGAGAGCTTCCTGGGACGCCAGGTCCTGAACCCTTGACGTGGCAGGTGTGAGCACCAGCAGCAGCTGGACGGACCATCTCTCTGGTCCCAGACTGGGCTGCACCACCCACTCCCTGGGCCTGCCACCCTGCACCCAGAGTGGCTGGGGAGTAAGGAAAGAGCAGCCTGCCTAGTGACGGCACACAGGGATGCAAACAAGAGAAGTGCTCAAAAAGTGAGTGAGAGAGTGAGGCAGAGATGGGACAAGTTGTGACCTGAGCTCTGGAGCTAAAAGAGGGGTCTGAATCCTTATATGAATTCAACTACTATCAGCTTGACATTGGGCAAGTTACTTAATGGCTCTTGGCCAAGCCTCAGTTACCTTATTCATGAAATGGAAAGAAGACTATTCACCTCACTGTACCAGGAGGGATCCCAATAGGAGACAGAAACTACACCAGTTATTTCAACAGAAAGAATTCATTATAAGAAATTGTTGACTGTGTACAAAATTTCTACCTAGACATCTGAAAGGGTAAAACGATACTCCAGTGTCACTGAGGTAGCAACTGCAGTTTCCCCTTAGGATTGGGGAAAAAAGGGGGAGGGATCTGGAATTATTAATTTAGAAATTTAAGGAGGATTCTCACAGGGCCAAGACTCGGAGATCTGAGGAGGGGTGTTGCCGGGCTGGCACTGGGGTCTCTGAGTGAGCATGAGGAGGCTGGCTCTGTGAGTGCTGGAAAAAACAGCAAACTGGATCAGACTGCCATGACTCCAGTGAACTCCACTGCCAGGGCGGCTGCGGAGACTCTGGAACAGGAATCAGACAAGAACCGGCAGGTCCCTTCTCCCTCCCTCTGCCTTGCCGCCTCCCTCCACGGCCCCTGTTGACAGAGCCTAACATGAAGCAGCTGGCAAAGCAGAACTGTGGTTTGCAGAGTCCCGGATTCAGCATTGCAGAGCAGGGTCTAGAGGGCTAAGTCTGGAACTCAGAGACATTCTACCAAGTGGCCCATTCACAGTTAGGATTAAATTTTAAAATATGTACAGTCATCACCCCTTATTCTCTGTTTTGCCTTCCGCAGCTTTAGTTACCTGCTGTCAACCTCAGTCCAAACTATTAAATGTAAATTTCAGAATTAAGCAATTCCTAAGTTTTAAATTGTGCGCTGTTCTGAGGAGTGTGATCAAATCTCACTCTGTCCCACTCTATCCCGTCTGGGATGCGAATCGCCCCTTTGTCCAAGGCATCCCAGCAGCTAGTCTTTTCATAGTCATCTTGATTATCAGACCAGATCAACTCTTGAGGGATCCCAGTGCTTGTGTTCTAGTAATGCTTATTTTACTTACTAATGGCCCCCAAAACTCAGGAGTAGTGATGCTGGCAATTCACAAAAACCAAAGAGAAACTGCAAAATGCTTCCTTTAAGTGAAAAGGTGAAAGCTCCCAACTTAATAAAGAGATAAAAAAAAGTCATTGGCCGAGGTAGCTAAGATCTATGATAAAAAGGAATCTTCTATCCATGAAATTGTGAAGAAGAATAAAAAAAAAACTGTGCTTGTTTTATTGTCTCACTTTAAACTGCAAAAGTTATGGCCACAGTGCTTAGTCAAGTCAGAAAAGGTATTATATTTGTACAAGATATTTTGAGAGAGAGACCATATTCACCCAACTTTTACTACAGTATTGTTATAATTGTTCTATCTTATTATTAGTTATTGTTGTTAATTCTTACTGTGTCTAATTTATAAATTAAACTTTATCACAGGTATGTATGTCTACGAAAAAACAGTGTATATATAGGGTTCAGTACTATTCGTGGTTGCAGGCATCCACTGGCAGTCTTGAAACATATCCGCTGTGGATAAGGAGGGCTACTGTACACAAGATGTTTAGCACAAGACCAGGCAGAGCAGATGCTAAATCAGTACTATTATCATTATTGCAATGATGATGGATAAGTGGGCTTGGCGATTAGATAGAAAATAAGGCAGACACTTGTGAGAGGCTGATTGTGAGAGTGGAGATAATTCTGGATTCCTTTTTAAAAGGTTCACTGATTTCAGGTGAAGTATAAGGACACAAGTGATATCAAATAGTAGGAAGTCTGGAAATTAGACTTAGATCTTCAGCTCTCTAAAATGCCCATCCCTCTTCACTCACAGTTCTGTGAACTAGATCATATTTCCTAAGCCTCTTGCCCAGATTCATTAATGCCCTTCTCCCACCTCAGGTCCATCTCAATCATGACCATGGGTCCAGTGGTCCTTCCTATTGCACTGCTGCTCACTCATGAGAGTCTCATTGCCTGCAGATGGAAGGCCAGTTTCCTGTGCTGACATACGACACACTCAGTGATCCAGTATAGGAGCCCCAGAAATGCTGCTTTCTGTTGGATCTAGCACTGCCCTCCCCATATCAGGGTCAAATTAGAAAAGCAAGGAGTGGGAAGGGAGTCAGGCTAGGCCTGACACCTGAGGAATCTCCCTCTGGGTGCCCTAATTCAGAATGGCAGAGCAGGACAATTTTAGTAAACTCCTTGTCATGGCTGAGCTGACATCCTAACGCCCAGAGCTCATGAGGGGCTGCTCTCTTCTCCCTCCTTAAATTCAAGCCTCCCTTCTCCCTGTGTTCTCTTTAATGGAGCCTTCTCTGTTTCCTACATCCTCAGTTCAGTTCAGTTCAGTTCAGTCGCTCAGTCGTGTCCGACTCTTTGCGACCCCATGAATCCCAGCACGCCAGGCCTCCCTGTCCATCACCAACTCCCAGAGTTCACTCAGACTCACGTCCATCATGTCAGTGATGCCATCCAGCCATCTCATCCTCTGTCATCCCCTTCTCCTCCTGCCCTCAATCCCTCCCAGCATCAGAGTCTTTTCCAATGAGTCAGCTCTTCGCATGAGGTAGCCAAAGTACTGGAGTTTCAGCTTTAGTATCATTCCTTCCAAAGAACACCCAGGGCTGATATTTAGAATGGACTGGTTGGATCTCCTTGCAGCCTCAGCTGAGGCTAAAATAAGCTGCGGTAACAGCAGCAGTCTAGGCCGATGGACCAGGTCCTATGAGGAATGTTCCTAGTTTCATGGCAGAGGGAAAAGCGAGGCTAGTGGGACCTCATACTGAGCTCTTAAAGCTTCTGCTTGGAAGTAACATTCATCGCTTCCACTCATATTTTATTAACCAAAGAAAGCCACATGGCTTCTCCTGAGTTCAGTGCAGAGATATATGGCACTCATTAAATAAGTTGCACTGCAAAGCATATGGCCAAGCTTGATAGCAGTGGTCATGAATGCATAAAATGGATATTTTGATTGAAATAAATCTGGGGCTTCCCTGGTGGCTCAGTGGTAAAGAATCTGCCTGCCAGTGCAATAGACATGGATTCGATCCCTGGTGCAGAAAGATCCTACATTTTGCAAAGCAACTAAGCCTATAAGTCACAACTGTTGAACCTGTACCTTAGAGCCTGGGAGCCCCAATTACTGAGCCCTTGTTATACAACTACTAAAGCCCACAGGCCCCATAGCCCATGCTCTGCAACGAGAGGCCACCACAATGAGAAGCTAGCACATGGCAACTAGAGAGAAGTACTCAAAGCAACAAAGATCCAGCACAGTCAAATAAATAATCATATATATATTTAAATCTACCACATCATCCTAGTCAAGGATCCTGTTACCTCACACCTGAATTATTAAATCCAAGGGGATGAAATTTTTAAGGTTAACTTAATATATGTCCTACAAAGACGTAGTTCTTTCTCTTTTTTCCCCCTGTGCTATTTAGGAGGTGCTCATTAGTTATCTGTTGTATCCCATCCACCCCCTGTTGCCCATACATTTGTTCTCTACATCTCTGTAATGCGTTTCTGCAATGCATTCCAATATACAGTAAGTGCAGACAAACGCTGCTTGACTCCACTTAGAGGAAGAGAGAGAGACACCTAGAAGAGTCAGATTCATAGAGACAGAAAGTACGCGGCTGGGGGTGGGTGGGTGGTGGGGGAGAGAACAGGGACTTCGCATTTAATGGAGATAGAGTTTCAGTTTAGGGAGGTGAAAAATTCGGGAGGCCAATAATGGTGAGCATTGCATAACAGTGTAAATGTACTTACTGCCACTGAACTGTACAGTTAAAATATGGTTAAAATAGTATGCTTTATATTATGTGACTTCTAACACAATAAGAAAACACTAAAAAATAAAAGTATTCCCACAGATCTTTTTGGGTCTCCCTGCCTCTAGTATCTTCATATTGTCCAGTTCTCACCCCAAAAAAAAAAAAAAACAAAAACCCACACAATTTACTTAAAAAATAAATACCACAATCTCAATATAGTTGAGGTTAACAAACCTCAAATGAGTAATATATTCAAGACTATGCAAATTCATGTCAAGCAGGCATTGTGGCCAAGGTACTAAGAAAGAAATTGCACTTGAGCTTGGCAATTATGGGTGTACAGGATACATGTGATCTAAGCAGATATGGTGCATGAGTGCAGGCATTTACAAAAGGATAAGGGATTAAGCAGAAATCAGCAGAAATGGCTTGCTCAGAAATAGGGGAAAACCTATTTGGCAGAAACCATCATTTTCATAGGAGAGTCATGGACAATAAGTTCTAAGAATAGATTGGAGCAAAGTTATGGAAGGCTTTGAAAGCAAGATAGTTGACTTATAAATGTAGTGTTTCAGATAGTTGCGTAATATATGAAGGGAGGAAAAAGGACTGGGAAATGAGAGATTACTTAAAGATAATGTAAAGTGAAGTAAGGGCTTCCCTGGTGGCTCTGAGGTACAGAACCTGTCTGCCGACGCAGGAGACGCAGGTTCAATCCCTGGGTGGGGAAGATCCCCTGGAGAGGGAAGGGGCAACCCACTCCAGTATTCTTGCCTGGGAAATCCCACGGACAGAGGAGCCTGGTGTCCATGGAGTCGCAGAAGCATTGGACATGACTGAGCTACTGAGCATGCATGCACAGACCTCTTTATTAACACTTTATCAAGGCCCAGTGGCGGGTCTAATGACTACTATGATTTGGACACAATTGTCGGTGTTGACAACATTTTGAGGTCTTGGCAAAATCTATAAAGTGTATGTGTAATTCCTCTTGGTGAGAATTACAGGTACTGCTAGTCCTGGTTTGTTGTCTACATTTATAATGAAAGGAAATATCTAATTTCAGTCTGGGATAGTGCAAGTGAATATACAATTTATTTCTCCTTCCAAGGACATGGACTGCCTTCCCCGCCCACAGGTGCTGTTGATAGAGCTCAGGTGAAGAACACATACATTAAAGAATTATTTCTAAGTAAAACATAAAGTAGTTCAGATGGTAAACAATCTGCCTGCCATGTAGGAGACCAGGTTCAATCCCTGGGTCGGGAAGATCCCCTGGAGAAGGGAATGGCTACCCACTCCAGTATTCTTGCCTGGAGAATTCCATGGACAGAGGAGCCTGGCCGGCTATAGTCCATGGGGTCACAAAAGTCGGACACAACTGAGCGGCTAAGCACACGAAACATAAGCTGTCAGTGCTCATGGGAGATTGTTTAGATACCTACTCAGGAATGTAGAGGTGACCCACCGTCACTCTGGAAAGCTGCTCTGTAACTAACCCCTTGCATCATGCCTTACTCAGGGTAGATGCTCAGTGCAAATGCACTGACTGACTGAAGAAAGTGTTGGAGAGAGAATGCAGTGGGTTAGACTTGGCTCTCTAAAGGCCTGTCCTGCTGCCGTAACATTCTGAGGCTCTATGTCTGTCTGACGAATGCAGAAGGAATTCAGTGAAGCCAGCTCATGGAATCCTGTGGCTGCCAGGAAGTGACCGCAGGAGACAGTGCTGGCGGGGATAGCAGGGGAGGGGGCAATGCAATGAGATGGGGGTGGAGTAGGGCGGGGGTTGAAAGCTCAGCACTGACTCGAAACTGTCCCCTAAGAGATAAAGAAAGAGGGGTTGCTGCATCCAGCGACCACAGAGGGCAACCAAAGACCAGAGAAACAGCTGAGGCTGCCCGGCTGCTTTTTCTGTTGCAGGTCTATCAGCCTGGGCAACAGACAGGAAGTTCACTCATCCGGTGCCTGGCTCATAACTCTCTCGAAGAGGAGGTCATTTATACGGTTGAAGTCCTTTTGTGTTTCTGACAAGTGTCATAGCTGAAAGTGTTGACTGAGGATTCCCTTCAGCCCTTAACACCTAGAAAAGGAATAAGAAAGGCTGAATTCAACCCAGTGATGTTCCTGGCAGGACTGTGTGCTAAAACTAAGAAGACCATTGTTGTTGACATTGTTGCTATTAAGTCATTCAGTCATGTCCAACCCTTTTGCGATCTCACAGACTGTAGCCCACCAGGCTCCTCTGTCCATGGAATTCTCTATGCAAGAATACTGGAGTGGGTTGCCATTTCCTTCTCCAGGGGGTCTTCCCCACCCAGGGGTTGAACCTGAGTCTTCTATATCAAGAGGTAGATTCTTTACCACTGAGCCATGAGGGAATCCCATTAAGAAGCCCATAGTATGAAGCAATTAATAAGGATAATAATAGTCATATAAACTAGACATTGATGAATGAATTTATTACCCAAGTTAACAGTTCTGTACTGGGGGTCCTCATATTGTACAAAAGAGTAATAATAAAAATGGCAGTAATATTTTAAAACATGTCTAAGCCAGCATAAGGTATAACTAATGTAATTTTATCTAATTTCATCCTCACAACAACCTGGTGTGTATTATCAACTTCTATAGTGGGTTGAATGGTGGTCCCATCAAAAGGCATGTGCAGCCAGAATCTATGAATGTGATCTTATTCAGAAAAGGTCTTTGCAGATATAATTAAGTGAAGGATCTTGAGATGAGATTGTCTTGGATTATTTGGGTGGGATCTAAATCTGACAAGTGTCTTCATCAAAGGAGAAGAGACCCAGACAGAGAAGCAGAACACAGAGAGGAGAAGGCCATGTAGAGACAAGGCATTGGAGTGCAGAGTCTATAAGGCAAGGAATGCCAAGGGTTGCCAGTAGCCACCAGCGGCGAGGAGAGGGGCACGGAATAGGTTCTCCTCCGTCAGAACCTCTAGAGTAAACTAACCCTGCCAACACCTTGACTCTGGACTGCTGGTCTTTTGAGCTGTGAGAGCATCCATTTCAGTTTTAAGCCACCTGGCTTCCTCTGAGTTCTATCCACTCAAGGCACTGAGAATCAGGGGAGCTGTGGTTCTGTTACTGAAAATGTCCACCTGACTATGGCCAATCCCTGACAGGGGTCATTTGGGTCAGCTTTGCTCATCTCTCTGCTGCCTGAACTGACAAATAACTTAAGAAATTCAGGTTGAAATACTATTACTAGAGTAACAACAGACAAAGGTTAACCAATGCCTGGAATCAGACTGCCTGGATTTGAGGCCCATTTTTCCGCTTAGTAACTATGAGACTGTGGGCAGGTTTTTCAGCCTCTCTCTGGGCCACATTTTTTCCTTTTGTGTGAAGGAGAGAACTCAAGAGGAGCCTGAAGAGACATGACCACAGTTGTATCATGGTTTCCTGGATGGGATTCTTTTTTTTTTTTTTTTCCAGAATCTTTTCCATTACAGATTGTTACAAGATATTGAGTATAGTTCCTGGTGCCATACAGTAAATACAGTAGGTCCCTGTTGTTTATGCCTGGATGGAATTTTTGAATCAAAAAAGGAACTAAGGAAACTTGGATAAAGTCTAGACTTTGGATAATAATAATATATCAATATTGGTTTATTAACTGTAAGAAATGTGCTATACTAATGTAAGATGTTACTAATAGAGAAACTTAGGCAAGGCTAAGTGCGAGACATATAGGAACTCTTTATACTAATCTAAAACTATTCTAAAATATTAAATTAAATATTTTTAAACAGGGAAAATTTTAGTATCTCATCTCACAGTGTGATAAAAATTTGAAACACCGCCTGGCACATTATAAGAGCCACATTGTAAGAGCAATTACTATTTTACAGCTAGTATCAAGATCAAGGAATTATCTATAGTATTTGAAATTTTCCATGAAATAAGCTAAATAATTTTTTTAAGTAAGATGATGCTATTATTTTTAGTGTAAGGTTTTCCATACTCTGCTACTAGATTCAAATTTTTAAAAATACCTACACTGTATTTCACCTTCTTTTTTTGGAAAATCAAGCAGAATGAGTTACAATGGCTACTATTTTTGACAACCCACAAGGCAGACAAATTAAGTGTTTCTTATATATTCACTTGGGTTCCCAGCTCAGTGAAAGAAGAACACATTTACTGTTCAAGAAGGACATAAAGCTAACCATTGTAAGAAGCCAAGATTTTCAGGAGGGTGATGCTGTCAGGAGCAGAGATCCAGAGGCAACGGATCGTCCCCTCCTTGAGCCTATCCTAAGGGCTTGAGAAAGCAGAAACAGAAACAAATTTATAACAAACTGTTGCATTTTAACAATTAAAGAGATTTGTTGTTCAGTTGCTAAGTTGTGTCCGACTCCTTGCAACCCCATGGACTGCAGCACTCCAGGCTTTCCTGTCCTTCACTGTCTCCCAGAGATTGCTCAAACTCATGTCCACTAAGTCAGTGATGGCATCCAACCATCTCATCCTCTGTCGTCCCCTTCTCCTCCTGCCCTCAATCTTTCCCAGCATCAGGGTCCTTTCCAATGAATCACCTCTTCACCTCAGGTGGCCAAAATATTGGAGCTTCAGCTTCAGCATCAGTCCTTCCAATGAGTTTCAGGGTTGATTTCCTTTAGGATTGACTGGTTTGATCTCCTTGCTGTCCAAGGGATTCTCAAAAGCCTTCAACACCACAATTCAAAAGCATCGATCCTTTGGCACTCAGCCTTCCTTTTGGTCCTACTCTCACATCTGTATCTCACATCTGTACATGAACACTGGAAAAACCATGAGTTTACCTAAAGGGATGCTTCCTACCAAAAAGAGAATGCTGTTGTCTTAAAGAAAGTACTCTTCCACAAGCAAGTTGGGTTGATTGAAAGACGGAGAGCTTGAAGATGAGCTGTCGGACCAAAAAGAAGCAGGCACAGGGCAGACTCAAGCAGCAGGGGGAGTCCTGTGCCCAGGTGAGAGTAAAACAGGAGGAAGGGGCCAGGGGACAACCTTTGAAGGAATGACCTAACCCAAGGGCACTACATAAACTGATTAGAACCATATGGGTCTGAGCTGGTGGATAAGCTGACTTGCACTAGACCTTCAACCTCTCAGTATATGCTCATTGGAACACATCAGTGAGCTAAATGACACTCCCACAGGCTCCATGACAACTCCAAGACTGACCATCAAAGAGCAAAATGTGAGTAGGGGCCCAATGCTTGGAAATCTCCACCCCTCCCCCCAAATAGTTTGAATAATCCTCCCCCACATTAGTCCATGAAATACCCAGCCCATTAAAATTAACCATGCCATAGTCGGAGACCACTCTTTCACCTTCTGAGAGGGCTCACACTCTGCCTGTGGAGTGTGTTTCCCTCTAAATAAATCCACTTCTTTTGTATCACTTTGGTTCTCATTTAATTCTTTCTTTAATTAGACATCAAGAATCTGAGCATCATGAAGTCCTGAAACCAGGTGTGTGATCTCAGTTAAAAGACTGTGGGTTCAAGTCTCAGTCTAAAGGATATGGTTTCAAGAATCATCAGAAGACAGCAACATACAGCAGTGCTTGGAATCCATTTCACAAGGAAAACTAGCCTAGCTTGACTGTAACATTTGGCCATTTTAAGTAACCACGGTCAGGGCCTAGGTCTCAGTGTAGGAATGAGTCATTATTGTTCCAAGTACTTTATCTGAACCATCATCTAAATGGACCTGCCCTCTAGACTTCCCTCAGCAAAGGGAATTATCTTCAAGAAAATCCATCTTGAGAAGTCTTTGAATTAAATAATACATTCAAAATGCAGCAGAAAAAGAATGAATTCACATCAGAGTTTTCTTCAGAAATCTGGCAACCATTTTTAAATTTGCTTCTGGGTCTCCTTGACAGCAGGAGAGTAAAATACCATAAAACTTTCATCATATCTGTACTCTCTTCAAGCACCTCTGAAACTATAGTAGATGGAAATGTTAATAAGTACATGGAGCAGGGGCCCGGGGTGGGGGGGGGGAGGCTTTTTCTCAAACACTTTTTGTTTAATTGTTAAACAAAAGTAAGCAATTTTCTTCACTGTGGGGCTTCTTAGGGTGTTTAATAGTGTAGTGTGTATTGGCAATTTCTAATAGGGGAGATTTAATAGTCTATATTAACTGAACTCTAGGAACATTTTATTTTCAGGGCAAAGATTAACAGCTTTCTTCAGAATACAGTTTGTGAAATAATATTGATACCTGGTTATTATCTAAAGTCCATACTTTAAGCCTTCCCAGGGGGCGCTAGTGGTAAAGAATCCATCAGCTAGTGCAGGAGATGCAAGAGATGTGGATTCAGTCCCTGGACTGGGAAGACCCGCTGGAGGAGGAAGTGGCAGCCCACTCCAGGACTCTTGCCTGGAAAATCCCATGGACAGAGGAGCCTGGCAGGCTGCAGTCCGTGGGTCTCAACGAGTCAGACACGAATGAGCGCACACACATACCTTGCCCATACTCTATTCAGCGTTCTACCCCCGGAGACATACATGAAAACAAAGCATTCTGTCAGTTAACATTTCGGTCCTGTCTTCCTCACCCTGGATTGCCTAAAGGTTAGTCTCCAAACCATTCCAACAGATCACACCATGCAGCAACTGGCCAGTAATCCACTAAGGCCTGGACTGAGAGCAGGGCTGACAATTGCGTTTTCCATGCTATTGGGCATGACTCTATTGATGTCCAGGCTTCCCTGGTGGCTCAGACGGTAAAGAATCCATCTGCAGTGGAGAGCTGGGTTCAATCCCTGGGTTGGAAAGATCACTTGGAGCAGGGCATGGCAACCCACTCCAGTATTCTTGCCTAGAGAATCTCCGTGGACAGAGGAATCTGGCGGGCTACAGTCACAGGGGTCACAAAGAGTCAGACGTGACTGGGTGACTAAGCACAGCACAGTTATGGATGTTCAAGACATCCTAGTTTCATACGTGTGTAAGGAATATTTGCCCCTTAAAACCTCCCAAAATATTTGCCATGAAGTGAAGTCGCTCAGTTGTGTCCGACTCTTTGCGACCCCATGGACTGTAGCCCACCAGGCTCTTCCGTCCATGGGATTCTCCAGGCAAGAATACTGGAGTGGGTTGCCATTTTCTTCTCCAGGGGATCTTCCCAACCCAGGGATCAAACCCGGGTCTCCCGCATTGCAGACAGATGCTTTAACCCTCTGAGCTACCAGGTAAGCCCATTTTCTTCTATCAAAAATTTTTCACTATTTATGTTTGGGCTGGAACTTCAAAATTTTGAACTTGATATGAAGAAAATTATTAATAAATGTTGAAACTCTGCTTGAGTGTCTCACTGTACCAGGCATGGCTTGACATCCTATCACTCTGCCATCAGCTACCTGGATTTGGGAAGGGGCCTCTGGAAGCACAGCATCACCCAGAGTGATGCTGAGACAAGTTGCAAGACAAACAGGTGGCTATCAAACAAACCTTTCACACCTGGCAGCTCACTGAAGCCACTTTTATCTGAAAGTAATTAGGCCCAATAATATATAGATTCACCACTTCTGTTTAAAAATCCAACATGCTTTCAATTAGATACCAGCAGAGTTTGCTTTTAAAGGCTTTTTTCTTTCTCCTCTTCTAATCCTTGAGACATCACCCAGTTAATTTTGAACAGATTTTTAGAATGATTTATTGTTAGTCTTTAGGTTGTTTGCATCACACTCAGTCCTTTTCCCTATTTGACTTTGTGTAAATGTTGTTGTTGTTGTTCAGTTACTAAGTCCTGTCCGACTCTTTGTGACTCCATGGACTGCAGCATGCCAGACTTCCCTGCCCTTTGCTATCTCCTGCAGTTTGCTCAAATTCATGTGCATCGAGTCAGTAACACCATCCAGCCATCTCATCCTCTCCTGTCCCCTTCTCCTGCGGCCCTCAGTCTTTCCCAGCATCAGGGTCTTTTCCAGTGAGTAGGCTCTTGGCATCAGGTGGTCAAAATATTGGAGCTTCAACTTCAGCATCAGTCCTTCCAATAAATATTCAGGGTTCATTTCCTTGAGGATTGACTAGATTGATCTTCTTGCAGTCCAATGGACTCTCAAGAGTCTTCTCCACCACTATTCAAAAGCATCAGTTCTTCAGTGCTCAGCTTTCTTTATGGTCCAACTCTCACATCCATACATGACTACTGGAAAAACCATAGCTTTGACTATGTGGACCTTTGTCAGCAAAGTAAAGTCTCTGCTTTTTACTATACTCTTCAGGTTTAGCTTTAGGTCATAGGTTTCCTTGTAAGGTACAAATGTCTTTTAATTTCATGGCTATAGTCACCATCTTCAGTGATTTTGGAGCCCAAGAAAATAAACTCTGCCACTGTTTCCTCTTTCTCCCCATCTATTTGCCATGAAGTGATAGGACTGGATGCCATTTGAATGATGCCATTTGCCTTTTTTTTTTTTTAATGTTGAGCTTTAGGCCAACTTTTTCACTCTCCTCTTTCATCTTCATCAAGAGGCTCTTTAGTTCCTCTTTGCTTTCTGCCATTAGGGTGGTATTGTCTGCCTATCTGAGGTTGTTGATATTTTTCCTGGGAATCTGGATTCCAGCTTGTGCTTCATCCAGTCCAGCATTTTGTATGATGTACTCTGCATAGAAGTTAAATAAGCAGGGTAACAATAAATAGCCTTGATGCACTCCTTTCCTAATTTTGAACCAGTCCATTGTTCCATGTCCAATTCTAACTGTAGCTTCTTGACCTGCATACAGATTTTTCAAGAGATAGGTAAGGTGGTCTGGTATTCCCATCTCATTAAGGATTTTCCACAGTTTGTTGTGATCCATACAGTCAAAGGCTTAGGGCAGTCAATGAAACAGACATAGATGTTTTTCTGGAATTCCCTTGCTTTTTCTATGATCCTAGGGGTGCTGGCAGCATGTGTAAACATACTGACCTGATTCAATGAGTGGGCATCAGCAACCATCAGGGAGGTTCCTAAAGTGGCAGTTGAAATAAATCCTCCATGGACCTCCTTAAGTATATTCGTCAAACATAATCATTGGTCACCATTTCCCCCAGCTTTTTAAAGAATAACCACCTTCTTTGATGTTGTAGCTGTATAAATTGCACCTTTAAGATGAAAAGGAGTCTGAAATCTTACTTTGAAAGTAATTTTTAAGTAAAATATGTTCATCTCACCTGTCTTCCTATAATGGCCTAATAAAGAATATGTTTTTTAAACATCTGTTGGGGCAGACTCTTTTGCTACTGAAAGTGAAATGAAAGTGAAGTCACGCAATCGTGTCCAATTCTTTGCAACCCAATGGATTGTAGCCTACCGGGCTTTTCCATCCATGGGATTTTCCAGGCAAGAGTACTGGAGTGAGTTGCCATTTCCTTCTCCAGAAGATCTTCCCAACTCAGGGATTGAACCCAGGTCTCCCGCATTGTAGGCAGACCCTTTACCGTCTGAGCCACCAGAAAGTCCTTACTGAAGCTGACCCCAGTAGTCTCCCCATTTGCTAGAGATGGCTGCAGAACCACGGGGATATTGCAGGGTTTTGTTTGCTCCCCCAAAGCAAGTCATGGTGAATTCCAGAACAGAAGATGCCAGCTCATCGTACTTTCACTGGGCTGGAGGAATGCTGACGGCACAAGCCCGGAGAAGGCCTCACCACAGAGCGTCGCCTGCATAGTCCTGGCCTTTCCTATTCAGCCACAGAGCACCTTTCGCCCAGTTTTGACTTCCCAGGTTACAAGAGTCACCTAGAGCTCACTGTGACTCTCCCCGTGGGTGCGTGCTAGATAACACGTTCCGGAGAAACCCGTTGGTGGTGACGGTGGAGTTGCCACGTAGGTGTCTCCACTGCTCTTGGGATCATCCTGGAGCCCTTGATCTCGCTCCTTTGCTACAAGCAATGCATTTGTAACCCCTGTCTTCCTCTAGAAGTACATCCAGAATTCAGCCACTTCTCAGAACCTTCCTCATCCAAACTTTCACATTTGGCCTCCAAAGCAGAAATGGCCTCTGTTAGGTCTCCCTGCTTCCTCCTTGCTGCCTTTATAGTCTGCTCAGAGTGGTCCTTTTAAAACATAAGCTACATCATAATCCACTAGAACTCCGTAAAAACTCCCTTCACACTCAGAATGTAAAGCCAGAGTTCTGCCTTTGGCTCTGGGGCTCTCCTGACAGCTCCCCACCGTCCCCCTGCCCCTCTGGCCTGTCCCCCAGTACCTCGCTGTGCTCCCCTCCCCTGCCCTACGCTCCACTCCAGTGTCATTGGTCATCCTGACTTGCCCAGACAGTCCTGCCAGCAGGGGAGAGGGTTGTACTAATGTCACCTTATCAAAGGCTTCCCTGGCCACCCCACCCTGCTCACTCTCTGACCTCTTACCATTCTTTCTTCATTTCAGCATTTATCACCATCTCACATCTTTATTTGTTTGGGTGTTTATTGCCTTTCTCTCCCACAGGAACACAAGCTCCATGAGGCAGAAACTTTGTTAGTTTTAATCAATACAGTGTTTCTAAAACAGTACCTAGCACATAGGATCTCAGTAGATACTTCCTTGAATGAGTGAGTGAACAAATCAGAGTTTATTTTTACTAATAATGCCCAGCCCATTGCAGCCTCAAAAGTAAGAGATGGAGCTCATCAGGGAAAAAGAAAAAAATTGTTTAAAACCAAGGAATCCTAACCTTGGGTTAGACTGCTTGAGTTATCTTTTAAAAGGAAAAAGAATGCTCAGCAGTTTTGCAAGACATGAATGAGTGAATTACCCTGCAGTCAAAGTTTCTTGTCTGTTCATGTGGACTTCTTGCCCTCCTTACCATCTGCTTCACAGATGGGAAATAGGGGCATGAAGAGAGAATTGTTCTGAGGGAATTTCATGGTGGTCCAGTGGTCAAGGCTTTGCCTTTCAGTGCAGGGGGTGTGGGTTCCATCCCTGGTCAGCGAGCTAAGATCCCACATGTCTCATGGCAAAAAAAAAAAAAAAAAGTGTGTGTGTGTATATATATATGTATATATATATAACAGAAACAAAATTATAACAAATTAAAATGTAAAGACTTCAAAAAAATGGTCCACATCAAAAAAATTAACTTAAAGAAAAGAGTCATTCTGAGAGTCAAATTAGATTAAATTCACATTCACTGATGTTTCATGGAAAATCCCATCTTTGGATTTATTCTACAAGTAGGAAACGGAAGGAACTCAGTTCTTTTATGACTTCAAATAATTTCCCTAACCCAAGGAAAGTGGTTTTCTCAAGCAGGTCTAACATACAAGACTGGCATCAGACTTGCCAAGTGAGAACCATCTTCCTGTTGCTAGTAGGGGACTGACTCCTGAGCTCCTGGGTAAGGTCCAGGGCGGCTGTGACAGAGCCCCAGGAGTTAATTAATCCTGAGTCATCTCCAGCCCACAGGAAATGCCAGTGACCGCCCTCTCCTGGACGGGGTGTCAGGCTCAGCTCTGTCACCTTTCCTTGAAGGGCAATGTGTTTTGTTTCCTTTGCTTTTAAGTGATTGTATGGGATTTAAGTCTAAGGAGGAATAAAGAAAAGGTTGTATAATCCAGGACCACCTTTCTGTCTCATTTTTGGTGGCAAATGATCCACAGGATGAACAACAAACCAGAAAGGAGACACCAGGAAAGAGAGCTAGCGCTGGAACCAGGGGTCTAGAGACGGAGAAACAGACTTTTTGAAAGGTCCCCTGGAGAATTACACTTCTTGCTGACAGCTGCTTTAGCATTCTCTGAACATCTCATATCTACTAGGAGGCAGTTTGCAAGGTGATGCAGACTTCAGGCTGGGGGAAGAAATCTGTCTCCAGGGCTTGCTGCCTGAGTGAGTTGAAACAGTGGGCAAGTTATATAGCTACTCCTGCCTCAGTTTCCTCATCTGGTAAATGGAGATAAAATAGTTACTACTTCAAAGGGGAACTGTGAGAATGAAATAGGACAATACTAATAAAATATTGAATAGTACGTGACACACAGGAAGTGCCCAATAAAGCTGTTTACAATAAACACAAATCCCGAAAGAAGTCAGATGGGGATTTACCATAGATAGATGAAGCCTCAGGCCCAGGCCCTGGCTCACCCAGGTGGAAGGGCTGAGAGCTGCAGGTGACTCCAGGGCAGTGGTAAACCAGATGACCATCAGGAAGCATTTCTAGGTAAACATTTCCAGTTGATTGTCTAGTGTAATTTCAAGAAAAAAGGGCTTGGAATCTTTAAGGCTTCAGTAGTTTGTTGTTGTGTTTCTCTCTCTTTCTCATTTTTAAATTAATACACATTCATTTCCAATTTATTTCTCATTTACATTCCTTTTCTTAAAAAGTGCCCCCTATATTATATAATCTTCAGGCCTCACAAAATCTAGATTCATCCCAGAATAATATAATTAAATATTTACCATAGTCTTGAAAAGTGGATATTGTCACTATCTCACAGTCTGGAAACTAAAATCCTGAGAGATAAATGCTACCCCCAAGGAATACAGTAGGACCAGATTCAGATACTTGTTTACACCAATATTCATAACAGCATTATCCATGATAGCCAAAAGGTGGAAACACCCCAAATGTCCAGGGACAGATGAATGGATACATAAAATGTGGTCTACGCACACAATGGAATATTGTTTAGACTTACAAAGAAATGGAATTTGGATACACACTATAATGTAGATGAACCTGGAAAACATTTTGCTAAGTGAAATAAGCCAGACACAAAAGGCTTTATTGTATGATTCCACTTATACAAGGTACCTAGAACACTCAAATTCATAGAGGAATGGTAGCCTCTAGGGGCTAAAGGGAGGGGGAAGTATGAATTATTGCTTAATGGGTACAGAGCTTTGGTTTAGAATGGTGAAAATTTTCTGGAGATGGATAGTTGTAAAGGTTGGATGACAGTATAGATATATACTTGATGCCAATAATGACACACTTGAAAACAGGTATAATGGTAAATTTTATGTTATGTACATTTTACCAAATTAAAAAAGGAAACTCTGAACTAGAAGGTAAGACCTAGGCCACAAAATTTTCTCCAGCACTTAGCATGTTTTGGGCATTGCACACAATGTGACAGGAAACTGCTGCAAATCCGCCTTTAAAATAATTTTTCTGAAGGTCTTGAAATTTGAAATGAAGGTGTCCACTTCCAAATTCAGGCTTCCCTGGGGGCTCAGTGGTAGAGAACCCACCTACCAGTGCCGGAGATGTAGGCTCAATCCCTGATCGGAAAGATCCCCTGGAGGAGAGCATGGCAACCCACTCCAGTATGCTTGCCTGGAGAATCCCATGGGCAGAGGAGCCTGGCAGGTTACAGGCCATGGGGTCACAAAGAGTGGGACACGACTGAGTGACTGAGCATCAGCACTTCCAGATTCCGTGCTCCCCGTGCTCCCCAGGTTACACACACCTGCAGGTCAGCCACAACCTTCTGCCAACAGCCCACCAGGCTGTGCGTCACACGCACAGTTACACCAGCTCCAGACCCAAGAGCAAAGTCCCCACTTCCACTGTCTCCGTTCAGCTGTTCACTATGAAACAGTTTCATAGACTACTGGAAGGAGATCCGTCTCTTGTCCTTGAAATCAAGCTGGTAACACAGAGAGGCCATCCCATCCCAAGAGCTGGCAGCCATTACTAGGTCCCTAGAGTTCAGTTTGGCTCCCAGCCAGGCTTACCCAGTGTTTGTTCCCCCAGGAGTGTTTTGAGGTGCCCCAGGGCTGGCCTAGCCGGCCCCAGATTGTTATTGTCTGATGTGAATGAGGGGCTGGGTCCAGGCAAGATCCAAGCCAAACAGAGTGAGTCAGATGAGCTCACGTGACTTCCTGAGGTCAGAATTCCACTGAAGACAGTCTCAGCAGCAAAGGCCGTGAAGGAGTGGAGTGCAGGGGTCATTGTTTCCTCGGGCTGTGTGATGCTCTGCGACTCTACCCACACCTGGGCTCGGGTCTCTTGAAGAGGGTCAGCCCCCCAGAGTCCTAGGCTGGGAGTCTGAGCACGCGGGGTGGTAGGCTTCTATCCTATGGGGCAAGCAGCGTGTCTGAAAATCTAGATGGTGTGACTTAGGATCTCTGGATCTTAAGGAATATGGAGACACTCTCAACCACCTCTAAGCAATGGGAATTTACTGAAGGGATGCACATTGTGCTAAAAGAGATAAGATCCTGGGGAAACTCAGGAAGGGCTGTGCCTGAGAAAGAGCCAGTCTGAAAGGGCCTTTGGGATCATGGCCTGGGCCAAGTTCCTTCCCCTTGATAAAGTGAGTGTGGGTGTCTAACTCTGGTGTTTTCCATTCACATGACTCAGGCACCCTCCTCCGCTGTTTTTACTAGTGACATTCGCAACCTGTCCTCTTGTTGACTTATTAGAGTTCTCGTCTGCCTCACTCATCTGTCTCCTCAGAGCTACCGATTCCTCCCAACACTCCTGAAGCATCTTTTCCTGCAACCTGATGTCTTCTCTCTGCCAGTTTCAGCTTCCATTACTGAAGCCCTGATTTTTTTAGTGGGTATTTCCCAGTTTAAGTTCTATGTATATACAGCTGATGCTGCTAAGTCACTTCAGTCGTGTCCGACTCTCTGCGACCCCATAGACAGCAGCCCACCAGACTCCCCTGTCCCTGGGATTCTCCAGGCGAGAACACTGGAGTGGGTTGCCATTTCCTTCTGCAGGGGATCTTTCCGAGCCAGGGGTCATACCCCTGTCTCCTGCATTGGCAGACCGATTCTTTACTGCTGAGCCACCAGGGAAGCAAGTTCAGGGAGCAGCTAGAACTCCTTGCATCCCCATGGCCATGGTTAGGTACTTTTCAGGTGAGGCCTCCATGCGCCAGATCTTCAGGAAGGAAGAATATTCCCCCTATGATGAATCATCCAGAGTGGATGGAGGTTTTCTTGTAGCATTGTTCTTTATATCTTCTCTTAAATTCTGCCCCTTTTCTCCACCCTGCATTTTAAGCCCTTTCACAGCCCAAGCAGGGAATATCTTTCCCCACTTCTAATGGCATGCTGTGTCTTCTAAAACCATTTATTTATTTATTTACTCACTATTCGTGGAGTACCAGCTTTGTCACAGGTAAAATACTAGATAATGACAAGCTAAAAATTATCCATTTATTGATAAATATTGACTACTGACAAAGTATCTGGCTTTATGCTACTTGCTGGGAATATAAAGATCACTGAGACACAGTCACTGCCTGATACATAGTAAAGAATTCAATAAATGCTTGTTGAATAGATCAATGCCTTAAAGAGCCTCACAGTCTATTGGGGAAGAGATGCAAGGATTTCAGCAATTACAAGAAGATTGGAAAGGGCCATCCTGGAAGGGAGGCCTGGTGAGACTCAAAATGTCTCTCTATGGGCACTGATGTCTGTGGGAGACATGGACAGTGAGCTGAATCAGCCAAATGAGAGGCATGAGGAGGAGGCCTGTGCCTCCCGGCAGCGCAAATGGCATGTGCAGAGGCTTGGAGGTGGGGGAGGACTGAAGATCAGAGAGGCTGCGACTGAGGACAGATAGTAAATAAAGCTGTGCAATTAGGACTTTAGGGGCAGGGTAGAAGTCTGCACAAAGGAGAGTAAAATAACACACCCTTCCTACTCCTCTTTGCTCCTACCCAGATTTATTATCATTTTTCATAGCCCCTTAGGATGGCCTGATTTTAAGAGTCTGTCT
Source organism: Oryx dammah (assembly GCF_014754425.2). Classification (NCBI taxonomy): domain Eukaryota; kingdom Metazoa; phylum Chordata; class Mammalia; order Artiodactyla; family Bovidae; genus Oryx; species Oryx dammah. The sequence goes on along the minus strand of NW_024070211.1, from coordinate 99,757,650 downwards.
CCCCACACTGTTCCCCAGCCTGGAACATACATCTTACAGGCCAAGAGCTTGGCTTTGTTCACTTCTGCTTTTAGAACAATGCTTAACACAAAGTAGATGCTCAATGACTATTTGTTGAATAAATGGATAAATAAACCAATGAATGATGACTAAGATAGGATACAAGTATTATCCAGAGACAGGGTGTATTAAAAAGCAGAAACATCACTTTGCCAACAAAGATCCATATCATCAAAGCTGTAGTTTTTCCAGTAGTCATGTACAAATGTGAAAGTTGGACCACAGAGCAGGCTGAGGGCCGAAGATTTGATGCTTTCAAATTGTGGTGCTGGAGAAGACTCTTGAGAGTCCCTGGGACAGCAAAGAGATCAAACCAGTCAATCCTAAAGGAAATCAACTCCAAATATTCATTGGAAGGACTGATCCTAAAGCTGAAGCTCCAATACTTTGGTACCTGATGCCAAGAGCCAACTTACTGGAAAAGACCCTGATGCACAAAAGAAGAAGGGGGCAGCAGAGGATGAGATGGTTAGACAGCATCACCCACTCAAGGGACATGGATTTGAGCAAACTCTGAGAGATAGTGGAGGACAGAGGAACCTGGCTTCTTTCTGCAGGCTTCTTGCCATGTTCTCTCCAGATTCCTGTGAGTTCAAAATTGAACAAAGCCTTTTGAGAAGAACCTGAGCAGTCTATAATTAGTTTTCCTCTCTTCACACAGGTTTCACACACTTGCCTAGAAATACACTTTTAAAAGATAGTCTCCCAGGACATAACTCCGGCCACAAAGAAGCCAGTCTAAGGTTAAGCAGTTTGGAGAGTTACAAAATGAATACTTGTTTGCAGTATCTGTATACCCCAAACACTATCTTGAATACATGTGAAACATTCATAATCGGACTCTTGAAATTAGTGATAGATTATATATATTTTAAATCTCTCTTTTGTTCAACAAATAAACATCTTCTGTGTGCCAAGTAGTAAGTTGGAAGCAGGGATGGTACACAAGAAAGAGAACTTGGTCACCATCTGGAAGGGAGGGGTTCAAAAGCTTAGGCACCACTATTTTCTGTTTCCGTTGTTGGTTGAGACTAATTTTGTTCTAATTTAATTTTAATATATTATTTTTTTCTAATAATAGGTTTAAATAGAAATTTGATATTTGGGGGGAGAAATATCTTTCATCCAATTTAAAAAACAATGGAACATAGTATTTTGCTTTCCCTAGCCTGCTTTCTAAATTGTAAAATAGTGATTTTTATTTTTCAGAGTTCATCTCAATTCTCTGAGAGGACTTAACAATGGAACATAAAAATCTCAGGTATTTGCCTTTAGCTCATTTTTTAAACCCTCCTGATACATAACTGACATATTCATGCTTTTATTTATCATCTTTACTGTTTACATTAAATTATAACTATTTTAGAAACAACTTTAGATCATATTTCAATTATTCTTTTGACATTTCATCAGTCATTATTTTACTAAAGGTATCAACTTCCTCTAGGATGCAGAGAGACTAATAGAACCTATACAAAAATTTCTGCTGAATGAATTTCCCCACCTTCTTGGTGATTGTACACCTGCCTTCCTTATAAGGAGAACAAGGAAGTAAATCATGTTGGAGTTGCTCTTAAACACAGCTTTTCTTCTTTACCTGTCCAGGTAGCTTCTGTTTTCATTTCAGTCTTAATGAAAACTTTTTTATTTACATCTCAAGTTTCTTTTCAAAGCAGCGTAAGTAGTATTTACAACTTTACACTTCAAGAAAGAAAGACTTTTAACAGTGTTCAGCTTTGGTCCTGTAATGTTGAAGGTAATTCATTTTTTAATCTGTCTGCACAGCGAGAACTGAAACGGATGGGGATTGAACTGCTTTGCCTGTTCTTTCTATTTCTAGGAAGGAATGATCACGTACAAGGTAAGACTTTAGTTTCTCTGATATATTGCTTTTGTGGTACGCTTGACAAACCTGTCATGTGGCTCAGAAACTAGATCTGAAGTCATTTTTTACTTGAGCTGTTCAATTGCTCTTTACCATTGAACGAACACTTTAACAAATTACAGGCAGACGCAGGACTGTTCCCACAGCGAATGCTCTGGGCTTTAGGTAAATAAATACAAAGGTTACATGGGCACCTTAATGAGAGAATTAAACAGCACTATGCACAAGAGGATTTCTTAATACCCTTGTGACAATCATTTTGGTAACTTTTCTAGCTATCTTATTGTACAACAAGTCCTTCTACTTGAGAGTGATAACCTTGAGACAGAAAAGGGGTCTATCTTTTAAAATAAAGCTATCGTACATTTGAAAGAGAAGCATTCTTTAGTGGCTGTGAATAATTTTGATAAATTGAAGGGGGGTGATGCTGAATGAGGGTGATAAGTATGATGATCCTGTATTTGTGAACGCTGAGATACTTACATTTTAAGAAAGAAAAACAAGAGAGAGACTGATTATTTTTGGCTGCTAAGACATGCATATTTTCAATGCCATAGATGTAAAATACGAACTTCACTGTGGCTTGCTAACATTTTGAGGACTGATCTTCGAAGCCTGAAAAATGAACTTTGATACTGTTTTGTTCAAGTACTTTAAGAGCTGTAGGTCTCACAAGTGGAGTGGCTGAGAGTGTGCTGAATCCCTTGTGTCTTGCTGGGTTTGAACACAGGTGGCTGTGCTGTGGGGGGTGCGGAGACCTGTGAGGACTGCTTACTCATTGGACCTCAGTGTGCCTGGTGTTCTCAGGAGGTAAAACAAACGACCTCAGCGTGTTTGTAAAAAGTGCACTTACATTTACGGTAATTCGCCTGTGACTCTTCTCACAATGTCCTGCTTTCTGTGGTGTTACCGGAGTGATGCAAATCAGGAAGGGAAAACGTAAACATTAGCGATGCCAAGTCTTCGTGTGATTACGTTCAAAAGCAATTTGAGAAAGGAGTGAATGTCAAATTATTTTAAAATATATGAACTCAAGATTCTTTCTTTGACCTGATGCCTCCTCTTATTTTAAGGCCATTTCTTCCTGCTCACACATAAAATGTTGAGGCTCTGGGCAACCAGAGCTCGTGGAGGTGATCTTTTCTCAAGTTAAACATACGTTTAATTTCAGTATCATAGTTCGATTCCATCTGGGGACCAGCATCCTTTTCTGAATCACTAACAGGATCCAAGAGAAGGCTTGGGGTAAACTTTACTGTTCAAACATTATCCAATTCTTTTAAAAATTACATCCGCTGGGTGACTCTGTACCACAATGATGACAAAACCTGAAGCAGACATTCCTATCTGATCAAACTGAACACCACGCGAAAGCAGCAGGGGGGATTGGGGAAAGTGTAACAAGCCATCCTGAATCGCGGCTTCCAGCGACACAGCAGAGGAATCTGCAAATGGTTCCTGGTAAGAAAGACCTGTATTAGCTCTTTCTGGATTGAAAACAGTTCTTTACTAAATCTCATAAAGAGAATCTCAACACAAATCAACCCATCAGATTCTTGCCAAATTCAGCAAGAATTGAGTAGCATGTTCAAGGGGAAAGAACCTGGTTGCCCAATTCAAAACCAGGCTGTGGCTATTAAAACCCCACATTTCAGTTACCTGTGTCCATGGAGGGAGGGCTCGCAGAGCAGAGCACAAACCCAATTCACTCCCTGACCTCCACCGAGAGGGTCAAGCAGAAGGGCAGTGACTGGGCTCATATATCAATGCAGGTTTGGGAATATACAAAGAGGGAAAGCCCACATTTTTTGACATTGACTCCCTGAAGAAGACAATGTTAGTTTCATGCCAGAGACATAAAACAACAGATCAGTCTAACAAAGTGCCCACCTCTAGAATTTTCATATAAAAATTTTTTTTTCTTTGCACCCATTGAAGAGAGCCTAAGTTACACCTGATAGGTTTTCTTGTGGCTAATACTCTGTAGTCAAATCTAGCCAAAATGCCAGATTATTCTGAGAGATCACTCACTGATATAACTAATAGTAGAAGTATTATTATCAATAGAGACAGTTGGAGCCAAAAGTAAATTAGGCTTCTGCTTAGAGCAGACAGAAAAATGGTTCCAGGGTTAACACCACCTCTGATCTTGTGGCAGACATAGTGATTATAGGTTGTATCAGAGACACAGTGTTAAGAAGGATTCTGAGGGCTTGCTAAGCCACCTTGCACTTTGGATAAATCATGGGAAATTACAGAATTTGTTACCCCTCAGTAGGACCTCAAATATACACAGGCCTGGCTGAAAGATATCAAATTATATTCTCAAAAGTCAACTTTGGGAGAAATGTAGCTTTCTTAGTTGGTGAAATAGCAGGAGTGGTTTAGAATTCCAGTGAATGAAGGAAAACAGTAAGAACTTGGTTTGTTTCTCTCCAAGTCTGAGAGACAACAGGCCTGAAGTTCAACCTTGCCTAGGGCCTCACCAACTCAAGAGCAGCCTTGGCTGGTGGGTAAGATAGGTGTTTATCTCTTGACTATGTCTTTCTGTTTGGAGTGTTCCAGGGTTGGATGGCTGCATCTCTGCCTGGGAACACCCATCTGCCTGCCTCTGGAAACTCAGGTGGATCACAGGATTAGGAAGCAGGAAAGCAGTCTCTTACACCATTTCTCTTTCATTTTGCTTCCCCACATGCCAACGTTGGAGAAATTTCTAAAAGATCTTAAACTAGAATAACGTCCCCAAGAGGTCAACTTTGGTGAAGTAATACTCTAATATAAGAGTAATACATCCACAAATTAAACCAGGACAGAGAATAGATAGGGCAATATCACAACCTTTGACCTTTGGGAAGCCACGGAAAAGACTCTTTGTCACTGGATTTAGTGATAGACACACTGAGAATTTGGACAGTCCCAGGATCACATATACCTGCAAGTTATCCTCAACAATAATTCACATGATGATGTCAGCTCTGTGACCCAGTTATTTCAAAGATCTGGTCACAGCACAGGAGAAGCTTTTAAAAAGTGAGCATTAAAAAGAAAAATGAAAGAAAAGGGAAAAAGGGAAAAAATAAGTCAAGTGAATTCACTTGAATACAATTAAAAGGAAACTCCACTTTTACTCAGAATTTTACTGGCAGAATTCTCTGGTTATTTTGCTATAACTTTAGACCTACAATCAATGTCAGGCATATGGGGGTGTAATATATCAAGGCAAGATACCTAACTAGCAAATATGCAAAAAATAATCTTATAAAAAATGTCTTCTTTTTCTTTATTGTTGTCTCTCTTTTTTGTTTTTTCTCTTTTAGAATTTTACGCACCTATCTGGAGTTGGAGAAAGATGTGATACCCCAGCAAATCTTTTAGCTAAAGGATGTCAACTAACCTTCATCGAAAACCCTGTCTCCCAAGTTGAAATACTTACAAATAAGCCTCTCAGCATAGGCAGACAGAAAAATAGCTCCAACATCGTTCAGATTTCACCTCAAAGCTTGGCTCTTAAACTGAGACCAGGTATGTTAGGATTTATATAGTCACTGGCTCATCTAAGTAAATCGAATGTCATATATGTGCTGTGCTGTGCTTAGTCACTCAGTCGTATCCAACTCCTTGTGGCCCCATGGACTGCAGCCCGCCAGGCTCCTCTGTTCATGGGGAATCTCCAGGCAAGAATACTGGAGTGGGTCACCATGCCCTCCGCCAGGAATGTCACATATAATAATACAGTTATTCCATGAATACACCTTGTACCATATTACATGTTGCTCTTTATTATGACTCAGATTCCCCATTCTTAAGGAAATAGAGAATTGCTAGGCTAACACTTTTCTTTATTCACATTGGTCACTTTGTACTCCAAATGTGTTACCAAAAAAAGCCTTATATAATAGTAACCGTTTGAATTACTCAAATGTTGTTAAGGCTAACCTCACATTTCTTCAAGGGTTGTAATGTAGCTTTAATCGTCTCTTTATTTTCTTCTTTTCTAAACTCGCATACAAAAAAAAAAATCAGCTTATCTTCCATCTAAATGGATGCTAATTCTCCCCAGGAGATATAAAATATCCCAACTTTCACCTCCTTCAGTTGCTCTAAATTCTTGGGTGAAAGATTTTCATGGGTTGATTCCTTTATAAACTTCGCCACATAGTATATGAATTGCAAGTATCTTTGGTAAGTTCTTATTGAAATGAAATAGCTAATGACAGTCTAGTCACAACTAAGGCTCCATGGGTTTTTATGGATCATCTTTTCTTGCGAGGGTGTTACAGGCCTTGAACAGACCCTGCAAGTTCAAGTTCGCCAGACCGAGGATTACCCTGTGGATTTGTATTACCTCATGGACCTCTCGGCCTCCATGGACGACGACCTCAACACCATCAAAGAGCTGGGCTCCCTGCTTTCCAAGGAAATGTCTAAATTAACCAGCAACTTTAGACTGGGCTTCGGCTCTTTTGTGGAGAAACCCATCTCCCCTTTTATGAAAACAACACCAGAGGAAATCGCCAACCCTTGCAGGTAAGTAAATGATTTTCTGGGATCTTCGAACACTGATTTCCTATAGAGATAGCCTTGCTCTGAGCTGAGCTTGGCAGGAGCTTGCTGGTTCCTGGCAGTTCCCTCCCATCTGATTGGATGTCAGCAGCTCTCAGTTGCCCAGATTGTTCAGAACTAAAGGGATGTCATCCTTTTTTTTTTTAAGTAAACTATTATGTTTACTTAAAAGTTCATTTATTTTGTACTGGAGTAAAGCCAGTTAACAATGCTGTGATAGTTTCAGGTGGACAGCAAAGGGACTCAACCATACATATACACGTTTCCATTCTCAAGCAGACATCACTGTAATACATAAGTCCCCTACAAACAAATGAGTTCTGTTTTGAGAGCGCATTCGTAAGTTCACTTTGTAAGTTCAACAAAGTTAGTCTAGGTACCCAACTAACACAATCAGCTATCTAGTACTGTACTGTAATAGGTATATAAAACCTTTCACACAAATAACCCATAAAAAACTAACAAACACACAAAATAAACATTTTTAATCTTATAGTAAAGTACCTTGAAAAGTACAGTAGTACAGTAAAAAGTGGGCATTCAGGGGCATGTTTGCATCTTCGAAAGTTTGCAACTTGAAGGTTTGTATGTACAGGATTTACTGTATCCAGTTCTAGCTTGGGTCTTAACAGCATTTGCCATATTTGCCTCCCTTTGGAAGGCTGCTGCTAAGTCACTTCAGTCGTGTCCGACTCTGTGTGACCCCACAGATGGCAGCCCACCAGGCTCCGCCGTCCCTGGGATTCTCCAGGCAAGAACACTGGAGTGGGTTGCCATTTCCCTCTCCAATGCATGAAAGGAAAAAGTGAAAGTGAAGTCGCTCAGTCATGTCTGACTCTTTGAGACCCCATGGCCTGCAGCCTACCAGGCTCCTCTATCTGTGGGATTCTCCAGGCAAGAGTACTGGAGTGGGTTGCCATTGCCTTCTCCGCTTTGGAAGTCAGGCTGTGACAAATTTGTATTTGTATTCTGCAGACACAGGGACGGAATCTTTTACTGTAGGTTCCATTGGCCTGAGCCCATCCTCAGCCCCTCAGAGGCTTTCTATCCTCAGTGACCACCACTCTCTGAGGCTATTGACAGCAAGTCACATTTTCTCAGAGTATCTGTCTCCACTACAATGACTGCTGCCAAAATAACAGCTTTTGGAGTGATTTCTAATGTACTTTGGGAAATGTGACTTTCTCTTATTGCTTGGAAAATGCCTTTGTAGCCTTTACTGCTATCAAATTCAGTAGGAAATGAGGCAATGGATCCATTATAATATGCTCTAATCAGTTACTAAAACCATGTATTATCTGGGTGATGGTCAAAGGTAAGTTGCTTTTTGATAGCTTACCTCTACATGTCAATGACATGGTCAAACTAAAAGTATTTGATATCCTTCTTTTGAAAAAGAACTTCCATTTGCTCTGTGTCAGACCCTATGCTGAAGGTTTTATGTACATGACCTCATTCAGTCTTCATAATAACTTCAGGTCAATGCAGGTTTCATCATCTCTATACTGACAGGAAGTAACAAAGGCTGTGAGAAGTTAGTAATTTACCTGTGACAGCATGACTAATCAGTGATATACCAAGATCTGGGTTGGTCCAAAGCCAAGCCTTTTACTACTCTGAATCTAGTATAGACGAAATGGCTTTCCAAACATATATTGACTTTTAACACTAGTTTACACCAACAAATTAGTCTCTGTAAAACAGTTTTTGCTGTATCATTTTAAGACATTTCAGTGTGGTTCCAAACTAGAATATGATGGCCAAAAGTGTTTTGACCTTGAAAAGAATTCATCACTGATTGTAACCCCTAGGAATTGTGTTCAGTTGCAAATATCAGAGATAATATTTGTCCCCAATCCCCCACTTCTCAAGGCATAATTGACATGTACTGAAATACACACAGCAGAAATGTTCAATTTCATGAGTTTTGACAGTTGAATATACCGATGTGACTACCACTTAAAACATGACATAGACCAATTCCGTCACCTCAGAAAGGTTCCTTATGCCCCTTCATAGTCAGTTCTGCTTTCCCAGAGGCAACCGTTTTCTGATTTCTGTAAGTTAAATTGGTTTTGCCTACCCTTGGATTTCACATGAATGGAAAATATGCTATACACCTTCTGTATCTAGCTTCTTTTGCTCAACATCATGTTTTTGAGATTCATCCCTGATTTCATATTTATCAGCAGTTTCTTCCCTTTTGTCCTAAGTAATAGTCCCTTGTACAGATTTATTATACTTTATCTGTCCATTGATGGACATTTGGGTTGTTTCCCAATTTCTGACCATCATGAAGAAATATTGCTATGATCACTTGCATATAAGTCTCTGTGTGGATGTATGTTTTTATTTCTCTTGGATAGATATCTAGAATTAGAATTGCTAAATTATATGATTTCTTTTTATTTTGATAAAGCCCAATTTTTAATTGTATGATTAGTGTATTTTTTTGGTCCTAAGACATCTTTGTTTATCCTAATGTCTCAAAGATTCCTATGTTTTCTTCTAGAAGCTTTGTGATTGAAGCGCTTGCATTTAGGTCTATGATCTCAAATTAGTGTTTCTGTTTGGAATGAGGAAAAGTCTAGGTTTATCTTTTGTTTACATGCAACTATCCAATTGCTTCAGCAGTATTTGTTAAGCAAGTTTCTCCTTTCCCCATTGAAATATCTTGATGCTTTTCTTAGAAAGCAAATATCTGTATGTGTGTCTAATTCTGGACATTCTGTTCTAAACCATTGATCCATTAAATATACTCATGTAACCATGTACCTACTCATCTGCTCACTCATAATGTCACCTTAGGGGAACCACTCACTTCTCCAAACTTTAGTTTGGAATGACAATACCGATCACACCAAGGGGGTTGTAAGGAGTGTGTAAGATAATGAAAGGAAATGTTTGATACTGAGCTTGACCATGAAGCTCTCAGTGGGTGGTAGCTACTATCAACACAAGTCGAGTGGGGGAAAGGGAGGCCTACTTGTTGTTGTTCAGTCCCTCAGTCATGTACGCTCTTTGCAACCCCATGAACTGAAGCACACCATCAGCACTTCCCTGTCCTTTACCATCTCCCAGAGCTTGCTCAAACTCATGTCCTCTGAGCTGGTGATGCCATCCAACCATCTCAGCCTCTGTTGTCCCCTTTTCCTCCTGCCTTCAATCTTTCCCAGCATCAGGGTCTTTTCCAATGAGTTGGTTCTTTGCATCAGGTGGCCAAAGTATTGGAGTTTCAGCTTCCAGCATCAGTCCTTCCAATGAATATTCAGAGTTGATTTCCTTTAGGATTGACTGGTTTGATTTTGCAGTCCAAGGGACTCTCAAGAGTCTTCTCCAACACCACAGTTCAAAAGCATCAATTCTTCAGCATTCAGCCTTCATGACCCAGCTCCCACATCCATACATGACTACTGGAAGGGAGGCCAGAGCCCTGCACAAATTACAGTGAATAAGAACCTTAATGAGGACCACATATTTGAGCACTTGAAAGGTCAATGTTTTCCTATTTTCCAGAGGTGTTTCTCTTATTCTTATTGGCAAAATTTACCACTAGCTAAAGTTATAAATGATGAAATTTTTTTGCTGCAACATTAAATTTTTTTCTTTTTTAATCATGTCCTTAATTCTCCAAGTTTCTCTGTCCAGATTCTACTCCCCACACATTTACACACCAAAAATTCAAACACCAAACTCAAAAGTCAATCCTTTGATCAATCCAAACCCTATAATTAAGAAATAAAATGTTCTTTAGTAAGAAGGCTAAGAGAAGTAAAAGGAAAAAACATGGAGTTTTCCAGACCTGGGCTTAAATCATAACCTTGGAATGCCAGTCTCTTTATTTATAAATGGGGATAATAATATTCACTTCCTGGGCTATCATGAGAACTAAGTAGGCTGGAACATAATAGACATTCAAACCAGTTTTAATGTCCTTCCTCTCATTAATGCTAATTTTCTCTAATTATTTTAATCTAACGGTCCTAAAACTTTTAGATCTCAGAACTTCTTACACTCCTAAAAATTAAGATCCTCAAAATATCAATATTCAGTGTCTTAGAGTGTAAAACTAAGAAAATATTAAAATAATTAGTAATCAATTTATTTGATAATTACAATAAAAAACACACTGCATGTTACTATAATAACACACCTTTAGAAGAAATAACTACATTTTCCAAAATAGAACAACAGTTAACAAGAAAAGTGGCACTGTTTTAATTTTTACAAAGCTCTTATCTAATTTAAAAGAAGCCAACTGAATTTTCACATCTGCTTCTTCATTTAATCTCTGGTAATATTTTATTTTGGTTGAATTCCATGAAGGAAGTCAAACCTCATTAGATATATAGTTGAAAAAGGGGAAAGCAGTTCATAGATTTTTTCCAATGACTATAGACTTTCTTCTTTGATATTACATTCAAACTGGACAAGAGGTAAATTATGTTTCAGTGTGGAATCTGAAAAACATATCAGTGAACTTCCTATTTTTGTTACATTAAAAACCACTGATCTGTTTTGAACTTTGAATGGCTTTTATTATTATTATTTTGGCTCTGTTGGGTCTTTGCTGCTGCACGCAGGCTTTCTCTAGTTGCAGAGAGCAGGGTAACTCTCTAGCTGACGTGTGTGGGCTTCTTGTTGCTGCGGCTTCCTTTGCTGTAGAGCACAGGCTCTATCTCGGGTGCAGACTCAAGTAGCTATGGCACACAGGCTTAGTTGCACTGTGGCATATGGGATCTTCCTGGAGCAGGGCTTGAACCTGGGTCCCCTGCTTTGGCAGGCAGATTCTTTAACCACTGGACCACCAGGGAAGAGCCTGAATGGTTCTTTCATTGGTGTGTGTGTGCATGTGGTTTTGTAATATAATGCTTTGGTCATTTGGAAAACAAAGTTTCAGTGAGTTACATAGATCTTACAATTTCATGATAGAATATCTAAAAAATTATATTTGTTAATATTATCATTAATCCCATCAGATAAGTCTTGAAGTACTTAGAAGCTGTTAATGGGTGGCAGATGAAAGTTCTGTGAAATTTGAATTTTCTAGTTATGTCAAATTTCATCATTGGCAACAAATCCTGATAGATGTTTTCCTGAAAGTAACAGACTTACTTTCTTCATTTTAATAAAAAAGATGTCTACCAAAAACTTAAGTTGAAATGATGGCTTGGCTGTCAAGCATTTTTTCAGGTAAAATGCTTGTTCCATAAACAACAGTTCAAACAACTATGAAAGTGCTTTTCCACTGTAAACATGTACTTCAGTGTACAGCAGTAACACTGTATGCATGTTTCCTATGTGGTCACACAGGAATAATTTTCAAAAAACATGTATCCAAGGGCATAGGCTTAATAAAATTGCTGCAACCCACTCCAGTATTCTTGCCTGGAAAATCCCATGGACAGAGGAGCCTGGTGGTCTACAGTCCATGGGGTCACAAAGAGTTGGACACAACCAAGTGACTAACACACACAGCTTCATCAAGGGCAATGAAGTATGAAAAGATGCTCAACATCACTCATTATCAGAGAAATGCAAATCAAAACCACAATGAGGTACCATTTCATGCCAGACAGAATGGCTGCAATCCAAAAGTCTACAAGCAATAAATGCTGGAGAGGGTGTGGAGAAAAGGGAACCCTCTTACACTGTTGGTGGGAATGCAAACTAGTTCAGCCACTATGGAGAACAGTGTGGCAATTCCTTAAAAAACTAGAAATAGAACTGCCATATGACCCAGCAATCCCACTGCTGGGCATACACACTGAGGAAACCAGAATTGAAAGAAACACATGTACCCCAATGTTCATCGCAGCACTGTTTATAATAGCCAGGACATGGAAGCAACCTAGATGTTCATCAGCAGACGAATGGATAAGAAAGTTGTGGTACATATACACAATGGAGCATTACTCAGCCATTAAAAACAATACATTTGAATCAGTTCTAATGAGGTGGATGAAACTAGAACCTATTATACAGAGTGAAGTAAGCCAGAAAGAAAAACACCAATACAGTATACTAACACATATATATGGAATTTAGAAAGATGGTAACAATAACCCTGCATGCGAGACAGCAAAAGAGACACAGATGTATAGAACAGTCTTTAGGACTCTGTGGGAGAGGGAGAGGGTCGGATGATTTGGGAGAATGGCATTGAAACATGTATATTATCATATGTGAAACGAATCGCCAGTCCAGGTTCGATGCATGATACAGGATGCTCAGGGCTGGTGCACTGGGATGACCCAGAGGGATGGTATGGGGAAGGAGGTGGGAGGGGGTTCAGGATGGGGAACACGTGTACACCCGTGGCGGATTCATGTTGATGTATGGCAAAACCAATACAATATTGTAAAGTAATTAGCCTCCAATTAAAATAAATAAATTTATATTAAAAAAAGAAAAGAAAACAAACAAAAAAAGGCAATCAAGTGAAAGTAGCACCTTTTTTTTTTATTATGATGTATGTTTGATGGTAAAAAATATAAGGAATACCAGGCAGTTTGGAGCCATTGCCTTGACCTGTGCTAAGACACCAGCAGTTTTACTTGCTCTTACTCTGCATCATCAGTGAAAATGTCAACAGTGAAAAAGACAAATATTATCTCTTATTATTATGAAGAACATGTGATCTGAAAAACTCTCTTAAATGGTCTCAGGGACCTCTGTGGGTCTGCACACCACACTTTTAAAACCTTTAATCTAATCTCTAGTGTTTTTTGAAGTAGCTTGCTTTCTCTACCTTCATTAGATGGAAGGTCACTAAAAATTTCACCATGTAGGAAGCCTGAATGGTTTACATTTTTGAAAGAAGTTTCCCTTATGCTATTGTCTAAGACACATCAATAAAAATAATATTTTCTATATTTGTAATGAATTGTAATATACACTTAAAAATATTTAACAGGACAAAGAAAATTTTCTCCATCAAACATTTTGAGGGATTTTTTTTTTAAACATCATTTCACATTTAATTTGGTGTTTTGTTTTTGAAGACTTGAACCATGAGGAATTCATTGTAGTTTTGAAAAGAAGAAAACTCAACCATGAATGTTTAGATTTCCTATATGTACACACAAAAAAATGAGTATCTAATTTTAAATTTCAAAGGTAATAAGACCATGTGAAAATGTAGACATAAAGAAAAAAATGGAAATAATTTCTAATTCCACTAAAAACGATGGTGTTAACCTTTTGTTATATATCTTTATAGTCAGCAATAAGTAATTCCTTCAATTGCTATCTAAGAAAATAACAACTAAATATAAGCATTCTTTATAGGAAGAACTCTGACCAAAATGGGCAGTCTCCACTCAAAATTTCTTGATGTGACCCAGCTCTGACATTATACTTTGCTTAAGCTACATTCATCTCCCAGCACATGAATATGTTTATTGAATTAATAAAAAATGTATTCTCCTTTTCAAAAGATTAGAGTTCTAGTAAGAACTACATAGCAAATAATTCTAACTAACAAAGATACAAATCTCTGACCAATCGGAATTCTAGTTCTCTGGCTCCAGAAGAGGCTTTAATGCCATTTTGATACAGTATGAACCAACAGCCCCCTATAAAATATTGAACAGTTTTCAAGACTAGCTTCCCTGGTGGCTCAGACAGTAAAGAATCTGTCTGTAATGCAGGAGACCAGGGTTCGATCCCTGGGTTGGGAAGATCCCCTGGAGAAGGGAATGGCTACCCACTATTGTATTCTTACCTGGAGAATTCCATAGACAGAGGAACCTGGAGGGCTACAGTCCATAGGGTCACAAAGCTTAGGACAGAACTGAGCAACTAACACTTTCACTTTCAAGACTAGTTAGACTCCAGGGACAATGTAAACCTCAAAACACAGTTATATACTTTTCATAAAATATTTTTAATGTAATTTTCACAGCAACTTTAGAAGTAGCTATTATTAGCACCCTCATTTTATAGATGAGGACACTGAGGTCCAAGGATAGATAACTATTCAGTCTTTTTATTCTAAATCTACACATTTTCTTCTACTCTATAGCTACTTTTGGAGAAGGCAATGGCACCCCACTCCAGTACTCTTGCCTGGAAAATTCCATGGACGGAGGTGCATGGTAGGCTACAGTCCATTGGGTCACGAAGAATTGGACACAACTGAGCAACTTCACTTTCACTTTTTACTTTCATGCATTGGAGAAGGAAATGGCAACCCACTCCAGTGTTCTTGCCTGGAGAATCCCAGGGATGGAGGAGCCTGGTGGGCTGCCATCTCTGGGATTGCACAGAGTCGGACATGACTGAAGCAACTTAGCAGCAGCAGCATAGCTACTTTAAATATTACAGAAGCAATTAATAAATGCTAAATTATTATCATTTTGTAGGTTAACTTTTTAAAAATTCTTCATTTCACATTTTAAAATACATTTCATATTTGAAGGTGGGAAAAACTTGACTACATAAAAAGTTTTAAAGTATATATATCCAAGAACATTGTAAACTGAATTTTAAAACTACCAAGAAAAAATTTCATATTTTTGAGAGATAGAGTTCTTAAAATCATTAGAAAATTTTAAAAATACCTCATTAAGGAAATGGGACATCTCAGACTGTACCATTCAATGCTACAGAACTCAAACTCCCCTTGTACTGAAGCCTCAGAATACATCAGCTTATGGCTTGCTTTTGTGAAAGTCTACTTACAGGAAGCAAATGATTATCCATGCAGACACCAGCGTTCTGGTTCTGGCAGAGCTCCATTTCTCAGTGTAAATAAATCCGTAATCATTTTGACTTGTATATCTAGTTGATTGTCAGCATTTATGGAAGCCTTGTTCTGTGAAGTCTCCTCACACCCTGCATTAGAGAATGCTGAGTATTGCTCCTAGGGGAAACATAGGGTTAGGTTCCTGCGAATCTCTGATCACTTTTTCACCACTGAGCAATAACTTTTGTTTTCTGCATGTTCCTGTTTAAAGATGTCTTATTTAATATATATTGTTGATTTGTTAGCATTGAAATCACAACCAAGAGCACTGTAACTCATGTCAGAACAAGGCTCACACATGTATTTTCCCCATAAGACACATCACAGTTTTCCTGCACTTAGGAATACCAGACAGCATTTCAGCACTACACTGGGGGGCAACTCTAAACAACAAAATCATCCAAAAGTACAAAAATGCAAATACACATGTCACCAAATAGACCCTGAAAAGAATATTTCTTTACAGTATGGGCAATGAAGCAAGAAGTCAGAGTCTTATTTGACCTCCCCTGGAAACATGCATGTCAAGTGACTCAATTTTTTTGTACACTCATTCATGTACATGGATGACTGAAGAAGTTCCCAAAGGATTGATTTGGGGGTAGCAAATACATTTTAGCAATATGAATTTTCAAAGATATGGAATCTGTGAATAATGAGAATTGACTATATACCTCAGACAGATGAATTTGGTGAAAAAGAGCCGAATCCTGAAAGCTGCATCAGCTCTTTGTATGCTGACAAGGCAGGCTCTTGAACTTGCCAAGCTGCTAATGTAAGTCAACCTGCTCTTCCCAGGCAGCACACCGCAACCTCATTGGTGGCTACTTCTTTTTGTCTCTGAGCCTCTCCACCAGTGTTTCTCAAACTTTGGAATGCCTCAGGAAGATTTGGTTCAACACAGGTCTCTCAACCCACTCTTGGTTCTGAGTTAGCAGGTCTGTAGTCACACCCCAGATTTTGCATTTATAGAAAGTTCCAATGTGATGCTCATGCTGCTAGTCCAAGGACCACACTTTGAGAAGCTGCTGTATATTATTAGCTCCACTTTACAAAGGAAAACCCAGAGCTCAGAAGGGTTGAGTACTTGCTCAGAATCTCATGTACAACTACTAGCTGGCTTTCAGAATAAAATGTTACTGAATTTAGGATCAGCAATTTCTGTTCTACTGTGATGTCTTTAGGGCAGATCTCATCCAAACATGGCATTTTCCCCAAATGTAAACTGTCTTTAGTAGTGGCTTTACCCCCAGGTTGGCCCACATGGTCTGTTCTATCACAATAAAGTTGGGCTCCAGAATCAAGAGACTTAGTCTCTGATTTTCAGGCCCTGGGCAGGCAGGACTGAGCAGAAGAAGAAGACAGATTCCTCTCTTAGTCTTGCTACAGGATGACATCCTTGATGACAATTTAAGCTATCAGAATACAAAAGAATTGTTGTCATCATGTAAACTTAATGGTGGGCTTTGGTTGAGAGACAATAGAAGGCAGTGACTACATCCAAGGAACATCTGATCACCTGATTATCTGTTTTCTGTGAACCAATGCAAGACACACAGCAAGCTCTTTGTGTTAGCTAATGTGACCCATTTGGAAGGGGTGGGTAGGAGATGATAAAACAACCTTAACAGTGAGACTCAGAGTCAAGTTATAGAGCCAGGCACTTTAGGAAATGCATCTTCATGGAAGGAAATGCTGTTAGGCTATTAAACCCATTCATTGTGTGTTGTATCATATTTCATCAAGAATATTTCACATCTTCCTTTTGCAGTAGTATTCCATACTTTTGTTTGCCTACATTTGGATTCAAGCACATTTTGCCATTGACAAATGATGCTGAAAGATTCAACGAAATTGTGAAGAATCAGAAAATTTCTGCTAATATTGACACCCCAGAAGGTGGATTTGATGCAATTATGCAAGCTGCTGTGTGTAAGGTATGCTGAGGTTGAGCAGTGTTTCATTCTGTTAACCCAAATTTCATCTCTTGTGAATAAATCTTTGAAAAGCTTAGCTAACTTTATTTTTCCTTTAGTCATCATATTTCTACAACAGATACTTTTCTTAAAACACACCATTTATTCCATCTTGTTGAAATGAGGATAATTTTTATGCCTCATGTTCAAATCATCTAATAAAATTGTAATACTGTTGGGAAAAATTGGTTAAAAGAAGTCATATATAAATAATTATCAAAGATCGAGATCAGGAATTTCCCTGGCATTCTAGTAGTTAAGACTGTGTTCCCACTGCAGGAGGTGTGTGTTCAATCCCTGGTTGTGGAACTAAGATCCTGCATGCTGTGTGGTGCAGCCAGAAAAATAAGAAAGATGTAGGTTGTATTCATTAGTTTTTGAACTAACCATGGTGAAAAAAACAATCAAATGTAGTAATTAATGAAAAAAGTAAAAATGCTCTGATTCATGGAGAAGGCAATGGCACTCAACTCCAGTACTCTTGCCCGGAAAATCCCATGGATGGAGGAGCCTGCTGGGCTGCAGTCCATAGGGTCGCTAAGAGTCAGACTTTCACTTTTCACCTTCATGCATTGGAGAAGGAAATAGCAACCCACTCCGGTGTTCTTGCTTGGAGAATCCCAGGGATGGCGGAGCCTGCTGGCTATGGGGCCGCACAAAGTCGGACACAACTGAAGCGACTTAGCAGCAGCAGCTCTGATTCAGAATAAACTTCTACATATGATGAGCTAGCTATTGTTTTGAACCAACAAAATAAACATCAAAAGCCACAGTGTCTCTACAATAATGCTTGAATACCTCTCCTCCTTGACAATCAGACACATATCCATGGGAACAATTCTTCTGTTTTCAGATGACTTTCATGGAAAATATCAGGAAACAGATAGGACTGAGGGTCCTGGAACATAGGAGGACCAAGGAATTAGGGAAGGAAGGAAAAAGATAAGGTACAGGGGGATAACTACAATGAACTTTGTCCTACTAGTTTCTGATGCAATGGTGGTGGGTGTAGTTTAGTCACTAAGTCATGTCTGACTCTTGTGACCCCCGTGGACTGTAGCCCACCCGGATCCTCTGTCCATGAGATTCTCCAGGCAAGAATACTGGAGTGGGTTGCCGCTTTCTCCTCCAAGGGATCTTCCTGACCCAGGGAATGAACCTGCATCTCCTACATTGCCAGCTGATTCTCTACTGCTGAGACACCAGAGAAGCTGACTAGTTCTTGAGCAAATCTTAATTAAAGGGGAGAGCTGTATGAAGAAACAGACAACAGACTATCTTAATTAGCAGTTAGCAGTACTCTGCAGTCGTACTTTGATAAGCAATTCTTATCCTTGTATTATGCTGATAATTTTTGGATGGTAACAGTAAAAAAGAGAAATATGTCTTTTTTTTACTCAAAAAAAGACATATTTCTTTTTCATAGAAATATGTCTACAGGTTGGGTGAAATCTTAGTAAAATAGGCTTATTTCAAGTCCATTCTGTATTGCATTCTTAACTAGTTTTGCTTCAGCTTGGATTTGGGATAATCTACAGCTTCCCTCACTCCCTTCTCTCATTTCTCTGGTAAATTAAAAGCTGGACAGTAAAAATAATTAACTATGTAAAAATCAAGATCAACTGGATACTGATTGTAGTGAAACTATTTTTTTCTGAAACCTAAATCATCTGAAAATGTAATCCAGGATAAAATAAATGTCACATAATTTCATTTTTAATACATTAATATTACCAACTCACAATAGATGAAAAAGTCTAAAATAGACTGACTAGCAATATATTTTTTGATAATCTGAATGTGTCCAAGCATAAGTGATTCACTCTCAATAAATGCCTGCCTCTTTTCCATACAAGCCAAATGCTTTTTATCGTTGTAGGAAAAAATTGGCTGGCGGAATGATTCCCTCCATCTCCTGGTCTTTGTGAGTGATGCTGACTCTCATTTTGGAATGGACAGCAAACTGGCAGGCATTGTCATTCCTAACGACGGGCTCTGTCACTTGGACAGCAAGAATGAATACTCCATGTCAACAATCTTGGTGTGTAACCTATACTCTGCATATGCTGTTTTCAGGGCTACAAGTAGGCAAATGAAGCAACAATTGCTGTAACACACAGCAGAGTAACCCACACTTAGTAGAAGTAGTGTGCCTTTTCTGATTTGAGGTTAACAGATCGGCCTTTCTCAATTCTCCTCGCCCTTAGAGGTTCCCATAGGAGTGCAGGGGGGCAGTGGGGATATATGATAAGTCCAGATTTGCTATAACACGAATGATCCCAGAACCTCCCCAATTTTTCAAAGAGCCAGGGGGTAGCAAAATGCAATACAGTCAATTCATTCTGTTTGAACCACAGCCCTAGAAAGGAAGGCTCAGGCTAACCCTAGGAGTGATGGTCCCAGAGTCATGTTTCCTCAGTAATTCCATGTTTTCATGGACCTTGGGGCTCCTTGGGAAATCACTTATCAGGTGCTGCTTGACCGGCGCTTATTAAATTTGGCTTATTTTTATCACTTAAAAAATTCTGGTGACATTCAAAGAAAAAAAAAACTTGACTTTTGCAATACAAGGTAAAAATTTCAGAGCTCTTTTGATGTATATGATCTGATTTGATCCTCACTAGAACCTTGAGTGTCTAATTGCTTCCCTTGAATAGACCATGAGGCTGCCATGCTGCTGCACGTTATTCCCTCTGTCTGAAATGCCCTTTCCTCCAAGGCCGCTGAGAAGCTCTTACTGATCTGTTAAAACCCAGCTCCATCATGACTTCTCTTGTTTGACTTCTGCTGGGCCCCAAAGCAATCATCTCTCCCAAGGTCTTGTACACAGAGGGCTTCTTGGCCAACACTAGATGGAAATGTGTTTGCTGGTATCTGTCTGCCTTTAGCACGCATCCTCAGTGCCAGAATTGGTTTATCCCTACTTACTGACAGCACGGTGCTTAGAACACGCTAAAATACAATTGAATTATGGAGTAGTAACCTGGAAAAGGTTATACTATCCCCATGTAATACTTTGTATTAAATTGTACAGAGAATTTAAGTGACTTCGTTAAATGACAATGCTGCAGAGGTGTATGTAGGACATAGAAAGAAAAAGGAAAGAGAATGCAGAATTTTAATATCAGGGTGGAAAAACCATTCTCTAAAAAACTTTTAGTGAGATAACATAGAAATGCTTACTATAGTATTGGCAATTAGTTTTTAAAAATCTGATGGTTCATTTGGCTTAAAGCTCAACATTCAGAAAAATAAGATCATGGCATCTGGTCCCATCACTTCATGGCAAATAAATGGGGAAACAGTGGAAATAGTGGCTGACTTTATTTTGGGGGGCTCCAAAATCACTGTGGATGTGACTTCAGCCATGAAATTAAAAGACGCTTACTCCTTGGAAGGAAAGTTATGACCAACCAAGATAGTATATTAAAAAGCACAGACATTACTTTGTCAACAAAGGTCTGTCTAGTCAAGGCTATGGTTTTTCCAGTGGTCATGTATGGGTGTGAGAGTTGGACTATAAAGAAAGCTGAGAGCCAAAGAATTGATGCTTTTGAACTGTGGTGTTGGAGAAGACTCTTGAGAGTCCCTTGGACTGCAAGGAGATCCAACCAGTCCATTCTAAAGGAGATCAGTCCTTTAGTGTTCATTGGAAGGACTGATGCTGAAGCTGAAACTCCAATACTTTGGCCACATGATACGAAAAGCTGACTCATTTGAAAAGACCCTGATGCTGGGAAAGATTGAGGGCAGGAGGAGAAGGGGACGACAGAGGATGAGATGGCTGGATGGCATCACCGACTCAATGGACATGAGTTTGTGTAAATTCCGGAAGTTGGTGATGGACAGGGAGGCCTGGTGTGCTGCAGTTCATGGGGTCGCAAAGAGTCGGACATGACTGAGCGACTGAACTGAACTGAACTGAATGGTTCATAAATTACCTGCTACCGTTTCTTGACCTAAATCTCTAAACTTCAACGTGGATGTTTCTACCTAACTTTTGATCAATGTGCTTAGTCTCTCAGTCATGTCCAACTCTTTGCGACAGCATGGACTATAGCCCACCAGGCTCCTCTGTCCATGGGGATTCTCCAAGCAAGAATACTGGAGTGGGTTGCTATGCCCTCCCTCCAGGGGATCTTTCCAACCCAGGGACTGAACCCAGGTCTCCCACATTTGAGGCAGTTTCTTTACCATCTGAGTCACCAGGGAAGCCCAAATTTTGATCAGTCGCATTCATCAAATTTATATATGTTTTAATCATGTAGGTTGTCCTTCCATATTATAAGTGAGGTTAGCCACATTTTTGTATTTTGGCCAATGAGGGGAAGAAACTGAGAAATGGATACTTTTCTTGTTATTTTTTTCCTTGCAAATCTTCAAATGCCCCATAATAGACATCTCAGAAAACACAGGATCACAGAAGCAAATAGTGCCTGTTACCTGATATGACCTTCTCCTCTAATACCTGTTCAAGTCATTCTTGCTGAGTAAGCTGCTACAGTGCACAGAGCCGTGGGCTAGTTCCTTGCCTGTAACATAGTCCCCAGGGCCTTTGAGCACCTCCTATGCACTCAATGCTGGGCCAGCCTCCTGGGGCCTCAAAATAACAGGACATGATCGCAGGCCTTGAGGAACTTACAATGTATCTGTGGGAGTTAAACCAGCATATCTAGACCAAATAGAAAATCATATTCACCTGCCTATGGAGGGCTACATGGTGCCATCCTGGCTACACAGGCACAGCAGTTGGATGGTTGAAGAACATATGGAGATAAGGAGAAACCAGCACCAGAGGAATTCAGGCTTAAGGGTGAAGGATACTTAATGTTTGGGCAATTGAAACTCAGAGGAGGCTGAGAATGTCAGACTCAGCAAGCTTTATACTATCTGGATTCTATTGATATCCTGTAATAAAAAAAATCCAAATGGGATAGAAAGTATGCATTACACAGCCAGATCTGCAGTTAGGTAATTGACCTGAATATCTTAGGCAAAATTATACTTTTCTCTCAACTTGAATGAAGAACACATTAGAAAAATATTCCTGAAGTGCTGAGAATATATGCAGTGAGCACATTCATGTACAAGAAGGCCTATTTGTCAGTGTTCCTGTACTTGAGCTGTCTGCAGTCATAACCGACATGGTATTCTTTAGTTGACTTGCTTGCAGACCACTCTCTAATGTGAGTTTCCCTTTTGTATATTATCCATATTTGGAGTCAGGCCAGGCAAATGGGCTTCATATTTTCTAGTCTTGGAAAGTAAAGGTCACCTGCCAATATGATAATGAGTGACTTTATTTTTTTAAATGCTCATATCACTCATGAATGAATGCCTCAATGAAATAGAAGTAAACTGAATGCAATGTGCTTTCAACTGTCCTGTAAAAATAATTGCAGCATCCCATAAAACCAGTTCATGACTGAAAAGGCAGTAAGAGCAAACCAGAGAAGTGCCCAGGAACATCTCAAGTCAGAGGGATTTAGGAACTGCAGCGTGTCCTTCCTCAGCAGGCTCGCCCTTGCTCAACCCTCATCCCGGCCCATCCAATTCCAGCCAGAGCTGCAAGAGTCCCCTTGGTCACATTTATCATAGTCTAACAGCTCCTCCCTCGGTTCTAACCTCCCCAACAATGTCAGCCTGCCGGCAAGTGGCACTTAAAAGAAGACACGCATCTCTACCCTTGAAAAGATGACACACTATAAGTCTTTAAATAAATTTAGTGATCTCCTTGGAAGTGACAGAGCATAATACTCCACCTTGACAGGCACTGACTCTGAGGAATTAAATGGAATCACAAGATCTGAGAAACAGTCACTAAGCCAATTAAGAAAGTAATGCTAATTGTGTATTTGTTTACTTGGCATGATAGACACAATAACGCCTGTGAGAACTGAAATGCCAAACTCAGTAAGATATTTCTGAAAGAAATATTCCTTTATTTCATATACTTTTGTTAACAAGATACTTAAAATCTATGTGTTAAATTTTAGGAATATCCAACAATTGGACAACTCATTGATAAACTGGTACAAAATAACGTGTTACTGATCTTTGCTGTAACCCAAGAACAAGTTCACTTGTATGAGGTAAGCAAACATAATTGGGGAAATTTCTTCAGGGAGATTATTTGACATGAAACTTTAACTCTGAGTTTAATACATGGGAGACCACTAGATAATTATTAACACATACCAGATATACTGGACACTGGCGAAGTGGGTTCAGATACTGTTTGCAATTTAAGTTGTAAACACAGAGGTACAGCAAGGAGTGGGGGACAGATACAAAGGGAAGGGGAAGAGAGAGTTATGGAAATGAAAAGTTGGAAGACAGTACAAACTAGCATAGTTAAATAGGATTACCTATCTAATGGAAAATCAACCTATCTTGCCTTGAACTTTTCATCTGATGAGGAAAGAGTTAACAGAAGCCAGAGAAAATTATGAGAATGGGAGGAGAATTGACTTAAACTCTCTGACATTTGCAAATTCAGTGTATAGAAAATACACAAATGGAGAGATATAAGTTAAACTATTGAGACATGAAAAGTTGAAAGAAAAAGCTTGTTAAACTGGGCCCCCAAATAATTCCTCCTTTAAAGTATCTGGATTTGCAGTTCAAATTTTTGAATGGAAACACGATTGGCAGAAAAGGAATTGTTTCACTGGGTGAAAAAAATGTTCGTAAACTACTGCATCCACAGTAAAACACACACTACAAAATGCAAGTGTTTTTTGTGGTCTCTTTCCAGCCTTAGGAAAACAATATGCCCAAATGCCATGCATTGGGGTACTAGCAAATGATTTATTCCTAATGCACAGTTTCACAGAGAAGCAGGAACGTCTTTAGTCTGAGTCCTAGAAAAAGTAGAGAAAATAGGTGTCTGTTACATTGCTTGTACCTTCTATGCAGAAGCTTCAAATACTCCTAAATTCAAAGTCTGATTTCCCATTCCTTTGAAAGGACCTCTTAACTTGCTCGATAACTTCACAGAGCTCAGGAAATGCTGAGATTATTTCACAGAGGCTTTGATTAAATGCCACTCACTGCTAAGGATGATGCAGCCAACTTCCAGCAGGTTCTGTAGAAAGGATCCACAAGGAGATCCTATCTTGCATATTTAATGAGAGGAGGGCTTTGTACACCAGGTGAGACTGCCTTCTGCTGAAAATCAAGGAAGTCCCTTGCAATCAAGCTACATACTCGAGGGCTTTGTTCTACTCAAAGATTATGTGGGTTCACCTGATCTGGGCATTTTCTTAAGGCTTTTTAGTATGCGATACTTGTTTTCAGTGGTTTTAAGTAGTAAAGTTGCGGTAAAAGTTTTTTTTTTTTTTAAACTCCAAATACAATAGTGAGTCTATTCTACCTTTGATTCCTAAAGCTAGAGAGAGAGGACTCTGGGAGTCACCAACCTTTTCTTAAGTTGAGCTTCTGTTTAGAAAGAGGAGGGGGGGGTTGCACTATGTTCTTAAAAGGGGGATCTGAGAAACACAATTGATAATCATGAGCACAGACCCCCATAACTCACTTTGGTAATAGTCTTTAAGACTCACAACTCATTTAAATGCCTCCTCAAGATTGCCATTAAAAAGACCCAGCAAGATGAAAAATAACGATGGCAAAACAGAATCTGTCGGATTTAAACAGGTTGCATCCACCATTCCCCAGTTGCAAAGGAAATGATCATTTCCAAGGAAAACACCAGATTAGGGCCTGCCTCTAATGTAACAGCAGGACGTTTATTTCGCCTGCCTACTAATCTCATTACGAGGTGAATTTATGTTCCATTGTGATCTGCAGTTTTTACCATCTAGGCTCCACTAAATTCAGAGGGCCATTTTCAGGGAGCCATGCAGGGGACAGTCAGCAGCCCATTCTGTGACTCTAACCCTTTCATTATTTTATTTTTATTTTGATGGACTCATCATTTCCTCTTCAGGTAGTAGGCTACAGCCTGATCTAAAGATAATGACAGCAACCCTGCACTTCCCTGAAGGCTTCACACAGCATGAAAATGCTGATCTCTTGTTTTATTGATAATGAACACTGAAAATAGACCAATAATGACTTGGGTTGCATTTCCACTTAAATCTCTTAGAAGCAGCCCTATGTGTGCAGGAGCCCTGCATGACCTGATGTTTGGATAGCTGTGACAGAGGCAACATAACTACCAAAGAATCATGGAAAAATCAAACCAGGGATAGGATAAACAAAAGAGCTAAGTGGTTGGGTCTAATGAAAATTCCAGGAGGCAATCTGTTTGCCCTTGTTGTGTTCAGCATAGTTGAGTGCACATACACCCCAGGAAGGGGCTGGGTCAGGTTCAATGGCACCCGTCTTGCAGAAAATAAAGATTTGTGTTGCCTATTCATGGAATGCAGGGGCAAAAATGGCTATTTTTTTCGATGATTTGTGTAAGATGCCTTGGACTGCCTAGGTGTGTAGTATCATTGTGCTTTGTGGGAACAGTGATGAGCAAACAGTGGGAAGGTAAAGTAAGCAGTTTTGTCTTCAGATCAGTATGACTGCAGTGTGCACCCAGACTCCAGCAAACAGATGATTTTGAACAAACTTATTATTATGAATAGTTTTCTGTTTGTCCAATTACAGGGTTCAAAAGATAATGATAGATAATAGACTGAGCAGTAGGTAGTATATTACATTCTACTGCTAAATACCATTTTGAATCAGTATTCAATTACTAAAGCTTAAAAAAAAATTTTTTTTATCGCCTCTGTTGTTTTCAAATATTTACTGTTAATTTACATCAATTTAGCATCAGGCTACTAAACTCCAACTACCTAATTTGACTAGTCTTTCCTTCCTAATGAGATATTGAGAGAAAAGCAATTAAATTAGCATTTTTGACTACATTGTCAAATCCTGTTATTAATCACGTGGAATTATTTGCAAGACTTTAAAATGTCCCATTTTCTTTCAAAACATCTACCTCTGGCTGGAGAAGATGAGTTTTATAGTGCTAATTGTTATTATACATAACTATATGACCTGGTATTTATGATGTAATGTTGAAAAAGCAGTTAGAAAGTAAATAAGATGTATTGGTAAAAGACACTTTCAGTTCACCCACTAATATCTGAGGCCACTAATTGACGTCCTTGTGGTTATTAGGACAGAGTGATGTGTTTAAAGGGCCTTCCCAATGGCTCAGCAGTAAGCAATCCACCTGCAATGCAGGAGATGTGGGTTCGATCCCTGGAAGATTCCCTGGAGAAGGAAATGGCAACCCACTCCAGTATTCTTGCATGGAGAATCCCATGAACAGAGGAGCCTGGCAGGCTACAGTCCATGGGTGGCCAAGAGTTGGACACGACTGAATGGCTAAGCATACATGATGTGTCTAAGGCATGAGGACAGGGACCCAAACAGGTTGTTTTACCACCAAAAGGCCCTTCCCTCTGCAGGTAAAAAAGCCTTCTATAATCAGCTCTGTAAAGAGCAGAGTGGATTTACCCATCTTTCTGTTTAGGTCAATTCTCAATACAAAGTAGATTCTCAGTAAATATTTGTTGAATGAATTTCTTTTCTAAAAAAACTGCAATGCAAGCACTTCATCTTATCTCAAATAGGGTCAAAATTTCTAAATAGGGATGTGGAGTTTTGTGTGACAAATGTCTGTCAAGGTCAAGGGAACCCCTGTACAAGAGCAGGTGGGAGTGCCTGACCCATCACTGTGGTCATCTGCGGCTCTGGCTATTTTTTCTCCATCCTTCCACTTTGGATCCAGATGGTACCAGAGAGGGGAAGGAACACTCTGTCAGTCTTGGGACCACCTTGTAGAATAAGCTCCAGAGCCTTCTTGTGTGTGTGCTAAGTCACATCAGTCGTGTCTGACTCTGTGATTCCACGGACTGCAGCCCACCAGGCTCCTCTGTCCATGAGATTCTCCAGGCAAGAATAATGGAGTGGGTTGCCATTTTCTTCTCCAGGGGATCTTCCTGACCCAGAACTTGAGTCTCTTATATCTCTCGAATTGGCGGGTGGGTTCTTTACCACTAGTACCACCTGGGAAACCCCACCCCCACCCCCCAGCTTCCTTACTAGTCTGTGAAAGGAAACCCCCTGAGTGATTAACCACTTGATAGTCACTAATCTAGAAACAAGCATGAAAGGTGCTGCAGTATGCTATGAGCCTGATATTTCAGAAGTATGGCTTTTGAAACATATACAAGCTTTAGTTTTTCAGGAACCAAAAACCTAGTTTTAATTTCACTCTGTCTTTCTTCTTTTTCCTCATCTTTTGAGTGTTTCATCACAGTAAGGGAATTAAAAGGAGACAGAGAAATTAGGGAGGGAGAGAAAACAAAAATTGACCCTTTGCCATTTATTAGCCTGTTCTATCATTGTTTGGTTTTATAATATCCTCTGCTGGAAAAGATCAAAACAAATTCACTCCAGTGAAAATCCCTATATCACTAGTCTCAATTTTAACTAAATAAAAAGACTGGACCAGATGACCTCCAGCTTTGGCAGTCAATGACTCTGCACCTGGAGGTGGGGGGATCACCACAAATTCCAGTGATTTACACACAGATAAAGTACAGCTAATTGTAACATGGCTAATTTCAGGGAATGGTCTAAAACATTGTTCTTTATCTATCAACCCCATCCTGTAGTGGGGTATTCCAAGTTTATGCTTTTAGTAAAAATAAGATCATCTAGGAATTAAAAAGATAACTTTCTGAGTTATGAGTTGATAATTTGCTCTTAATTCAAGGGTATAGAAAAGGGTCTTGATTTCTCTTTGTTCGATGGTGCATGCATCCTCAGTCGCTTCAGTTGTGTCAGACTCTTTATGACCCTGTGGACTATAGCCTTCCCGGCTCCTCTGTACACGGGATTCTCCAGGCAGGAATACTGGAGTGGGTTACCATGCCCTTCTCCAGGGGATCTTCCCGACCCAGAGACCTAACCCTGGTCTCCTGCATTAGCAGCTGGGTTCTTCATCACTAGCACAACTAGCCCTTGTTTGAAGGTACCTGGGAATCAAGACAAAGGAGAGCCAGTTGCTCACACTTTCCTCATTAATTAACACCCTCTTAGAGAGGGAATATTTGGAAATAAAAACTCATGTCCTTGGATTATCAGGGTAAATTGGATAGAAGTATTTTACAGATTAATTAATAAGATAGAAACATGAAAAATCATCAGTAGTTACCCCCTGGATTACATAGAGTAATTTTCTTCTGAAGAACTCAAAGACTTAGAATCCAGAAAAAAAAACCATACACACACACACACACACACACACACACACACACACAGAAAAAGATATACAGATTGAAAACCAAGGTTTTAATGAGATGCCCTCTTAGGCCCATGCATATAGAAATATGGAATTTCATCAATACAAGATCTAAATATATTAAAAGTACACAATACCCAGAATGTCTAACATTAAGAGAACCAACATGCTATTTACCATAGTCATTCATTCATTCATTCATCAAACATCCAGGAGGCAGGCCAGGGCTGGTGACTAAAAAGAAAAAGATACAATGCCTGCCTCAAAAAGCCCTATAGAGCATTAACAAACTCATAAGCCAATGATTTACCTAAAGAACACAACATTTTAGAGACCCCCAAGGGAGAGTTTTTCTGAGGGGGCAGAGTTTCACATCAGTCCATGTTTTTAACTCTTTCCTAGTCACCATTTTTGTTAGGAGGGACAGCAAATTGATTGGCAAACATGAAACTACCTTTGATGTTAAAGGTACCATTGGAACTGAGGGCCAGAGAGGATCAGTAACTATGACCATGAGAATAAATGAGAAGGTTTGCTGAGGGCTTATTAGGTGGCTGCTGTGGGTCACTTCCATGCATTGGAGAAGGAAATGGCAACCCACTCCAGTGTTCTTGCCTGGAGAATCCCAGGGACGGGGGAGCCTGGTGGGCTGCCATCTATGGGGTCACACAGAGTTGGACACGACTGAAGCGACTAGCAGCAGCAGCAGTGGTTAAGTATTTTAACTCACTTTATTATTTAATCTCCTTTTTACTGCTATGTTCTGTGTGCTGTGCCTTGTCACTCAGTCACATCTGACTCTTTGCAACCCTGCAGACTCTAGCCCACCAGGCTCCTCTGTCCATGGGGATTCTCCAAGCAAGAATATGGAAGTGGGTTGCCATCCCTCCTCCAGGGTATTTTCCCAACCCAGGGATCAAACCCAGGTCTCCCAAATTGCAGGCGGATTCTTTACTGCCTGAGCCACCAGGGAAACCCAAGAATACTAGAGTGGGTAGCCTATCCCTTCTTCAGGGGAACTTCTTGACCCAGGAATCAAACCAGGGTCTCCTGAATTGCAGGTGGATTCTTTACCAGCTGAGCTACCTAGGAAATCCCTTTTTACTGCTATAGTACCCAAAATAATTCAAAAGCAAGTTGCATGTGACAGCCAGGATTTGAACTCAGAGAATCTGAGTCAGCCCCAACTACTAAGGTAAGTCACAATTGAACCTGGGTTTTTACAGCGAAAGAGCACACCCATTCCAAGCCATCAGGCCAGGAGAGGAGCAGCCGTTTCCCACAGTAAACAACTTTGAAAGTCACTGAACAGTAAGAGAACAGAGCACAAGAAGATGGCAGAGCATTTCCTGCGAATGGCAGAGATCTTCAAGGCCAGGGAACACTGGATTTTACTTACCGCTGCTGTTAACTTAGACAAATAGAGCAATCTGCAAATGTGTGGGCTTGAAAACAGAGACACATTTGGATTCTGCCTTGTGTGTTATTTAAGCTCTGAGCAATAAGAATGGATCCCACAGCTAGAGAGTTTATGCCATTGGCCACCCCACTCAAAACACCTAGTCTCTAAGGTGACCACCATCAAGGTCCTGGCCTGATGGGGAAAAGCAGACACATGGTCTGACACAGGCTGCAGGTCTGTTATGAAGATACCCTTCAAGTATATGGAAACAGAGTAACACAATGAACACCCACATACCTACTGGCCAGCCTTCTTCAATCTTGACATTTTGCCACTATATTTGCTTCAGATATCTTACAGAAATAAAACATTCCAGGGGGCTTCCCAGGTTACACAGTGGTAAAGAATCTGCCTGCCGATGTAGAAGACACAGGAGATGCAGGTTCGATCCCTGGGTCAGGAAAATCCCCTGAAAGAGGAAACAGCAACCCACTGCAGTGTTCTTGCCTAGGAAATCCTCTATCTATGGGATCCATGGGGTCGCAAAGAATCAGACAAGACTGGGCCCCTGAGCGCACACACACAAAACATTCCAGACCCAGTTGCCTGCTGTGTAATTACTAACTCTGACGCCACCTCCCTCTCTCCTTCCACGGGAGTCTCCAGTATCCTAAACTTAGTGTTTATCATTCCCATGTTTATTTTGAGTACTATTAAAAACATATGTCTACCCGTAACTAATTACATAGTTTGGGCTCACAAGTTAAATTTCATCTATATATTATTTCTACAGTTTGCCTTTTGATTCAGTGTTATGCTTTTGGTTTTTTTAATTATGGTAAAACATACACAACATAAAATGTACCTTTTTATGGATTGAGTATATAGTTCTATGGCATTAAGTACATTTACACTGTGATGCTCAATGTTACTTTTTGAGGCTTATTCACAGAGACACTAGAAGCTCTTGTTTACTGTTCTACCATTTTACATACTCTATTATGTGCATTTACTGCAATATGTTCATTTGCAACTGAGGGCTTCAGATCATCTCTAGTCCTGCAATTTACCGTGTTACACTTGCTGCAGCCACAGACACCCTTGCGGGCATGCTCTCTGTTGAGGACGAACCTCTGAAAGTGAAGCCCCTGGGTCACAGGGGAGGGGCATCCTCAACCCACCTGGGTGTATACAAGTTGTTTTCCAAGTGGTTTATCAGCTACTCTCCTGCCAACAACATAGGAAGTAGAACTGTTAGTTGCGCAGTCATGTCTGAGTCTTGGTGACCCCATGGATTATAGCCCACCAGGCTCCTCTGTCCAGGGGATTCTCCAGGCAAGAATACTGGATTGGGTTGCTATTGCCTTCCCCAGGGGATCTTCCTAACCCAAGGATAGAACTTGGGTCTCCTGCATTGCAGGCAGATTCTTTACTATCTAAGCCACCAGGGAAAGCCTAACAATGTGGGAGTGTAGGGGGAAAAGAAACAGAAAAAAGAAAAAGACACACATTAAATTACTGTTTTTTTGATGATAAAATTAATATGTTGTTTTTTTAAAAGAAGGGCATAGAGAAAAGCACAATGAAGAAACTAAAGATCACCCATAAACTCACCACTTGGACACGGCTAACCATTCTTGACATTTTAGAATAAGTCCTCTCTTTTATCTTTACATACATTTACACGCTTTAACATAACTGGCATAAGACTGTATATATTATGTTCAAATTTTTAGAATGCATTTATATATTTACAGTCTTATAAAGGCATAAAAATTAGATTGCACTTAGTTTTATCAAACAACTGCTTTTATTAATAAGAATAACATTAGATGAAATCAAGGTAATTCTACAAGATTTTGAATCAGTGACTGCCAGATTTAAAGGGTGTATGTTTTCAAATAAAAACGAACTTGCTCCCCACCCCTAGCACCTCCAGAAGATCCACGGTTACTACACTTTTACTTACAGAATATGTTTTTACATATTCAAATGATTATTGCTGTTGTTCAGTTGCTAAGTCATGTCTGACTCTTTATGACCTCATGGACTACAGCATGCCAGGCTTTCCTCTCCTTCACCATTTCCCAGAGTTTGCCCAAACTCATGTCCATTGAGTCTGTAAGGCTATCTAACCATCTCATCCTCTGCCCTGCTCTTCTACTTTGAATTCAAATGATACTTGGTTACTTCATTGAACATTCATGCAACATCTTTAATAGGAACAGCACATTATTTCTAGTACCTGTTTTCTTATCCCTGAAAGTGCCCTATCGATAAGGACATCTGTGAACAAACTCAGTTTCTTCATAGGCTCATCTCCAGACTGCCAAGTGCCTACGCTTGGCCGTGTGACTACTCTTCCATTTCTAGGAAGGCCCACAACATGCAGGAACTCAGTTCCCTGTCTATCTCCTGTAGCCTTTTCTATAGCTGCAGGTGGCCACCCTGTCTGTGCTCATGTGCTCAGTTGCTTCAGATGTGTCCAGCTCTTTGTGACTCTATGGACTGTAGACCGCCTGCTCCTCTGTCCATGGAGTTTTCCAGGCAAGAACACTAGAGTGAGTTGCCATGCCCTCCTTCAGGGGATTTTCCCGACCCAGGGATCAAACCCATGTCTTATGCATCTCCTGCATTGCAGGTGGATTCTTTACTGGTGAGCCACCAGAGCAGCCCCTGTGTCTGTGGGGCTGGCCCAAAATATAGTTATGCTGAAAGGAAGCTCACCCTGGCTTGCATCACCATGCAGATTTTAATTGCACCTATGTGTTGCAAAGAGTTGGACACGACTGAGCGACTGAACTGAACTGATACTCTCATGACACAGGCTTTTACACAATTATAGAGGACTTTAAGGCACAAGGGACAAATTAAACTGATAGCTCCCAGGCATAAGAAAAGTTTGATAGTATTATATATTTTTAACATTATGGCTGATTATCTGAAAGAGCCCAAACTGGGCTACAAAGTGGCCACTATTTGTTACAACATTGTTCAGTGTTTTGTTGCCCCTACAGACTTGAATCTTTAAAATGTAAACAGAAAATTTTTAAAACAGAAAATTTTGTTGAGCTTGAACAGTTTGGATGCATTTTATTTACTAATTCAGGCATTGGCATACTTTTTCTCTAGGATTGCCAGATTTCACACATAAAAATACAGGATGTCCAATCAAATTTAAATTTCAAATAAACAGCAAATAATTTTTTATGTTTTAGTATGTTCTATGCAATATCTGGGCTACATACTAAAAGTTTTGGAAGAATTACTAAAAGAAAAATGGAGAATTATGTACAGCATTGGGGAATAATGGAAGAGGAGAGTGTAGAACCTTACTTCTATAGGATCTTCATGGAATATCCTTTTTAAGAAATGATTACAAATAAAGTAGCAACCTGAAGGATTGTGTATACAAGCTCACAACCTGATGTGAGCTGGGGTAGAAGGGGATGGAGTGGGAAAGGTAGGCTAAAGCCAAACTCCTCAGTCTTGAAAGCCAAGGAAAGTAAGCATAGTGCTATTCCATGGGTAGGAGGCATTCGAAAATACCACTTTTGCTGTTGAGCAGAAAACAGATGTCACAGGTATATGTTAGATTGAGAATCCCATATGGATTATGTGTGTACAGTTTTAAAATCATGGCACCTTTATTTTCCAAATTGCCAAAGCTCTTCCTGGAAACCTCCTCCTGACAACAAGAATGATAAGGACAGGCCATTCTATACCAGGCATTCTTAAACTTTAGCTCTCATTAGAATCACCTAAAAACTTTCTCAAAAACCCAAGGTCTGGGCCACACTGTGATCCAATTAAATCAGTATCTTGGGAGACCCAAACATCAGTATTTTTTAAAGTCTCTCTTGGTATCTCCAGTCACCCAGAGAGTCTGTTAAAATATAGAATTTTATTTAGGAAGTCTGGGCTGGGACTTAAGATTTTGCATTCCTTTGTTTCCTTAAAAAAAACTGGCATATAACTGACATATAACATTATATTAGTTTCAGATGTGTGACATAATTCAGTATTTGTATACACTGCCCACAGGGTTCACCACAATAAGTGTAGTTAACACCTGTCACCATACATAGTTTTTTTTCTTATGATGGAAACTTTTTTGTTTTTTAAACTTTCTGTTTTGTATTGGGGTATAGCCAATTCTGTCAAAAATGACAGATCTCTGTTCATTTCCAAGGCAAACCATTCAATATCACAGTACTCCAAGTCTATGCCCCAATCAGTAATGCTGAAGAAGCTGAAGTTGAACAGTTCTATGAAGACCTAGAAGACCTTCTAGAACTAACATCCAACATAGATGTCCTTTTCATTACAGGGGACTGGGATGCAAAAGTAGGAAGTCAAGAAACACTTGGAGTAACAGGAAAATTTGGCCGTGGAGTACAGAATGAAGCAGGGCAAAGGCTAATAGAGTTTTGCCAAGAGGACGCACTGGTCATAGCAAACACCCTCTTCCAACAACACAAGAGAAGACTCTACACATGGACATCACCAGATGGTCAACACTGAAATAAGATTGATTATATTCTTTGCAGCCAAAGATGGAGAAGCTCTATACAGTTAGCAAAAACAAGACCAGGAGCTGACTGTGGCTCAGATCATGAACTCCTTATTGCCAAATTCAGACTTAAATTGAAGAAAGTAGGGAAAACTACTAGACCATTCAGGTATGACCTAAATCAAATCCCTTGCGATTATACAGTGGAAGTGAGAAATATATTCAAGGGGTTAGATCTGATAGAGAGAGTGCGTGATGAACTATGAACAAAGGTTCGTGATATTGTACAGGAGACAGGGATCAAGACCATCCCCAAGAAAAAGAAATGCAAAAAAAGCAAAAGGCTGCTGAGGAGGACTTACAAATAGCTGTGAAAAGAAGAGAAGCAAAAAGCAAAGGAGAAAAGGCAAAATACACCCATTTGAATGCAGAGTTCTAAAGAATAGCAAGTAGAGATAAGAAAGGCTTCCTCATTGATCAGTGCAAAGAAATAGAGGAAAACAATAGAATGTGAAAGGCTAGAGATATCTTCAAGAAAATTAGAGATACCAAGGGAACATTTCATGCAAGGATGGGCTCAATAAAGGACAGAAATGGTATGGACTTAACATAAGCAGAAGATATTAAGAAGAGGTGGCAAGAATATACAGAAGAACTGTACAAAAAAGATCTCCACAACCCAGATAATCATGATGATGTGATCACTCACCTAGAGCCAGACATCCTGGAATGTGAAGTTAAGTGGTCCTTAGGAAGCATCACTACAAAGCTAGTGGAGGTAATGGAATTCCAGTTGAGTTATTTCAAATTCTAAAAGATGATGCTGTGAAAGTGCTGCACTCAATATGCCAGCAAATTTGGAAAACTCAGCAGTGGCCACAGGACTGGAAAATGTCAGTTGTCATTCCAATACCAAAGGAAGACAATGCCAAAGAATGCTCAAACTACCGAACAATTGCACTCATCTCACATGCTAGCAAAGTAATGCTCAACATTCTCCAAGCCAGGATTCAGCAATATGTGAACCGTGAACTTCCAGATGTTCAGCTGGATTTAGAAAAGGCAGAGGAACCAGAGATCAAATCGCCAACATCTGTTGGATCATGGAAAAAGCAAGAGAGTTCCAGAAAAATATCTACTTCTGCTTTATTGAGTATGCCAAAGCCTTAGACTGTGTGGATCACAAACTGTGGAAAATTCTGAAAAAGATAGGAATACCAGACCACCTGACCTGCCTCTAGAGAAATCTGTATGCAGATCAGGAAGCAACGGTTAGAACTTGACATGGAATAACTGACTGGTTCCAAATAGGAAAAAGGAGTATGTCAAGGCTGTCTATTGTCACCCTGCTTATTTAACTTCTATGCAGAGTACATCATGAGAAACGCTGGGCTGGAGGAAGCACAAGCTGGAATCAAGATTGCCTGGAGAAATATCAATAACCTCAAACATGCAGATGACACCACCCTTATGGCAGAAAGTGAAGAAGAACTGAAGAGCCTCTTGATGAAGGTGAAAGAGGAGAGTGAAAAAGTTAGCTTAAAGCTCAACATTCAGAAAACTAAGGTCATGATATCTGGTCCCATCACTTCATAGTAAACAGATGGGGAAACAGTGTAAACAGTGGCTGACTTTATTTTTCAGGTCTCCAAAATCACTGCAGATGGTGACTGCAGCCATGAAATTCAAAGACACTTACTCCTTGGAAGGAAAGTTATGACCAACCTAGATAGCATATTCAAAAGCAGAGACATTACTTTGCCAACAAAGGTCTGTCTAGTCAAAGTTATGGTTTTTCTAGTAGTCATGTATGGATGTGAGAGTTGAACTATAAAGAAAGCTGAGAGCCGAAGAATTGGTGCTTTTGAACTGTGGTATTGGAGAAGACTCTTGAGAGTCCCTTGACTGTAAAGAGATCCAACCAGTCCATCCTAAAGGACATCAGTCCTGAATATTCATTGGAAGGACTGATGTTGAGGCTGGAGCTCCAAAACTTTGGCCACCTGATGCGAAGAACTGACTTATTTGAAAAGACCCTGATGCTGGGAAAGATTGAAGGCAGGAGGAGAAGGGGATGACAGAGGATGAGATGGTTGGATGGCATCACTGACTCAATGAACATGAGTTTGAGTAAACTCCGGGAGTTGGTGATGGACAGGAAGGCCTGGCATGCTGCAGTCCATGGGGTCGCAAAGAGTCAGACATGACTGAGTGACTGAACTGAACTTATAGCCAATTAACAATGTTGTGATAGTTTTAGGTGAACAGCAAATGGACTCAGCCATACATATACACGTATCTATTCTCCAAACTCCACTCCCATGACGGGAACTTTTAGGATTTATTCTCTTAGCAACTTTCAAATATGCAATGTGAAGTGAAACTCGTTCAGTCATGTCCAACTCTTTGCAACC
The DNA here is from genome assembly GCF_014754425.2 of Oryx dammah. Lineage (NCBI taxonomy): Eukaryota > Metazoa > Chordata > Mammalia > Artiodactyla > Bovidae > Oryx > Oryx dammah. The sequence continues at coordinate 99,720,813 of NW_024070211.1, read as the reverse complement.
CCATTAACTATACAGTCCATGGAATTCTCCAGGCCAGATTACTCAAGTGGGTAGCTGTTCCCTTCTTCAGGGGAATCTTCTCAACCCAGGGATCTAACCCAGGTCTCCTACAGTGCAGGAGGATTCTTTACCATCTGAGCCACCAGGGAAACCCCAAATATGCAATACAGTATTATTAACAATAGTTACCACACCATATCTTACATCCCATCACTTATTTATTTCATAACTGAACGTTTCTAACTTTTGACTCCTTTACCTATTTCACCCACACCCCCTCCCTCTTCCTCTGGCAACCACCAGCCTGTCTCTGAATCTATGACTCTGGCTTTTTTGTTTGTTTTGATTTGATTTATGTGTTTGTTTTAGATTCCATATTTGTAAATGAAATCATATGGTATTTGTCTTTTTCTGACTTGTTTAACTTAACATAATGCCCTCAAGGTCCATTCATGTAGCAAATGGCAAGCTTCTTTTTTTTAATTGCTGAGTAATATTCCATTGTATATGTATACAACATCTTCTTTATCCATTCATTCATTGATGGACACTTAGGCTGCTTCCATCTCTTAACTATTGTAATAATGCTGCAGTGAACATGAGGTGCATGTATCTTTTCAAATTAGTGTTTTTATTTTCTTTGGATAAATACCCATAAGTGGAATTGCTAGATCATATGGTAGAAATAACTCCATGGATGTGTGGTCAACCAATCTATGATGAAGGAGGCAAGCGTATGCAATGGGAAAAGGACAGTCTCTTCAATAAATGGTTCTGGGAAAACAGGATGTCCACATATGAAAGAATTAAAGTAGACCACTATCTTCTACTATACACAAAAATTAACTCAAGATGGATGAAAGACTTGAATGTGAAGACCTAAAACTAAAACTCCTAGAAGAAGATATAGGTAGTAAGCTAGTCTTGAGATTAGTCTTGGCAGTAATCATTTGGACCTGACTTCAAAAGCAAAGGCAACGAAAGCAAAAGTGAACAAGTGGGACTACATCCAACTGAAAGGCATCTACACAGCAATGGAAACCATCAGCAAAATGAAAGGCAACTAAAGGATTGAAGTATCTGCAAACCATATTCCTGATAAAGGGTTAATATGTGAAATATATTTTAGAAACTCATACAATTCAATAGTTTTTTTTTTATCTGATTTTAAAATGGACAGGGGTCTTGAATACATATATTTCCAAAGAAGACATGGCCAACAGGCACATGATAAGATACTCAACATCAGGAAATGCAAATTATCAGGAAAACGCAAATCTAAACAATAATAAGATATTACCTCACACCTGTTAGAAATAGCTAACATTAAAAAGATAAGAAATAAGTATTGGTGAGGAGATGGAGAAAAGGGAACCCCTGTGCACTGTTGGGGAGAATATAAACTGGTGCAGCCACTATGGAAAAAAGTATGGAGTTTTTCCCAAAAGTTTTTTAAAAAATGAAATTTTGCATCGCTCAGAAGCTTCCGATGCTGCTGGTCTACCCCAACCCCCCTCTTTGAGGAGAGAGGGCCATTAGGTCTTTAGCAGTCCTCATCTACCCAGACATCTGCTTTCTGTTTTTTGGTCCCTTCATTGTGTTCCTACCAGCCATCCTTCAAGTTCTATTACCTGCTTTTTGGTCTACAAAGCACATAGGCTGCTAGCTACTGAGCCCAATGTGTCTTCCAGCTTTAAAAGAAGCTTTCCAAAGCTTTGGGATTTGCATGTGCAATCCCTCCAAAAAGCAGGCTATCTTATTAAGAGAAGGTCTGAAGAATCCTCAGGAACAAACGCTCAGTGTGACCCCTTTGTTCTCCCCGCCTCCATTCTCCAGTGGCTCTCTGTGCATGTGTTTGTCTCAGAACAGTCATGCACGGTGGGCCCATTCGTCTCCCCTTATCGCTCTGTGACTGCTGCCTAGCACTCGTTCAGCTGTGCACTGCAGCTTCTTGGCTGACAAGATAATTACATTCCTGGGCAGACGGGGAGAAAGAGTGGGAGTGCTTGAAGGTTCCGAAGCCAACTACCTAGTCATTGCTGGTGCAGACTTCAAGATCAAGCACCTGATCTAATTAGCACACTCCCATCCCTGCCCGCCAGATTGTGGAAAGCTGACAATTAAAAGCCTAAAGGCAAAACAGGTATCGCGCAACTCAGAGATAGACATTCACACTACCTTGTGCCAGAATTACATATTCTTCTTGGAATCTTGGGTGTCCTAGTAACAGAGTTGAGCCTCAGGGTAAACTTTTGCATAATACTGGGAGCCCTGTGTTTATAACAGAAAAATAAAATCTCACAAGAATGAAAGACCTCTTGGGAATAAATCCTTCTGATTATCTTCAGAAGGCCTTATTTCAGTCAAACCAGCTGGCCCCTGGCTCTAGAAGAAGCACACTGCCTGACAAAAGCAAGCCTCCATCCACAAAGAGCTGTTTTCCTTTGACCAGATAAATAGCGCAATACAGTCTACAGGGAATAAACATGTTTTCTGCCTCTATGGTTTCATGACTTCCTACATTTCTTTCAAGATGTTGCCTTCAATTTGAAAGCGATTACAGCCACAACCCTTTCTCTTCCTTTCCCTCTACTTTGAGTAAGAAAGTGTTCTATAATCTCTAAGCCCCTATATATTTAAGTACCAGTCATTATTGTCTTAACTTTCTAATGAGACGGCCCCTTCATGGCTGTTGCCATTTGCACAGTGAGCAAGGGGAGCTGGGCGAGCACTGCCTTTGAAGTCAAGATCTGTTTCTACCATGAATTAGTTCTGTGACCAGGCAAGGTACTCACTTCTCCAGCTAAAACGAAGGCTAAAAATCTTTAAAGATTAAAGAAATCAAAACAGCCCTAGCAGAAAGTTATGGGTTGAATTAGGCCCTACCCCCAACCCCCAAAATATGTTAAAGTCCTAATATCTAGTACCTCAATGTGACCTTGTTTGGAAATATGGCCTCATGGGTGTAATTAGTTAAGATGAGGCTATACCTGAGCAGGATGGATCCAGTAAGACTCGTGGTCTTAGAGAGACGCAGAAGAGCAAGCACCAAGAGACGATGGAGGCATATTTGGAGTAACAATCTACAAGTCAAGGAAAGCCATGAACTATCAACAACCACCAGGAGCTAGAAAGAGGCAAGGATAAGATTCTCCCCAACTGGTTACAGGGGCAGCATGAGGCACTTACTCTCAGACATCTGGCCTCTAGAACTCTGGAACAATTTTTGTTTGTTGTAAGCCACCAAGTTAGTGCTACTTAGTGATAGCAGCCCCAGAAAGCAAATGCATCCAGCTAATTTAGACTTATTCATTAACTTCTCTCTGGCTCACCAATGATGTCTCTAGACCAGGAGAACAATTTCCAGGCACATACTGTCAGTGGTCTGGTCAAGAGAGCTAACTCCAGGGCAGAGCGTGACAGGTGGGTCTAACTTGACTACTTCCTGGCTGGTTGACCTTGGCCAAGTTATCTAAACTCTCTGGGCCTCACTATCTTGGTATAATAATGGATATTATTACAGATAATAATGGTACCTAAGTACAGTAATAGAGCTTCTGTGGAAATCTAAATAGATGACACTGTCAGGGAGGAACGTCAAGGCCACTTATTCTATCTCAGATCATAGTAGTTCAGTGGATCAGGCAAATTCTGGTGCCTTTATCCCCCTCAGCATTGTATGCTTATCACTCCAGACCATTGAGCCATGTGGAACTCAGGAGACAAACAATAGGATCCCCTCCTCAGCATCCCTGCAACTTCCCTGAGGCCCATCCAGAGTCCTCAAAACAACAGATTCCTCAGGAGTCTTGAGTTTCTGAGGATGCAGGCGCCAAAAAGCAGGAGGTGCTTGGAGATGTCAGGAAGCTAGCTAGGACTGCTCCATCCTTTCACGAGGCCCCCTAAATTCGTAACTGCAGCTCAGGAGGACTCCATCCTGAAACCAACTCCTGTGAATGGTGTGAGGTTAACAAGCAAGTCAGGTTGTTCTATGAATGCCCAGGAGTTTGCCCAGTGTACCCCTCCCTTAGGCCCACCCCCCAGGTAGAAGGAATCCCGGTAGGAGCTAATTATTCCCTGTGGCCAACACCCAAAAGATCTGAGACTACTTCAGAATTACTGGCATTTTCTCCAGTTTAGGCGACATCTTGCTTCCCAGGTGGCGCCAGTGGTACAGAACCTGCCCGCCAACGCAGGAGACATGAAAGATGCCAAATTCGATCCCTGGGTCGGGAAGACCACTTGGAGGGGAGCAGGGTAACCCGCTCCAGTGTTCTTGTGTGAGGAATCCCATGGGCAGAGGAGCCTGGCGGGCTACGGCTCACAGGGTCACAAAGAGTCGGATGCGACTGAAGGTTCTTAGCACGCAGGCGTTGATTACCACCGAGAAGCACCGTCTTGACGACGACAGAATGTCTGCCTCTGCGCGTTTTCTCATCTCAGAACACCCATATACTGTGGGTTTGTTTCTGCTGTGTGGATGTACCTAAGAGCAGAACTGCTAGGTCCAGTTCAGCCATAGTAACTACTGCCAGTTTCCAAAGTGATGGCACCTGTTTAGGCTCCTGTGGGAAGCACGTGCGGGCACTGTCACTTTTTTCAATTGTAGCCATTGTAGTGTGTGCACCCTGGCATCTCATTGTGGTTTCCATTTGTAGGCAGACGCTTTACCCACTGAGCCACCAGGGAAGCCCCCATTTATATTTATCTAATGATTAATGATGCTGAACACTTTTCACATATTCTTTTGCCTCTTAAACACACACACACATATATATATTATATATATATTTTTTGTTGTTGTTGTTTGTTTGTTTAAACTAAAAGAAGTCTTTTCCTTGCTGGTGTATAGGAGTTGTTTGGACATTCTGGTACCAAATCAGATTCATGTGTTATAGATACTTTCTCCCACTCAGCGGTTTCTTCTCATTCCCTTAAAGGCATCTTTTCAGAGCAGAAATTTTTTAATTTATTTATCTTTTCCTTTATAGGTCATGCTTTGGTGTAGGGCATGAAGTTATCTCCCCTAACTTCTATCTATAGTGAGAAAAGTCAAAACAGTGGGTAGGCTTTTAGAGGAAGAGTAATGAGCTGATGGCTCAGATGGTAAAGAATCTGCCTGCAATGCAAGAGATGTGGGTTTGATCCCTGGATCAGGAAGATCCCTTAGAGAAAGGACTGGCAACCCACTCCAGTATTCTTGCCTGGAAAATCCCATGGAGAGAGGAGCCTGGTGGGCCACAGTCCATAGGGTCACAAAGAGCGACTAACACTGTTGCATTCTTTTTTTTTTTTTTTTCACAATGACTGGGACGTAGTTACTACAAGGGAGGATTCTAGGGGCTGATTGTGTTCTTTTTCTTGATCTTGGTAGTTACACTTGCTTGTTTACTTTTTAACTATTCAGCGAACTATATACTTACTCCTTGTACGCTGTGTATATGTTTTACTGCTACTAAAGCTGTGAGAGAAGGAGAGAGGAAATGTACAACAGAGATTTTGCACAGAAAATGCACAAACAGAAAGAGATTTTAAGATAATGACCAAAACAAATACTGTGAAAGACTAGAGAAAATATTTGTAAACAGTATATATAAGCTCATAGATTCTTAATCTTATAAGCCGACCTTGTAATAAATATATTTTAGCAGGAAAACATTTAGTAGGTATAGTTAAAGAATGAGAACAGTGGCATTGGTTAATCCTATAATGCTGAAAACAAACAGGGCTGAGTATAAAATCCCTCCGTATTAATGAGGCTCCACAGAAAGAGTTAAGCAAGCCTGAAGAGAAGCAGCAGGTTGCTCTAAATATTTGGTTTTACAAATTCTTTTTTTAAATGCTAGCAGCAGGTAGATGGCAAGTTGACTGCTGGCTTCTCATCCTCTGCTATGTGCATGCTAAGTCACTGCAGTCGTGTCCGATTCTTTGCGACCCCGTGGACTGTAGACTTCCAGGCTCCTCTGTCCATGGGATTCTCCAGGCGAGAATACTGGAGTGGTGAGGAACCCATGACACAACAGCAGAAATGTCACAAGAGAAGGATATACTGGTCCAGGAGAGTCACCACCAAAGGCAAAAACCCATCACGATGTCCAGCAAGGATAGAGCTAATAATAAACCATATCGAAGAACAGAGCCAGGCTTTGAACCTGAAGATGAGCATTAACCCAACAGGAAGTGCCATCAAAGCAGCAGCGGCAGTCCCTTCGGGAGCCATCTCTCCCAAGGAGAGGACAGCAAGAGAGCGTCAAAAGCAGCCAAGGGGCAGCCAAGGTCCTCAGCCCGAGTCTCCGAGGAGACTAACAACCCAATGGGCTATCCATGGTGACCTGGGGCGGCAGGTGTGTGGATCTGTGGTTCTCTGCCCTCGGGCAACCACAAGGCCACACCTGATGGCCAGTTCTGGCAGTCAGACACCCAGAGGCCCTGAACTTAGAGACGCTCTCTGAGAGTATCCCGATCTGTGCAGGTGTGAACTCAGGCACGGTCCTCTGAAGGCTTTGATGCCTGCCAGATAAATCACCCTTTGTCCTTGTCTTATCCTCTACCCTTGACAGACAGGAGATTTCCAGGGAGCAAATGGAGACTGTTGGACAAATAAATTTTTTTCTGAGATGGGGGCAAAGTAAGCCAAAAAGAAAAAAATAGGGCTTGATGAAGGAAGTCAAGAAAATGAAGGTGAGCAGAAAAAGCCAACCTTGCAAACACGAGTGAGAAAAGCAACCTCAGGAACTCGTGGGTGGCATGGTGGTGAGGAAGGGGGGAAAATCCATAGTTAGGAAAATCCATGGACAGATAACAGGGATCACAAGCCCAGGAAATCAGGCCCAAGCAGAGAAGTCTGCATATCTAATCAGCTCACACAACCTTGTGTTTTCAGAGTTTACCATTTCTAATATCCAAGAGTTCTCTTTCCCAATCACACTGCTATAATTTTTCACATCCAGGCATGCAAAGTCACCCTTTTTCTAACATTAAACATGTTTAATCAGGACAATTTATAATAGCACTTTAGAGTCTTAGTAAAAGAGAGGCATTTGACACATGATAGTTACAGTAATCATAATACTACAAGATTTAAAGTGTAATTTTTTCCACAGTGTTAGATCAGAAAGCCAAATTGCCCACATCCTTAGTTAGTTTTTTGCACTGCTTTTACAGGGAATCAGCATCCAGAAATTAATTAATAGTCTTCCTCTCCACAATGATCAGTGTCATCCCTGGGTACTACTAGCTGCCAACTCCTTTGTACCCTCGCTCTGGTGGCAATCAGCAAATGCTATTAACGTTAAACCACTTGTCCTAACAGCCAAAAGTCAAATGTCATACACAGGCAGGACCATAATTATGCTTTAGGAAGTGGATGGATTTGGCTTTGTTAACCAAGAATTAACTCCAAATCTGGAGGCCACTTGAACTAGTGCTTCTAGAAAATATTCATTATATATTGGCCTTGGGGATGCCAGGACATTTTTCAAGGATAACAGCTTCATGCAGAGCTAAAGGCCTTGGAATTCTTTGTCAAATGGCCCTAAACCTTTCTTTGACAAGCTCTAAATATTCCCTCCAACTTCTCTTCTGGGACCAGTCAAATTTACACACATTCCAGCTCCACTTGAGTGAAATCCAAGTTCCCATTTAGGTATTTGCTGCTAACCACAGTTCTCATGCTTCATGGCCCTTTTGACATGTGTTTATTTGAAAAGGTAAGTCGATGAACCGGTGCCTTCCTCATATTTGACAAGTTCTACCTGACTTGGGGAAACCAAAGGGGGCCCCATTCAACAAGCAGTGATGGAGAGACCCAAAGTAACTCGAGGGATGTTATCTGGATGATTACCCACAGCCCCTTCAATAATAAAATGCAGATCAAAGCAGACGGACAACTGATACTCTTTTAACAGTTCAGATTTCCATCCACTTCAGACTTAAACACAATCACAAACGGTGAAATAAGTAGGACATAACAGAACCCACAAATTAAAACCAAAGCTCATTTTCCCGTATACACGGAGTAGAAGGTTTGGATTTAACCTGGGTGCCCACCTGTAGTGGGGGACCTCCCACCACTCCTTGGTGTTCCAATATCAGCTAGGCTTCATTTGTTCCTCTCTTTGATTCCCTTTGTCTTGATTGATTTATTTAGCATCATGATTATAATTAATAATAAAAATTAATGTAATCTGTGCTCAGTTACTTCAGTTGTATGTGACTCTTTGTGACCCTATGGACTATATAGCCCACCAGGCTTCTCCCTCCATGGGATTTTCCAGGCAAGAATACTGGCATGGGTTGCCATGCCTTCCTCCAGGGGATCTTCTTAATCCAGGAATCAAACCCATGTCTTCTGTGTCTTCTGCATTGCACCAGATTCTTTACTGCTGAGCCACTGGGGAAGCCCCAATTCTAATTTCGTTTCATGCATTTTTAAAACTACTTAAATGAGGTAGGGTGTTACTATGTTTGAACCTTAAGAAATGCCCTAAATTCTTCACTCAAAGCTTATTTCTCTTTTTTCCCTACAATTATAATAAATTCAGTCATTTAATTTCACAGCACACAAATACTTTAGAAGAGAACAGCTGACAAAATGAGTGATTGTTTCTTCTTGATGTAGCACAGCATATTAAGCCTACTTAATAGATATTGCTGAATGCAATAGTAAATGAATGAATGACTTGGTAGGCGAGTGATACCTTACAGCTTAACAAGAAGACAGAAACTATTTAAAAACAAAAGAAACAAAAGCATAGAGAGTGGGGTCCATTTGGTAAGGGTGTGATCTATCTCTTAATTTTAGAAGTCTTTGATGATCACAGAATTATAGTTAATATTATAAGTATGACTAGGTAGTCAGAAAAATGTCAAGGTATGCTTGAATGTCTTGATTTAAGAAGACAGAAGTCTGTCCTATATATTTTAAGAAAATTTTTGTTTGAAAATAGTTTTAAAGCAGAAACTTAAGGGATAATTTTCAGCAGTCTAGAAAATTGCTTTCTTTGCAATGCTTCACTCCTTAGCCATGTTTGATACCTGAAGGGTTGAACTAATACAGTGAATTCTCCTCCGGTGGGAACAACATCTCAGGGGAAGGAATGTACATGGAGAATGCAGATGGTTTAGAGCTAAGTGCTGATTCACACAATCCTGACGAGTGAGGGGCGATTCCAACCAACTCCAGTACGGTGCTGACATCCCTAAGGGAGTACTCATTACTGCTAGAAAAGGAGGAGTTAACAGCAAGCATTCAAACAATTCACTCCTTTGCTCTACCGAGCAGCTGACAATGACTGACAAGGAAGACCTCTGGGCTGATTGACCTGAGGGGTGGTCTGATGGCAGTGAGGGACTCAAGTGACCCCAACCTTAGTTTCTGCAATGCTACAGAAAAAAAAAAAAAAAGGAAGATAGTTCCTGGTAGTGAGCTCAGAGCTTTTTAGAAAAAGGATGTTCCCCAAATCAAAAACGTTATATACATGTTATTTCTATTTGAGACTTAACTCCTGTTGTGATGTCAATTACAGCCCTAGACTAAGGCCACCACAGACATTAGATTTCCCCGGCAGCAACTCTGGCCATTCATTTCCTGCTTGAGCTCAGGAAGCAGCACGAGGCACAGCTAGAGTTTCAGGACAAACACCGTTTATTATCAGGAAACTGTTTCTCCCAGCCAGTTAAACAGAGGTGATCTCAACCATAGGTTGAACCCCACGCTTAATGCTTCTCAGTTACAATGAGCAAAGATTGACTTATTTTGTTTGTTTGTTTACAGAATTATGCAAAACTCATTCCTGGAGCTACAGTAGGGGTACTTCAGAAGGACTCTGGAAACATTCTCCAGCTGATCATCTCAGCTTATGAAGTATGATATTTTACTGTTGGGGTCTTTTTGCATTTATTTGATGTTTAAAAACTATGTTTTAGGCAGTTAAATGCACTCTCCTTTGTTGGTAGAGATGGTTGGTAGAAAATCTCTCTGCATTAATGCAGCCAAAATGTAAATTTTGTTCACTTTATTTGCAGATATTTTTCCCAGAAGGTGGGGCAGAAGGTAGAAAACTCATAAACCTGACCATAAAGTTAAGGTTGTTTTTATAGTAATAACCAACAGCGGCATTGTCACCTGCAGAATTTTAATTCTACTGAAAAGGCTTCATGAGTCATACAATTAAGCTTTCCTCTTCTCTGCCTAAAAAAAAAAAAAAAAAATTGTTTAAATTGCCAGTGAATAACAGCTATGAGAACTAACTCCACAGGCTTAATGAGACTCCATCATAACTCAAGGGAAAACACAGCAAAGCACATCAGGAACACCGCTTTGCAGATTCCCTGCTTTGAGGAATGAGGGAAATTTTCCATTAGTGTTATATCATATAAATACATTTTAAACTTTCTTTCTTTCTTTGCATTGTCTTTGTAAATTAGTGCCTGAGGACAGAATTTTTCCCTTAAAATAAGATACATACCTACAGGGTTGCTCTGTTTTCTCTCTTTGTCTCCATTTCATAACCCAATCAACAGTGGGTGGCCTGTTGCCAACTCTTTTTATTTTGGTTCCTAAATATCACTATCAGCCCCTCTTTTGCTTTTCCTTACAAAGAAACACACATACACACACAAAGATGAAATTCTACATTAGGACAGGAATGAAAAAAATGACATTTTATAAAGCAGTAAATCTCTCGTATTTGCTCCAAATGTCAGTTGCTCCAAATGAATAAAATGCTAACTTTTGATGTTTTAAAATTACAAATAAGTGATACATATGCACTGTATAACAATACTTAGCATATACAGAACCAGTGTTCCCTGACATTTCAGAATCACCTGGAATGTTTTTTTTTAAAATAGGTGTGTCTAGATTCCTTTCACAAATGTCTTAGGAGAACTTTAAGAGGAGGAAGAGTGACATATTTTAAGAAACTCCCCACCCCAGTTTTTTTTTGACATCACCCCACCAATTTTGAGACTCTAACAGGGGAAAGCAAGGTATTTTTTCTCAAAGACATTTTCTCAAAGAATAAAACACAGATGGTTCATTAAAGTTACGAGATGAGGGTGTTTTTAATTCATATCCTCAGAAACTTCAGTTTTCTTACCTCACATCAAAAATTAATCACCATGTTAGTTCATGCTTGAAATTCTTCCAGACAGGAAAGCTTGTCAACAAAATACTATAAAAACCTTCCTCCCTCTCAAGCAATGAAGTTTTAATGTGTAGAATCAAATAAAATCACGTGGCAAACCTTCACTGTGTTAGAACACGCTCAATTTTCTTTAATTCAGGACTCTCAAAAATGCTGGCTACTAGCATCTTCACAGGAGGTAAGCAAATTATAAAACAGTGAATTGTCAAAAATATTTCCCCTCCCGTCTGACCAGCCCTGTCCGGGCCCCTGCTTGCTCTGTCAGAGTTTATGGCTCACTTTATGTCCCCAGTCACATAACTTACAGAGTAGTTGAAATCAAGACATCAAACATTTGAAGTGAATCTTGTGTTTTATTTTACTGTCTCAAAATTATGAAGTGTCTATTATTCTTAAATCAAACCATTCTGCTCTGGAGTTATGGCTGAAACTCGATGAGTCACTATGAGGCATGCAGCAAATCTTGGCACTAGTTCAGCTTGTTTTTCTATTGTGTAATTTTTAAATGTATCCAAAAAGGACATGACTGAGCGACTGAACTGAACTGAACTGAAGAGGACTTTAAAACATGGGGACCCATGGACTGGATTTCTTCCCAACCTAGAAAAAGAGAGAGAAGGAAAGAGACTATACTGAGAGAAAACATAAAACGCTTCTGACTTGTAGTGGGGCAGGGGCAAACAATTTGTGTTTATTCTCAGTGACTACAAACTTCAGCTCAGTATTTTACACGGACTTTAAAAAAAAACCTTAAATACCAGATGTGTATTCATCTGGCCATCATTTATTACTCTCTTTCCTTCTCTAATCACATAATAAAACTGTTGAAATATTAATGCTCCCAAGGGTAAGCTCCCTGGTTGGCATTTAAGTTCTAGAAGAGAAGTGACTTGTTTTGTTTTGTCTAGCTCATAGTAGATGCTCAAAAAATGAGTGAATGAAAAGATGAAACCTACAGACATATATTTATGTCCTTGCTTTGGCAAATTCATATTATCTGCAATAGGATGTATTATATCAATGCTGAGATTTCCTTCATTTTGGTTAGATTATGTTACTCACTACCCCTAACTGCTGTAATCTACAGACTTTCAGGTTATATCCCTCATTTCTCATTTAGTTCACTGTGCCTCTATCTCCAGTGCTACTCCTATCTTATTTTTTGATGATTTCAGCCCATATATATGGTCCTTCCCATATCATGGGCTCTCAGTTTCTTGAACTCTGATTCTCAAATGACCTTGTTCCCTTCCCACTTAATTACTTCTTCATATCTTCACTCTCTTGTCATACCTTAAACCTTATCCTTGCCAATAAACACCTCCATAATATCAATTGTGTGCAATCAGTTGTCCACTCACCATTTCTAATCTTTTCACCTTATTCTTGCTAATTCCCCTAATGTTTTTTCCAGCCCCATTAATTAGGATCTCTAATTGACCATATCTTCTCTGTACAGTTCCTCATCCCCCTGATGTCTTCTCTCACCTGGTTCTCCAGTTTAAATTCAATTATTCTGGCCACTCCTTAGATATACTCTCAACTTCCCTGAACCTTATTGCTCCTTTGAGGTTTTTGGCCAACTGTAGTCCTGGTCAAATCCAGTCACTCTGCACAGCTGAATGGAAGTGGGAAAAACATACAGTCATGCTACCTGGTCTCACTTTAAATTCAGGATCATGGACCTCAAGCAGGCCCTCCATGCTGCCTGGCAACCAGGATATATGTTTCTATTAAACATCCAAATGGAGATATCTAGGAGTCAGTTGATATGTTAGTCTAGGTTATTCAGCAGAATAAGCTGGACTTTCCCAAACACACTTCACCAATAGTTTTCTCCTCCTCAACTAATGGTAATTCCATTCTTCACACTGCTAGAGACAAAATGCTTGAAATGATCCTGACTCCTCTCTTTCATTTACACTTTACATTTAATCCATCAGGAAATCTACCCTCAGATTTATTTAGAATTTGGTCCAATCACTGTCATCCTGGTTGGAGCCACCCTCCTCATTCACCTGAATTATTGCAAAATTTCCTAAATGCTATGTCCTGTTTCTACGTCTGTTTTCCTGCATCTTGCTTTCAACAAAACAGCTAGAATTTTCATTAAAAATATTAACTCCTATCACTTTTCTCTGTGCATGCCTGCATGCGTGCCAAGTCACTTCAGTTGTGTCTGACTCTTTGTGACCCCGTGGACCATAGCCCACCAGGCTCCTCGGTCTGTGGAATTCTCCAGGCAAGAACACTGGAGTGGGTTGCCATGCCCTTCTCCAGGGGATCTTCCTGACTCAGAGATCAAACTCACCTACCTCTCTTACATCTCCTGCACTGGCAGGCAGGTTACCATCACCCTTCTATAGGTAACCCCAACTGTTTTCTCATTTATGTAGAGTAAAAGTTGAAGTCTTAGTAACATTCCATGAGTACCCTACCAGGTCTGGTGCCCTCCACCCATTACCTCTGAACTCACCTTCTGTTAACTCTAACTCTCTGCTCTAGGACAGTAACTCTGCCCTCCTTGCTGTTCTGCTTCCAGACATCATCCTGTCTTTGGGCCTTCACACTGGCTGCACCCTCTTCCTGAAACACATTTTCTCACATAAATACGCATGGCTAATTTTCTCTCACTTTCTTGAAACATCACCTTCTTAACAAATCCCACTGTGACCACTTTTAAAAGATCACAGCCTATACCCCCTGCCCACACTATCTTAATCTTCATTATCCCACCCTAACTTTTTCCTGTAGCATTATTACCTTCCGGCGCTACATAATTTTCTTATGTATTGTGTGGTTTCCTTTCTGTCCTCCCACACTGGAGTATAAACTCAGTCAAGGGATCAGCTATTTTAGAGGTTTTATAGAACAGTGCCCAGTACATAGTGGCCACTCAATAAATATTTTCTGAGTGAATACATTGGAAATGTAACTAGCTAAGATAAAACAGAGTTGCAGGGTTTATTTTAATGCTAAATTGGCAGAATTTGAAATCTGAAGACATGACGTGAATAATCTTTAGGACTGAGAAATGACACTTTAATCTCTGACAAAGACTACATTCTAAAAAGTCAGCCTGTGTCTGTCAGTGGAAGGAGTGATCATGTGGAACAAATAACAAAACAGGGAAGAGGAGTGACTTAGAATTTACAGTAAGCAATTTAGAATTACAAGGAAGGTGGGGTCCTCCCAACATGCAGTTGACAAATTATACTTCAGGAAAGTTTGAATCTGAATATGCCTTTAAAATTCTATCAATGGAATGTGCATAGGAACTCAAATCCTTTTAGAGGAGGTATGACTTAATTCATAATATTTTACAATTTGTTTTTATTCTGTTTTTAAAAAATAATTTATTTTTGTCCCCCAAATACAGACTTCTCTTTTACAAAAGAAAGAGGAATCTTTTAACTTTTATCTAGTCCTCTCCTTTACCTTTGTAGTCAACAATCCCATTCCTCATCATGCCTCAGGCAGGGGTGAATGCAGCCACATGCCAGCTTCCTTGACTCAAATTTTCCTATCCTCTCCTCTAGTCTGTCCTGCACACACCTTCCAGACAGCCTCCCTGCAGTGGTATTTTCAGTAAATCAGGCCCCTGTTTTAAAGCTTCAGGAAATGTTTCCCACAGGTCTTAACTCATCTCTCCAAACTACAGGGCTTTCTGTGGTCGGGTATCTCCCCAGACAGTTGGGGTGCAGGCTTGGGCTGAGCCCCTCTTGTCTCCATTCTGAACCACTCCTGGCACAGAATTTTCTCTTTTCTGGCCCCCTCACCTGAAATACCATTGTCATCCCCTCCAGCAATCTAAATCCAACACAGCCATTAAGGTCCAGTCTTCTAATACTTCAGCCTTCACTGACTACCCTCTTTTCTGAAGTCTCCCAAACCCTTAAGTATTACACATTTTTTTTTTCTAATTTAATGGTACACTGACTGACACTGTATGCTAACTGCTTCACTTGATTGCATCTTATTTTTTTTCAGCAAGATGATTATCTTGATGGCAGAAATCCTATCTTATACGCATTCCCCCAGACCTGGCTCTATACTAAATGTACAAAAGGGACTCTGTAAATTCGTATTGATTTCAAGGCACATTTTCTCTCACATTTTAGCATCTCTAACATTGGGATGCATTTTGATCAGTCATGTCTCACCGATGCTTTCCGTAGAATGAAAGTCACGGTGGAGTGTTCATTGCCTGCACATGTATAACTCGGCAGTAATTGAATGTGCTGTCACTTCAATTCATTATGTGCACTGTTGGTACTGAGGACAATCACAATTTTTAAATATCTTCCAAGTTTTCACTATGATTTGATACTGAAAAGTTATTGTCTATGCGGAAATGTACCAAAACAGAATAACAGGGGAGCAAATGCTGATATCGGCAAAGCAAGTATTCATTGCTGGAGGAATGATCTGTATGCCTTTCAGAGTAACAACCAGCAGCTTTATGGGACCTAAAAAATGATGATACTTAGGAGACAGGTAAAGGAAGCTATTGTTATATTTTGCTACCGAGATATAAGCAAAAGATTTGCCTTTTATATGCCATGCTTGGACTATAATTCATAAGACTGGACTGTAATCCAGTCCTTGCAATTCAGGACTAGAGAAATTTGCCAAACCCTCAAGATGAATAAAATAATTTTTAAATCAGTGATGAACTGACAGGTTTAATTCATATGTAGTGCTGAACAATCTCGAAGTATTTTGTCATAGTTTAATTGTCATAAAATAATGGTGAATCTTGTAATGGACGGCACCTTAGATTTGATAAAATATGCTTGTGTGTGTGTGTATGTATTACTCGCTTTCTTGCTTGACTGGTGATCTGGTAAATTTCTTTTAGACCAAACTGAATTTTATTCATTTGCTGTGTAATGAACATGATCACAGATTCTCCTCTTCTGGCTCTGTTTTTTGGTTGTGATCTTGTTCAACTCTCTATGTCTCGTCTAAAGGAACTGCGGTCTGAGGTGGAGCTGGAAGTGTTGGGAGACACGGAAGGACTAAACCTGTCATTCACAGCCATCTGTAACAGCGGGGTCCCCTTTCCACACCAAAAGAAATGCTCTCACATGAAGGTGGGAGACACGGTAAGCAGAGGTCAACAGGGCATCTGAAAAGTCATTCAGATGATCTCTCAGAAGCTATCTTAGTGCAGTAAAGCTGGGCTTCTCCTTTCAAGAATTTCAAAAGCGGTTTTCAAAGATTTCCCAATAAACGCTTCTGGGAAAGCTGATCCCCATGGGCTGTGTATACTCCAGTGCATTTTGATGGCTTGTTGCTCTTGTCATTTAGTCACTAAGTCATATCTGACTCTTTCGTGACCCCGTGGACTCTAGCCCACCAGGTTTCTCTGTCCATGGGGTTGCCTGGCAAGAATACTAGAGTGAATTGCCATTTCTTTCGCCAGAGGATCTTCCTGGCCCAGGGACTGAGCCCACATCTCCTGCATTAGCAGGCAGATTCTTTGCCATTGAGCCACGAGGGAAGATCATTTTGGTGACTGCTGCTGCTGCTGCTGCTAAGTCGCGTCAGTCGTGTCCGACTCTGTGCGACCCCATAGACGGCAGCCCACCGGGCTCCGCCGTCCCTGGGATTCTCCAGGCAAGAACACCGGGGTGGGTTGCCATTATTTTGGTGATTAGAAGAGGATAATTAGCATTTTCTTTTCCAGGCTTCATTCAACGTGACTGTGAGCTTACCAAGCTGCGAGAGAAGGAGCAGGCACGTTATGCTAAAGCCCGTGGGGCTGGGCGATGCTTTGGAAGTCCTCGTCAGCCCGGAGTGCAGCTGCGCCTGCCAGAAAGAGGTGGAGGCGAACAGCTCCAAGTGCAACAACGGCAGTGGCTCCTTCCAGTGCGGGGTGTGTGCCTGCCACCCTGGCCGCATGGGTCACCACTGTGAGTGCGGGGAGGACGCGCTGAGCACCGAGTCCTGCAGAGAGGCCCCAGAGCTCCCCTCGTGCAGCGGGAGAGGCGACTGCTACTGCGGGCAGTGTGTCTGCCACCTGTCCCCCTATGGAAACATTTACGGGCCTTACTGCCAGTGTGACAACTTCTCCTGCGTGAGACACAAGGGGCTGCTCTGCGGAGGTAGGCTATGTCC
>NW_024070211.1:99648692-99703530 GCF_014754425.2 Oryx dammah | reverse complement strand
TCTGCGGAGGTAGGCTATGTCCAAACCCGCCCTCCTGGGAGACTGTGCAGGT
The DNA here is from genome assembly GCF_014754425.2 of Oryx dammah. NCBI lineage: Eukaryota > Metazoa > Chordata > Mammalia > Artiodactyla > Bovidae > Oryx > Oryx dammah. The sequence goes on along the minus strand of NW_024070211.1, from coordinate 99,703,478 downwards.
GTCAAGCAGGAGCTTTGCCTCCTTGGCCCCTGCCACAGCCGCCTGGACATAATAGGTGCTCAATAAATGTTTGCTGATCAACTGAATGTGTTCACCTTTAGACTAAGGTAACCGATCTTCACTTATATTTCTTCTGGCTCTGACATTTCCTAGGAGTGAGATCTCTGCCAACTGAACTTACATCTCTATTATTATTTCCCTGGGATAAAAGATTGCTTCTTTTTGGTTATTACTCAGATGCCACAAAACTGCATGTAATCAAATTCCATTATCTTCCAGACTATTCTACTTCAGGCTCCTTGTATGTGACCCAACTTGTAAATGCCTATTACTTTGGGAAGATAAGAAGCCAGGCTGCTTAAGGGACACACGGCAAAGGACAAGGGACACAAAAATACTAAATGGTCTTTCAGGACCTTTGTTCACACCACACACACGTTATGTGATATACTAGGTTAGGCACTGGGTATAATAAGCTCATTCGGACTTCCCAGGTGGTGCTAGTGGTCAAGAGCCTGCCTGCCAATGCAGGAGACATAAGAGACACAGGTTCAATCCCTGGGTTGGGAAGAGCCCCTGGAGGAAAGCATGGCAACCCACTCCAGTATTCTTGCCTGGAGAATCCCATGGACGGAGAAGCCTGGTGGGCTACAGTCCATAGGGTTGCAAAGAGTTGGATACGACTGAAGCAGCTTGGCATGCAGGCATGCATGATAAGATGAATAAGGACATATGTGAAAAAGGCTATGGAAAGGGTAAAAATGAAAAATTGCTTGAATTTTTTGAGATTGAGAAAAACTATAAATAGCAGAAAAATTTACATTCTAGTATCCCTTCTAGATGTGAAATCACTGTAATTTAAGAATATATTACCTATTAAATTACTATGATAAAATCATTGAGAGATACACATATATAGTGAAGTACAGTCTAGTTAGACAAGAATTACAAATGTGTTCATATACTTTTAAATGATACAGATTTGTGTTACAATTTAAACAGTAACTGACTACTGAATTTAAGCACTCACATCTTTTTTTTTTTTCCACAGTGTGTGAACAGATAGCTTTTCAAAACAGAAAGCCGTTACCTTTAGAGAAAACCAAGCAAGTTATGTTTTTCAACCACAGTGTCAGGAACATATAAAAAGAGACTGATTTTCAGAAGAAAAGGCCTGAGAAAAGAAGCCTCAGAGAATCCCAAGCTCTTTGAAAACCATCTGATACCCTTAGAAGTGCACCTCCATTTCATTTCTTGGCTTCTGCTACTGCAACAGATTCCTCTGAGGCTGCCTTCTTTCTTTCCCCTTGGAGAGTGAAAAGTTTAGGGTCTGTCCAGACTGAGACACATTTCTCGCCCCTTTCATTCAAAGGTGTCTTTCCTTATCTAATGGGTGTGTTTCCAAACCCACATCGGCCCTCTTTTCACAAGATGCAGCCAGAACACAGCCTGAAGCCAGAGACCATCACCACTTCTCAGAAAGAATCTATTCAGCAGGACCTTAGATTGCAGTTCTAATAGAAATCTTTAATAAAATATGTGCTCAAGACGTTTGAAATTGCCTTTTAAAAAAAATCTGAAATGTAATCAAATACAGCATAACAGCAATACTGACCCCACCTATATTTTACCCTTTAAATCTGAAGTCAAAGAGATCTAAGGCTGTAGAAATCCTGGATTGTGTTCAGCAACACAGTCTGTCCCAGGGTTTGATGGTCTTTCATTTTATTTTATGTCATGCGTGCAGACAGATATAAATTCAAAGAGTCAATTTGATCTGTCCATTTGTAGTTCAGACAGTCTGACAATACTGCCTCTTTTTGTATCAGATACAGTGATCACTAAAGAAATTCTATATAGAAAATACAATTATTTCTGCAACTGGACTCAGAAAACTTTACCAATGCCTTTTTCCTTCATCTATTGGAGTATTTCCCCATCCTCAACCATGACTGTTTCTCAAAAGCAATTTTGTGTTTAGTAACATCTCAAATGATGTCACTCTGTAACTTTCTCTTTTAAAAGCACAATCAAGTACAAAAAAGTACAAAAGTAAATGAATAGTTTTGGCCTTAATCACCTAACTATTCTTAGCTTTAAATTCAAGAAAGAGTAATGGAATATGTACTATGTGCCTGGCATTGTGCTTAGTGTGGGGGTAAAACTGATCCTGGCCTGTGAACACACGTGCTCTTGATGCTGTTGTTTCCAACAGCAGCCTGACTATACTACAGCCTCACTTCTCATGTGTGTGTGTGCATGCTAAATTGCTTCAGTCATGTCTGACTCTTTGTAATCCCATGGACTGTAGCCCAGCAGGCTCCTCTGTCCATGGGATTCTCCAGATAAGAACGCTGGAGTGAATTGCCATTTCCTCCTCTAGGGGATCTTCCCAACCCAGGAATTGAATCTACATCTCTTAGTTTTCTGCATTAGCAGCTGGGTTCTTTACCACTAGACCCAGCTGGGAAGCCCCCACTTCTCAAGTAAATCTACTTATTTTATAACAAATAGACTCTGCAATGTGTTGCTTTTCCAAAGGGTTATTATCATGATGTTCTTCCCATACACCTTCTTCCATCCATCTGTAAGCTATAGGGCTCCACTGATTTTTTTCCCCTTGTCCAAATTCCATTAGTCTTTAAAATATTGATTCTAAGAAACTGGAAACTCCTACAGACAAATAGCATTATAGAAAAAACTTCCTACCATTATGCTCTTAATTATCAGTCACATTCCAGAAAGATCTATCTCTATCAAAAAAGCCTAATAATTTTTCCTTGATCTTTGATTATCATCTTGTTTCTACATGAAGTCATTATAAAGCTATTGTTACAGGTACTTTAGATAAGAAGTTGTTTGTGGATATCAATTAACAACTTTTGTGACTCAGCTAATGGTTCTGAAGTCCCAAAGAAAGGACAGTTTCTAAATTCTGCAAGGAGCTCTTAGAAGGGTTTTCTAAAATTTCTGCCAAGTAATTTTTATATGAAGTGATATACTTGGGCATTCTCAAAGCCTTTCAAAATGCTCATTTCACTTGACAATATTTATACACTATATGTATTTTTCAGAATAAACTTTAATATAGAAATCTCTCCCTATCATGAAAGTAAGTTTCCCCCTTTGATAAGAAATAAACAAAAAGCCACTGAAGTTTAGATGACAGTTTACATATAAAAAGTAACTGAATGGTTTTGGCCTAAATCAGCTAACTATTCTTAGCTTTAAATTAATTAGTTCAATTATGAATTAAATAGGTTATGAAATGCAGTATTGATGTCATGGATCCAGATAAATTTCAACTCATCTTTCATTAGAAAAGTGTATGTCATATTTTCTTTGCCTTTCTCCGTACATATGTGTACATACACACATACACACACACACACACCAGAAGCAGTCAGAATCTAGCTTCAAAATCTCTGTGGTTTATCATTTGTTCTGGGATTACTTATTCCATGCCTCTTAAGGCTGAGTCATGAAGACAGAAAAGTAACCACCTACTGGACCAAAGTTTACAAGAGAAAAATCAGAATCCTTCTTTCTGCAATGAATATGGCAGCATCTCCAAAAAATGAAAACCTGCCTCACTTGGGATTTCTTTCACATCTGTTTGGTTTTCAGTATAATTACCAGAGTTTTAATACTGCTGGATAATTTTGCTATCAAATTCTTCCTACTGGATAGTATTTAGGAATCATGATAATAACTTACGTTTATACACTACTCGTGTTTCCCAGGGGGCACTAGTGGTAAAGAGCCCAACTGCCGGCACAGCAAACATAAGAGATGTGGGTCTGATCCCCGGGTTGGGAGGATCCCCTGAAGGAGGGCATGGCAACCCACTCAAGCATGCTTGCCTGGAGAATCCCATGGACAGAGGAGCCTGCCAGGCTGCAGTCCAGTGGGTCACAAAGGGTCGGACACCACTGAAGCGACTTAGCACAGCACAGCACAGTGCACCCTACTTATTTATGGGCCAGGCACTGTTCTAAACACTGTTATGTCTTATCTTAGGTAATCTTCATAACAGTCCTATGAAGTAGTGCTATTAATAATTCCTCCTTACCAATGAGGAAACTGAGGCACAGAGGGGTTGAGTAATTTCCCCAACTTTGCCCAGCCCAGAAGTACCAGAGCCAGGATCCAAACCTGTGCCATCAGCGTCTATGTCCGTGCACTCGCACACTATGTACCCATGAGCCACCACCACGCCCATGTGTCTTTGGAATGTTGCCAAGGAGCAAAACTTGAGAGGCAATACCTGGGGCACACTTCTTTTTCTGAAGAAAAGTCTGTTACAAAATTTGCAAGAGTTGCTTGTTTGGATCATCAAATGCCAGCTTAGAATCTTGGGCAAGGTAGGCAACCAAAAAATACTATGCAAGAACACACAGGCCTATTATCTGAAACACTTTATTTACCATTTTGTAGTAGTTCGTACACTCCTCTGGCCAGCTCTTCAGGAACCTCTCTTACTCCTCTGGCTCTTCTATGAGGATCTCTGGTTACATTATAAATGTTGATACACTCCAGGGACTTACTCACTCTATCTGCTTGCCCCAGATAATCTCATCCCCATCAACTTCAACTGCCACTTATCCCCAGTGGATTACAAAACCCAAACTTCAGGGCTGTATATACATATCCAACCACCCACAGGTCTTTCAAACGCCACAGAACCAAAAATGAACTCATTGTCTTCCTGTCCTAAGCTGCTCTTCCCCCTCTCCTTCAGAGCAATCTATTCACTTAAAAATTAGAAACTTTCTATGTCAGGCATTGGGGATAAGGCACCACATGAGTTACTTCCATTCGAGGGCAGTAAAAAGATGCCCCATCCAGCTAGCAGCCCAATCTGGTCATCTGAAGAATTCCATCCTCTCTCTCCCTCCACCTCTTCCCTGGGCATCTAATGCCTTGAATTTCATCCCTTTTCCTCTCCAAGCCCACAGACACTTCTCAGGACTCATAGCTTCTTATCTCTATTTCTGGGAGAAAAATAATATATAAACACATGCACACAGTTGACCCTTGAACAACACAGGTTTGAAGTGCATGGATCCACTTATATGCAGATTTTTTTCAATAAATATATTGGAAATACTTTTGGAGACTTGCAACAATTTGAAAATATTCACAGATGAAGTATGTAGCCAGACAGAGATACCAAAAAAGAAAATTTACGTATGTTATGAATGCATAAAATATATATAAATGTTGCTCTATTCTTACGTAGGCATAAAGTAAGTGATATTTAATGTAAAATTAATAATGTGTTACTTTTCTTACTGTTTCATAACTTTGCTTTTAAAGCATTATATTACTGTCTAGTATGCCTCTCTCATAATTGGAGAAACTGCATATCAGCCTACTATTGAAGGTAAGTGGTTTTTAAGAAAAGGGAATCATGTTTGTAATATGAATATGTCCATAATACTATAGCCATAAATATTTTAACAATACATTCATTGGTGTATAGGCTAGGCTACTCTGAAGCAATGATACTAATTACACTGGGCTGCCATAAAGTAATCATATCATTGTCTCTTCATTCAGTTCAGTTCAGTCGCTCAGTCGTGTCCAACTTTTTGCGACCCCATGAACTGCAGCACGCCAGGCCTCCCTGTCCATCACCAACTCCTGGAGTTCACTCAGACTCACGTCCATCGAGTCAGTGATGCCATCCAGCCATCTCATCCTCTGTCGTCCCCTTCTCCTCCTGCCCCCAATCCCTCCCAGCATCAAAGTCTTTTCCGATGAGTCAACTCTTCGCGTGAGGTAGCCAAAGAACTGGAGTTTCAGCTTTAGCATCATTCCTTCCAAAGAAATCCCAGGGCTGATCTCCTTCAGAATGGACTGGTTGGATCTCCTTGCAGTCCAAGGGACTCTCAAGAGTCTTCTCCAACACCACAGTTCAAAAGCATTAATTCTTCGGCGCTCAGCCTTCTTCACAGTCCAACTCTCACATCCATACATGACCACTGGAAAAACCATAGCCTTGACTAGATGGACCTTAGTCGGCAAAGTAATGTGTCTGCTTTTATCAATGCATAAATAGCTATATCTGTAAATAAACATGAATTTCTTTTTCACATTATCTTTTCATTTTTGATATCTAGTGTTGGTAATTTGCCTAATATCTACAGTATTATAAGATGATTGTGATGTAGGTACCGCCAGATGATTCATCTAGTAAACTTACAGTATCGATAAATACAGTTAGTCGCTCAGGGGTGTCCAACTCTTTGCAACCCCATGGAGCCTGCCAGGCTCCTCTGTCCATGGGGATTCTCCAGGCAAGAATACTAGAGTGGGTTGCAGTTTTCTTCTCCAGAGGATCTTCCCAACTCAGGGATTGAATCCTCATCTCTTGAGTCTCCTGCATTGGCAGGCAGATTCTTTACCACTGTGCCCCCCGGGAAGCCAGCCCGTAAATTCTATTTGATATCATCAGGCAACCTAGTTGATCTTCAGTTAAGAGACCAAGTCAATAAATACACACCATTAGCAAAACACACTCCTATCTACACTCCTTCCCACCTCTGCACAGCACTCACTTTTTTCCCTCTTTTTTTCCTTCAGTCTTTTTGATGGTGTTTAAAGGCAAAGAAAAGAGATGGTCCACAAAATCCAGAAGTGGTTTTAGCCCTAAGAAACCCAGAACTTTGTTTTGCAGATAATGGCGACTGTGACTGTGGCGAGTGCGTGTGCAGGAGCGGCTGGACAGGCGAGTACTGTAACTGCACCACCAGCACGGACCCCTGTGTCTCCGAAGACGGGATCCTCTGCAGCGGCCGAGGGGACTGTGTGTGCGGCAAGTGCATTTGCACGAATCCTGGAGCCTCGGGACCCACCTGTGAACGTTGTCCCACCTGCGGCGATCCCTGTAACTCTAAACGGTAATGTATCTACCATCTACAAAAATGTCTCTTTGTCCCTAGGTTTCATGATGATCAAAGTTATAATGACATTTTATAAACTCAGACCTCAGACTGTTCTTGCTGGCTTTGGTCTCCAAGCATCCATCAAAACACACAAACCCAAAGGGCCCCTGTGATCATCAGCCTGGAACATCAGCCTCTCCATTACCTCCCAATGCTGATTATCCAGGACCACAAAGTCACATTTCTGTGAGAGCCTATCGAGGAAGCTAAGCTGAGGTCCCACACTGATAACATCAGATAGCCTCTCCCTTACAATACCAGCCACACATCAGGAGTGTCCTGGCCGGGGTGCGGCGGGGGGAACTGACACTCACTTTCAGTACTTTTTACAGGGAAACAGAGGAGCTTCTTATCGAGTTTATAGCCTGATCTTACTGATTCATTCCCATCTACAGACTCAAAAAAGGCAAAAAAGCAGAAAGATGATCTTGGCTCTCAATTCCTCCCCTCTTTCTTACCACTCATACTCTTCGGCAACTTTCTTTGGTTGCCATTCTACAGAGCTATTGTGAATTACACTTTCTTTTTATCATCAAACAACAACAAAAAGCAATCTTTTTTTTTTCCAGTAGAAAAAAAATTCTTCTTAGCTTAGCAGCTAACTTCTTAATGAAAAATTGAGGTCAAGAAAAGCAAATCTCCAAACTGGCTGTGTTATGACATTGCAGGTTTAATGTATTATACAGCAAATGTGCTTCAGCAGTTCATATTTTCATTCTTTGGTACCCACAATGGGGACATGTGCATATCCAATGTGAACAAAGTAAGAAAATCAATATTACCAATATTCACTCAGTGTTTACTCACTATTCAAGTGTCATTGTGCCTGAACAGATGCCAAGAGAAGCACTGGCACAAAGTTAGGCTTGTGTCTGTGCACGCTAAATTGCTTCAGTCGTGTCCGACTTTGTGAGGTCCTAAGGACTTCAGCCTGCCAGACTCTTCTGTCCATGGGATTTTCCAGGCAAGAGTACTGGAGTGGGTTGCCATGCCCTCCTCCAGGGGATCTTCCCAAACCAGGGATCGAACCTGTGTCTCTTATGTCTAACCTGCATTGGCAGGCGGGTTCTTTACCACTAGCGCACCATCTGGGAAGCCCAAAGTTAAGCTTCAGTTCAGTTCAGTTCAGTTCAGTCGCTCAGTCGTGTCTGACTCTTTGAGACCCCATGAATTGCAGCACGCCAGGCCTCCCTGTCCATCACCAACTCCCGGAGTTCACCCAGACTCACGTCCATAGAGTCAGTGATGCCATCCAACCATCTCCTCCTCTGTCATCCCCTTCTCCTCCTGCCCCCAATCCCTCCTAGCATCAGAGTCTTTTCCAATGAGTCAACTCTTCGCATGTGAGGTGGCCAAAGTACTGGAGTTTCAGCTTCAGCATCATTCCCTCCAAAGAAATCCCAGGGCTGATCTCCTTCAGAATGGACTGGTTGGATCTCCTTGCAGTCCAAAGGACTCTCAAGAGTCTTCTCCAACACCTCAGTTCAAAAGCATTAATTCTTCAGCGCTCAGTCTTCTTCACAGTCCAACTCTCACATCCATACATGACCACAGGAAAAACCATAGCCTTGACTAGACGGACCTTAGTCGGCAAAGTAATATCTCTGCTTTTCAATATATTATCTAGGTTGGTCATAACTTTCCTTCCAAGAAGTAAGCATCTTTTAATTTCATAGCTGCAATCACCATCTGCAGTGATTTTGAGCCCCCAAAAATGAAGTCTGACACTGTTTCCATTGTTTCCCCATCTATTTCCCATGAAGTGATGGGACCAGATGTCATGATCTTCGTTTTCTGAATGTTGAGCTTTAAGCCAACTTTTTCACTCTCCTCTTTCACTTTCATCTAGAGGCTTTTTAGTTCCTCTTCACTTTCTGCCCTAAGGGTGGTGTCATCTGCATATCTGAGGTTATTGATATTTCTCCCAGCAATCTTGAATATAATTTAATGTTAAATGTTATTTGAAAGTATTTCTTCCATTGTTTTTCTATTTTCTCTTCTCTGTAAACCTGATTTAATCTCTTTTGAAAAAAAAATTTTTTATTTTACTATGGTTGATTTACAATATTGTGTTAGTTTTAGATGTTCTGCTTCAGAGTCTTTTTCATTATAGTTTATTATAAGATATTGAATATAGTTCCATGTGCTATACAGTAAATTCTTGTTTATTTTATATATAGTACTATGTGCATGTTAATTTCAACTTCCTCATTTATCCCCACCCTCTCTCCTTTCCCCTTTGGTAACCAGAAGTTTGTTTGTTTTGTTTCATCAGACATGTTTCAATCTTAGATCTGGTTTATAAGGTATGAAATTAATGGTCAAAGTAGTTTGAATTTGAGGAACTGAGTAGAGTGATCCACTATGTATTTGTTAGTTTTGAGGTGAATCCATTCTTCCATTTATTCTTTCATGCACTTATTTATCAAATAGATGTTAAATACTTACTTACAGGCCAGAATCATATTAAGTCAGAGCATATAGTGATAGTGAGACAGCTATAGTTCCTGCTGTCACAGGTGCTAAGCATTTAGTGGCAAAGACAGAACATTTAAAAAGTAATTATAATGATATCTGGGCTGACAGTTATAATAGGGGATAAAAAGAGAACAATAGAATTCTCTGGCAGGAGATAAAGCTACCAGGCTAGCTTGGGCAGCTGTCAATGGGGTACACAAAGAGATAGAGGTTTTAAGGCTTCCACAATCTTCAGCAGCCCCCTACAAAACCACCCCAAGTAAATATATAACTTTGATAAGTGCAGTGTGCTTGCCGTGCAAAGGCAACTTCCAGATAAGATTCCTATCCCCACTCCACAGAGAGTGCTGCTCCTAAGACCTTCCAGCAGAGGAATTCACAGGCTTCCACTGCAAGGGAACTGATAAAGGCTAGGAAAGCTTGCCTAAGAAAGTGCAGTTTCGGCTGAGAGGTGATAAGCCATGAGTGTGAATGGGGAGTGTTTCCAGTGCTTAAAAAAGCGTACCTTTCCTGGGCCAGAGTAAGATGAGTGCCCACAGTAAGAAAACTTTTGCAGCTTTGGATTACCCCAAACACTGTTTATAAAGTGATTTTCAGCACAAGATTAATTCAGAATCTAAGTTTTACTTTTGCTGTATAGCCCTCACTCAGTCCAGTTCAGTCGCTCAGTCGTGTCCGACTCTTTGAGACCCCATGAATCGCAGTACGCCAGGCCTCCCTGTCCATCACCAACTCCCAGAGTTCACTCAGACTCACATCCATCGAGTCAGTGATGCCATCCAGCCATCTCATCCTCGGCCGTCCCCTTCTCCTCCTGCCCCCAATCCCTCCCAGCATCAGTCTTTTCCAATGAGTCAACTCTTTGCATGAGGTAGCCAAAGTACTGGAGTTTCAGCTTTAGCATCATTCCTTCCAAAGAAATCCCAGGGTTGATCTCCTTCAGAATGGACTGGTTGGATCTCCTTGCAGTCCAAGGGACTCTCAAGAGTCTTCTCCAACACCACAGTTCAAAAGCATCAATTCTTTGGTGCTCAGCCTTCTTCACAGTCCAACTCTCACATCCATACATGACCACAGGAAAAACCATAGCCTTGACTAGACGGACCTTAGTCGGCAAAATAATGTCTCTGCTTTTCAGTATACTATCTAGGTTGGTCATAACTTTTCTCCCAAGGAGTAAGCATCTTTTAATTTCATGGCTGCAGTCACCATCTGCAGTGATTTTGGAGCCCAGAAAAATGAAGCCTGACACTGTTTCCCCATCTATTTCCCATGAAGCGATGGGACTGGATGCCATGATCTTCGTTTTCTGAATGTTGAGCTCTAAGCCAACTTTTTCACTCTCCACTTTCACTTTCATCAAGAGGCTTTTTAGGTCCTCTTCACTTTCCGCCATAAGGGTGGTGTCATCTGCATAGCTGAGCCACAAGGGAATGCTGCATATCTGAGGTTCTTGATATTTCTCCCGGCAATCTTGATTCCAGCTTGTGCTTCTTCCTAGGGTAGCTTAATTCCTGGGTTATGTTCTTGGAAATACACTTTTAAATAAGTAGCAATCCTTTATTTAAAAATCTGTATTAATGAGGATCCAGGCTGTAATCCTCAGCTTTTGAAAATACTCTTATCAAGGTTTGAACTCTTTCAAAAGAGTTATAGAAAATTGAATCTTTGAAACAGTCGTTCATGACATATGAGAATTTTTGGAATTCTTGTTAAAATACAGACCATTTCTGTTAAGAAATTCACACTTTATCTAGTCTCTAATCTTATTTGAGCAGCATAAACCCTTCCCAGGAAAATGTATAATGAAAATATAGCTAAATTAAAAACCAAAATAATTGGGATTTTTTTTTGTTGGGGAAAAATTTTTTTTTAATCTAACCAATCAGAAGCAATCATTAACGATAATGAGGATAGCAGCTATTATCAAGGCTGGCTTGCTGCTGCTGCCGCTGCTAAGTCACTTCAGTCGTGTCCAACTCTGTGCGACCCCATAAACGGCAGCCCACCAGGCTCCACCATCTCTGGGATTCTCCAGGCAAGATCACTGGAGTAGGGAGCACTGATTACTGAGTGGAATTCAAACTAAAGCAGTTTCCTCTTGGATATCACCCAACCATCTTTTTGAAAGTAATAAAACACAACATCCTCTCTGAGACATTTCTATAGCTGGAATTACAGTAACAGCATGAAAGCAATATCCCAATTGCATATCCATTTTTACACCATCACAGAACTGATTAACTCTATTGACTAATGTTCACAGGAGCTGCATTGAATGCTACCTGTCTGCAGATGGCCAGGCCCAAGAAGAATGTGTTGACAAATGCAAACTAGCTGGTGCGACCATCAACGAAGAAGAAGGTTCTACTTGTCTTAAATTGCTTTCCTTTCCTTTGCACAGTTTTACAGAGGCAGAAACTCTGTGGAGGGCTTTTCAGTAGCTCAACCTCATTTGTACCGGGGGGTTAGTTCACTCACATTCATTTTTAAGAGTAAATCCATTCCAGAAGGCTAAAGACTTGATGGTTTGGGATACAAGCAATTTAAAGTCCCAGCTTTTCTGTTTGACTTAGCTCTGTTGGCAGATTCATCTCTGCTAAACTCATGCAGCTGGAGAGAATTCCAGAATGCTGTAATTTTTTTTGAATTAGAAAAGAGGAAAACTGAAGAAAGAGCAAAATATTAGCCCCCTAACTTGAAATCATCCTCTGTCGTCTGCCTGCCTTATTTCACGATAGGAAGAAGTGAGGTGTCACGTGGGTTTTTTGACAGCAGTGCTCAGGCATCCAGCAGTTTCTGGTTAGTGGCCATTTTTCCTCCCTTCCCTCAATGTTTTTACTCCCAACTTTCCAAACCTGGATATTACATTGTCATTTTTTTTTCTAATTGAAGTACAGTTGCTCTACAATATTTAGTTTCTGCTGTACAATGAAATGATTCAGCCATGTGTAAACATGTATCCCCCCCCCCCCCGCCGTGTCACGGACCTCCCTCCCACCCTGCCCCCTCACAAGGTCATCATTAATCCCCCGTGCCCTCAGTCCCAAACTCCAACAAAGGCCTGTTACCTTTGGGAGGTGCTTGCTTAGTACCTCAGTCATGTCCCACTCTTTATGACACTATGGACTGCAGCCCATCAGGCTCCTCTGTCCATGGGATTTCGTAGGTGAGAATACTGGAGTGGGTTGCCGTTTCCTCCTCCAGGGGAACTTCCCAACCCAGGAACTGAACCTGCATCTCTTGTGTCTCCTGCATTGGCAGGCAGATTCTTTACCACTGTGCCACCTGGGAAGCCTTGTTACCTTTCACTGCTAAGCAAACTCTGCTCTTGCTTCCATCTGCCATTTTTGAAGTGACTTATTTAAATCAGATTCCTTCTAACATAACAATGGCAAAAGATTATCTCAGATATGTAAATAGGTTGTATTTTAGCTGAGAAGGCATTTAAAAAATAATTTGTGATCTTTAAAACGAAACTGAGGACTGCCCCTCCTAAAGGGACTGTCTGTGGGGATTTATTTTCCCATCATCACAAACCCGCCATGAGGTAGGAATCACTGCTCATGTCTGCACGCCTTAGAGGTGCAACTCCGATGTGTTTTGGGTGGAGTGAAATAGCCAAGATGATAATTTATGACAATCTAGCATATGCGTCTTGAATAATGAAACTAGAATACAGAAATTAATCCATTTCCAAAGTGATATGTTAATGATATTTCTATTGTTTTGAAAATAACCAACATTGTTTTAAAATTGAGGTTTCTGACTGTGCACAGTTAAATGACCCTATATGGAGGGGTGGGTTTAGTGCTCATGAAACCCCTTGCCTGTGCATTTCTGGTGCCTTAAGATAAATATGCCAAATAGCCATAAATTGGACAAGATGGTATGTACCTTACACTCATACTGAAGATGAGATGTGGTAAAAGCACTAAGTAAGATGGCGTTTGTGGCCTGTCCACATTAGTAACAAGTCCACAATCTCAGCATATCCTTCTGGCTTCATTTCACAGCAAACAGTTGGTATATTTACCATGTGTTTCAAAGAAATGACTAAAAATTGCAGAAAATGCCCTACAAATGACTGGAACCAAATTAACTAACAGCATGGGATATCTAATGTGCTGAGGGGAAAAAGAAATCAACCTTGGAAACACGTAAATCACAAATAGGGAATGTATATATACGGTTTTCTGAGTATAGTTAGTTAGTGTTAGTTGCTCAACCATGTCTGACTCTTTGAGACCCCATAGATGGTAGCCTGCCATATTCCCCCGTCCATGGGATTTTCCAGGCAAGAATACTGGAGTGGGTTGCCATTTCCTTCTCCAGGGAATCTTCCTGACCCAGAGATCAAACCTGGGTCTCCCGCACCACGGGCAGATTCTTTATCATCTGAGCCACCATGGCAATGCCCTTCTGAGTATAGATGATCATAAATGCTTGGATTTGAGAGGAAGATTATCTTCTCAAGTAGCCTATAAATTGTTTTATTATTCTTATGGTGTAATTGACTAAATTATCTTCCAAATAGGGGAATATAACTATTTCTAATTCAGAAATCAAAGTGATTGGTTTACTAATACCATTTAAAGCAGTAATTGTGATGCATTTGAAAGAAAAAATATCTTTGTCAGCCTGAGAATTTAAAAGCCACTCTTCTAATGGGTTGTTGTTCTTGTCGTTATTAAGTCGCTAAGTCCTATCCAACTCTGCGGCCCCACGGACTGTAGCCCGCCAGGCTCCTCTGTCCATGGGATTCTCCAGGCAAGAGTACTGGAGTGGGTGCCACTTTCTACTCCAGGGGCTCTTCCCGACCCAGGGACCGAAACTATGTCTCTTGTGTCCCCTGCATTGTCAGCTAGATTCTTTTACCACGAGAGCCACAAGCGTATGTATCTTCTAATGGTCCTTTTAAAATAAGTCCTGTTTCAAATTACTCACCCAGTCATGTTATTGATCATATCATCTTGAAATTATCACTGCATATTTGCTCTTCCATGGGATCTTTTATCAGCTCATCCTTCCCCTCACAAAGACATGAAGAGTAAAGTAAGCATAAACTTCATAATCTAAATAGATAATTCCTCAAATGTGCTATGACGACTTGTGTGAGCATTTCTAAGGCCATGTGGCTTTTTACTGAAATAGAAGTCTTGAATTTACCCCAACATTCATGTACTCAGAGCATTGTTACTCAAAGTATGTTCCATGGAACCCTATTTCTGAAAATGTCACATGGACAAAAGCACCAATGGGCATACGAACTTTGCAAGTGGGAAATTAAGCTTTTTGTTTGCTTTGCAAGACTGAGAGCTGTCATGTACATTAAATTAAGTGTGCATTGTGAAGCTTCAGGTGAGGCAAAAGGAAAAATTAGAGTAAGGAGGGATTCCCAAACTTATTTGACCCCAGAACCCCTTTTTTTTCTTTCCTGGGAAACTGTTTTCTCTGAGAAGTACTGTCTATCCCTCAAAGGAAAGGTCTCAAATACATGGTTATCTTGAGTCAACGGTGCAGAGAGTTTATATTTTCCACATCCTTCCCAGACCTTCCCAGACCCTGGCCTCTTCACCTCCATTCTCACATTTCTCCCTTTTCTCTGTATGATTTCATGGACTGCCTGAGATCTTATTTTCATTCTATTATTCTAAAACAGTGCTGCTAGCACTCATACAAGTGGGTAAAACAGAAAGGTCCATTTCTAATGAACAACAAAAGAAAACCTTAGCAGCTAATTATGCAAATCTCCAGCCCAAGCTGGACCTTTTCACTGCACATTCAATAATGCCATTTTAATACCCAAACACTACAAAACAGGCGAAATCTAGAGTCATAACAGTCATGAAAAGGAGTGGTGAAGTAATTAAAGCAAGAAGGGAGTCATGACTCAAAGGTCATGTTAGCAGTTCCATTAAAACTTTAAAAATCCTGGCCAAGTAAATTAAGCCTCCCTGTGCTTCGGTGTAGCTATTTAAGAGGAAATAAAAAAGCAGGATTAATATTACTGAAAGCAGTATTATAAGCTGTCCACATATTTTCTACCTGAGAATAAAATGTTCCATTAAGTAAGTTTTAGAAGAGCAGGGCAGGTGTGCACTGTCATGGCAAAGCAGGAATGGAAGGAAAAAAACACTCCAAGAAAAAGAAGCACAGTCCATAAGATTCCATGAGTCCTAGCTAACTGGAACGGTTTGGTAGGAGAATGTGTGGTGGAGGTCATCTGAAAATGACAAAGTATGAATTATATATGCAGTGCTGTTGCTGTCAAACACATGAAATAACACAGATTTCACTAATCAAGTGTTGCCTGGAGGTGCCCAAACCTCTTCATCAGAATCACCTCTTTAAAGATACTACTAACAATTCACGAATATGCAAGCTCCTGTCCACGGACTTCTCAAATCAGAATAGCCAGGGTGAGTCCCTGGAATCCATCATTTCAAAACTCCAGGTGATTTCCGTGTGGGCATGCTAAGTCGCTTGAGTCGTGTCTGATTCTCCAGGCAAAAATACTGGAGTGGGTTGCCGTGCCCTCCTCCAGGGGATCTTCTGGATCCAGGGATTGAGCCTGTGTCTCCTATGCCCCCTGCCTTGGCAGGCGGGTTCGAGCTGCCTGGGAAGCCTCCTAGGTGATTTAGATGATGGTAAACTGTTGGGAATGACCAGATGAGAATAACTTGTAATTAGATTTCTTAATATTCCTATGTAAATAAGATGCTTTTAATGGATTCGAAGGGGCTTCCCAGGTGGCTCAGTGGTAAAGAATCCACCTGCCAATGCAGGATACCCAGGTTTGATCTCTAGGTGGGGAAGATCCCCTAGAGAAGAACATAGCCACCTACTCCAGTATTCTTGCCTGGAAAATCCCATGGACAGAGGAGCCTGGAGGGCTACAGTCCATGCAATTGTAAAACAGACACAACTTGGTGACTAAACAACAGCAACAAATGGATTCAGAAACAGTTTGTTCACTTAAATTTATCTTCTGAAATCTTATTAATAATGCTAAAGGCTTCCCGATAGCTCAGTTGGTAAAGAATCTGCCTGCAGTGCAGGAGATCCCGGTTTGATTTCTGGGTGGGGAAGATCCACTGGAGAAGGGGTAGGCTACCCACTCCAGTATTCTGGCCTGGAGAATTCCATGAACTGTATAGTCTATGGGGTTGCAGACGGTTGGACGTGACTGAGCAACTTTCACTTTCAAATGTTTTGCCAGTCTCAGTTGTTATGGATATACAGTCACGCCTCTTATAAGACTTTGGCATGAGGTGTTTAATTTTATAAATTAAAGCCAAAAAAAAATTGTCTTTCTATGGTTATGGCATTGTGAAACCAAAAACAGATTATTGTTTAATTTTTCTTCATTAGAGTCAGAGGAACATAGCTAGATTCTGTTTTATTGAAGAAAATTTTATGTTGAAGCTAATGAGAAAAGTTACAGATCTAACAAGACTACATCCAAGATTATCAGAGACAATCCCAGTTTTAGATTCTGACCCATTGTATTGTAAGACACTCGCTTTGGGTCATATAGACTCCCCTGATAGCTCAGTTGGTCAGGAATTCGCCTGCAATGCAGGAGACCCCTAGTTGGATTCCTGGATGAGGAAGATCCCCTGGAGAAGAGAAAGGCTACCCACTCCAGTATTCTGGCCCCGAGAATTCCATGAACTGTATAGTCTATGGGGTTACAGAGTCGACACAACTGAGCGACTTTCACTTGGATCACAGGTCTTAAAATTTGAAGATAAAAGCAAACATTCATTCTAGTTACAGGTTTACAAAAAAAAAAAGTGTAACAGTATCATTAAAAAGTCTCTAACTTAGAGGAGAATTTTAAGTAAGTTTTTTTTATTAAATTAGAAAAACCTTACATAATCTTGGCATAGGTGCCAGACCACTAAAATGTCTGATACATAGTATTAACATTATTGACCATTTTACTGTATTATCAATTTCTGTCATGGCATTCATTCTCTGGTTCTTGAATAACCTCAAATTTTTTTTGAAAAAAAATTGAGGAATATTGAAATTTTTTTTAATTGAGAAAAGGGCTATATGAGTGGTAGGCCAGTGGGTGTCCTGTGTGTGTGTTTGTGTTAAATTGTTTCAGTCATGTCTGATTCTTTGCAACTTTTGTAGCTAGCTAGGCTCCTCTGTCAGTGGGATTCTCCAGGCAAGAATACTGGAGTAGGTTGCCATTTCCTTCTCCAGGGGATCTTCCCAACCCAGGGATCAAACCCACATTTCTTAAGTCTCCTGCACTGGCAGGCAAGTTCCTAGTCTCCTTTTATTCTGAGATTTACCTTTATCCTGTTGGTCCCTATGCTATGTAACACTTCAATCTCTGTTAACTCGTATTGATTTATATTTACTGTTGTGAGCAATCTGACTAGGACATTGTGGAAAAGGCCCTTTTAGAAATACCACTATGTTTGAACTGTGTAGTCTCTCTCTGAAATGTAATCTAGGCTTCTTCCCAGTACTCTGAGCCAAAGAAACCATATGGCTTCCTCACTGCCATAATCTGAGCCATTCTATTCCCAATACAGTACCTGCCTTGAAGCACTTCACTCCATTGAAACTGGGCACCTCTCAGACTGATGGGTGCATTTGATGGTCAGTCCTGATTGACCACACCTGGAACTGTTCTTCTGGAACAGGAGTAGAAATTAAACCCTCAGTGGGTGGAGGAAAATCCTGTCTTTTCTATCCCTATTCTGCAATGTTGGAAATTCCTATTTGCATAATAAAACTCAATACTACTTTGCTTTAAAAAAAAAACATCTTTTGGAAACTCATTTAACCTAATGAATGACTTCTTTATCTACAGATTTCTCAAAGGATAGCTCTGTTTCCTGTTCTCTACAAGGAGAAAATGAATGCCTTATTACATTCCTACTAACTACAGATAATGAAGGGAAAACCGTCATTCACAGCATCAACGAGAAAGGTGGGTGGCTTGCCTTCCCTTGTCAGTGATAAGAGATACTACATGGGAAAGGAGAAAACAGCCAGAAAGGTCTGGGTGGCTTGCCAGGAAAGACATTGCCAAATTTTTGATTTCCCAATGACTGAAAGATACTATTGAAAGGTTTGGTATGTTCCAATATCTCTTATTAAGACCAAATACAAGAGAAGAGTGTTCCAATCCAAAAAGGTGGCTGATGAATTATAGAAAGGTGGACCAATTAGATGTCAGTGAAAGGTATGGTTTTAGGAAAGACTAACAGAGAAGAGGAATAGAACAGCCTAAGAGAACAAGCTTTGAATCAGGCAGACCTTGGGCTCAGATCCTGCTCCACCGCTTCTTTGATGTTTTGGAAGATACTTACTCTGCATGTCTCTATTTCCTCATCTGTAAAATGGGGAAAAAACAACAGTACTTTCTTCTAAGGGTTGAGTCAAGGATTAAGTGAAAAAAATGCATGTAAAACACATACTAGTTAATAACTTACCCAATGGGTCGTTCAATGACAGCTGAGTCAGAAAAGGCATGAGTGACAAAGAAGGAAGGAAGTAATCTCTACAGGAAGTCAGAGTCCATCGCTTCTTATGAGTTTTCCTCCGTACCAATTCATGGAGTCAGCTTCATTTTCAGTGGAGAGAGAAAAGCGTATAGCCAGGAGAGAAGAAAATAGTGAGAAAAGCACTTTCGTTAAGACGTTCTTAAGTTTTAGTGAGTTTCACCTGGGGAGCTTGTTAGACTGCCCGTGTCCTGAGTCAGCGGGCCAGATATGGCCCAGGACTCTGCATTTTAACACTTCTGCAGGCAACTCTGATACAGCTGGCTTCTAGGCCTCTTCTGACCCTCACAGGCCTGTCTGCCTGCTTAGACACTCACAGGTGCCTCACCTTTTCTGTCTTCAGTTAATCATGTGCCCCTAAACCTTTGCAGTAGAACGACAGCTGCATGGAATCAGACCTCTCTGGCTCTTGTCATCAATCTCCTCTCCTTTCCCCCAAAAGCCTGGAGCCCAACTTCTGGCCCAGAAAATAGCAGCAAGGCAGGCTAGAAGGCCAAGGAGTTTTGTTGTGTGTGCTGGTCTATCAATGGGCTGACAAAGCATTGAGTCCTGAATGTGAACCCAAGAGTACCAAACTGCCATCACTTGAGAGTGTGAAAAGCAATGATACCATTATCAAGAAGTAAGTTCAAAACACCATGAACTTACCAAGAAAACAAGATTAGAAAAGTACCACATTGCAGTGCTAAGGGTCAGGGAGAGGTAGAGGTCAGCACAATGCAAGATACAACTGTCTGATGGTGACCTTGCCGCTCAGATGGGCAGAGCACTCCTGGAGACTTGCTCTTGAATAGCTCCCGTAAATCAGCTTCTTTGAAATGCATACATATTGTCTACGGCCATACCACCCTGAACACAGTCGATCTCGTCTGAAATGCATACATAAAGGGCACTGTAGAGGCCATTAGTTAAGGAAATTTAAGGTGATTCCTGCTGTACCAAGAAGAAATACTTTATAGTACAAATGCCTGCCTCCTCATTATCTGTTTTCTAAAGGCAAATTCTTTACCTACACCCCCGCCCTCTGTGAGCATGGTAATGGCTTTAACTCGTTCTCCTGAAATCAAAGCTGCTCCTTATACTATTAACTCCATTGGAAAAGCAAGTTTCAAGCAAAAATGAAACTTTCCAGAATAGATTCTGTCTTTAATTCAAGGACTTTTGTATCTAGCTGATTTTCTTTTTTTCTCTTGTGAAACTTGCCTTTGGTTGCTAAATGCTTCCTCATTACTGAACTGTTGGGTTTTTCTTCTTTTGTCCACACAATAGGAGTGGCATGTCAACATGCCATCTTTCAGAGAAGCCCTCAGCTGCCCTGATGTCTCTTTATTAAGGCTTTTTATTCCCTCTCTGCTTTTGTAGCAGGAAAAAGTGAGGGGGAAATGACCTCCCTAAGGTTTAACAGGAGTCCCCTGACAGTTTGAAGGATGCTCCTTTCCTGGTAAATGTTCCCAGATAGAGCAGAGCTTCTGGGGGCCCTGGAGTCTGTTGTCCCCTCTCACAGCTTTAAGACCAGAGAGCCCCAGGGCAGCTGGATGGAGGCACCCAGAGAAAAGATGGAGAAAAGAGGCAAAATGAGAGAGGAGGATGTGAAAGTTAAGGAGTCCCAGGGTTCTCCAACCAGATAGAAAAAGATAGCCAAGTGAAGAGTCACCAGTGTGTGTGTGAATCTTCACTCATCTATTTTCCCGAAAAGCTTTCAGCAGACAAGAGTCGCATCCGTGAGGACCATGATGAATGTCAGCTGGGGAGGCTTCCTGGCACAGATATGAGTGTGGGTCTGACACCCACAGGTTCCACCTTGGAGATGCCAAGCCTTGAGGTCGTGAGGACAGGAAGGGAGAAGGGCCTTTGTTGTGACAGTACTACTATTACTGCTACTAACAATAATGGCAGCTGTCATTCATCGAGCCCTTATTAACACGCTGTCACGTGTTATCCTATGTGTTTTACATGTACTAATTTAACATTCTCAACAACCTTGTAAAGCAGGTGTTGCTGTCATTTCCATCATATGGGTAAGGAAATCGAGACGGTAATAATTTGCTAGGTCCTGCAGCAATTAAATCCTAGCGCTGGTTGGGATCTCTGGCAGTCTGGCTGGGCGCCCGTGCTCTTAACTACTGTGCTATAGTGCCTCCCACTGGCTGAACGAGCATAAAGAAATCTGAATCCCCAGATTCTGTCAGAGAGCACTCTCCCATAGAAATGTTATGCAAACCACATTGTATTGTTAAAATTTCTAGTTAACCTTTGTGTAATTTTTAACTAGAGGATAATTGCTTTATAATGTTGTGTTGCTTTCTGCCATACAACAACACGAACCAGCCATAATTTTATCTATATCCCCTCCCTCTTGGAGCCATCCTCCTGCCTCCCATAAAAAGTATACAGTAAATTAATTTTAATAGTATGTTTTATTTAATCCATTACATCCAAAATCTGATGTCAGTGTACAGTCAATATAAAATTGTTAATGAGATATTGTACTTTTTTTTCTTATCAAGTTTTCAAAATCACTGTGTATTTCACACTTAACACAAAGCCTAATTCTGAAAAATCACATTTCTAGTGACTATTGAGCTATAGCCACACGTGACTGGGCTACCAGATTGGCAGCATTAGAAACTCAGCACCTTAGAATTAGGTTCCGCACTGACCTGGACTCAACAGACAAGCCTGGATGGTACACAGTGATAGAGAAAGCCTTTCTTCCTACCTACAACATGTCTTCCGTATGAGCATCTCAAGAGATTCTAAAGAGCGTATGGAAAGTGGAGAATTCTTCTGTGTAATACCTGCTCTAGAGGCTGGGCCAAAATCCTCACTTGAGAAATGTTTAATTCCCAGTGACTCTAAATTCTTAAAATGATTATCTCCACCAGGCCATGCCCGCTCCTCCTATATTTATTGCCTACCAGAGAGCCCTCCTAATTCATGTTCTGGCTTCAGGGTCTCAGCGAGCTTCATTTTGCTTCGAGCAAGAACGTTCTATGCTCCACCCCAGACATTTCATAGTCAAAGATGTAGCCAGTATATATTCTCATGGACACAGGCCTGCCACTTTCTTTGCAGGAGTGTTGCTAACCTATTAGAAGCAGCCATGGTTCATTTGCTATTCTAGAAACCGTCTTTAGATCTTCATACTGTAGTAGCTATTTCATTAACTCCTCTACTATTTCTGCCTAATCACCTTACATGGCTTTTTGGCTAAAGAACAAAACTGTGTAAAGCCAGGCGTCATGCTGTTAGAGGGTCATTAGTCCCGCTCAAATTCAGATCAGCTATAGATCTTACCTTGAAAGCAGCATGACTCGTCCTGTGTGTATAACTCTCCTTATTAAATATCTAAAAGCAATAAGAGTTAGGATAAACTAAGCATGATTCATTTCCTCCTGAGATACCATGAATTTGCCTCACTTCTTGCAGAGGGAGGCAGATATTTAATGATAATTTTTATGGGGGATTTTTTTCCCATGATAGCAAAGGGAGAGCTTAATTATAATGCTTCATTAAGAAATGTATCATCTCCCAGGCATATTGCAAGTATTATTAGTCATTCTGCTGTCAATGAGAGAAGGTACTGTATAATTATAAAATTGTATTAATACCATCAATAGAGTCAAAATAACATTTCATAGAATGTTTGAGTAGAAAGGACTATACAGAACATCTGATTTCTCAAACTTCCCTGGAGATAAGAATCACTTGGGATATTTTAATAATAAAGAGTCTGTGGCTTCATCCAAACCAACTGAACCAGAATCTCAGGGGATGGGTCTAGGGATTTCAGAGGTGGGTTTAATAAGCATGAGCACCTAGGCTTAATCTTATCAGGAAGGTAAGGGAACACTGAAGCCCCACACCTTGGTTTTACAGACGAGGGCACTGGGGCTCAGAGAGATGGAGAGATTTAATAGATTTCAGACAGGTACTGTCCATCATATGGGAATGGAACCCACCTCTCCTGAACCCAATTCAGGAATTTTCCAAGACATCAGGGCACTGCATTAGAGTGAAAATAAAACTGAAAATCATGATTATTTTCTGTCTATATATTTTAAAAGGAAGAACAAGTAGTGTACTTCTCGGGGGTAGGTTGTATTTAATTTTGAGTGTAATCTCCTATACGATTCAAGAAAATCCATGAAAAAGTGTATATGTGTGTACACATTCCATTTCTAGTTTGTCTTATATTCAGAAGAGGTCATCTTTAGTAAACTACAGTCTTTTCACTGATCCTTTAAATACTCCATGTGTATTAATTGTCAGTCTTTTGAATTTTAATTCTTTTTGAGTCATTCAAGTATATATCCATTTGCTTTGAATAATCAAGTTCTTACTTTATCTTTTGTTTTCTTTGAAGAAATAGGGCTATCCTTCAACAAGTAACTCATTTTTTAAAATTCAGCAAAACAAAAGAGATTATTATCTTTCCTCTACTGGAGAAAAAGTATGGTTTGAAAATTTAATGAGAAGTGTTTTTGCTGCATCAGAACATTAAGTGAACAATCTCCTTAATATAATTTTCTTTGTTTCCACAGACTGTCCAAAACCTCCAAATATTCCCATGATCATGTTGGGGGTTTCGCTGGCTATTCTTCTTATTGGAGTCGTCCTACTGTGCATTTGGAAGCTCCTGGTGTCTTTTCATGATAGGAAAGAAGTTGCCAAATTTGAAGCAGAAAGGTCAAAGGCCAAGTGGCAAACGGTATGGGCACACCTAGGGGCTAGCTACTCCTTGTCCTGAGGAAAAGAAGGGGTGTTGGATTTCTTCTGCACTAAGAGTTAAACTGTCACATTCTTTCTCTGCTCCTCTCACCATGTCCCCAACAGCTGGTTTCTGTTCTGCTTTGCGGACAAAGGGACCTCTGTCCATTATCTGGAACTCAGTCCTCACAGCATTCGTTTGTCTCTCATTGCAATGAAGATTTCCCCTAAAGAGTCTCATGAAACTCCTTATACTGTTAGCTACTTAGGAACATCAAGGCAACACATTTTATTCTTTACCACCAGAAGGTTCCTGCAGGCCCCATTTGACAAGCATACATGCTACATCTAAACATTTCCATAAATCGGCTGTTAGAGCTAATGGAATAATGTTCAGGAGTAGTATGACAGTTCATCCCAATTTCCATGGAAATACTCATTACTCATAATAGGTTAAAAAAGTAAGGCAAGAAGACTTTTAAAATACCATCCAGTTAGCTTTTCTGAATAGCATCCATTTTAAACAGCTATCTGGTAGGGGGGAACCCTCCAAAGTATCGACTTTTAAATATATGTACTCAGTAGATATAATTTATGTGTCTTCTCTTCACAGTGGGCAAACACAAAACAGGACTCCAATTTTCTGTGTTTCTTTTCCACAGGAGAGATAATTACATTTCTAGAGGCCCATAGAAACAATTTCATGGTTTTAATTTCATCTCTCTCTCTCTAATGGTGTGTCCAGCTATCTGATAGCAATTACCTTACACTGCTGATTCTTAAAACCATGATATCACTGGAGAAAATACAGGCAAATGCAATACTCCTTTGGGTTCATCTCCCCAAACAATTGATGTTAACGCTTTTTTCTCTAGTTCTGTAATGATATCTTCCGTACCTAAAGCAAACGGAATTTTCTGTTTTAGGTACATTTATCTTAATAAGGGATGTTATATCTTATGCAGTTATTTTGAAATAAATATAATATATGGTGCAGGGCAATAGACCATGAAAATTTTATCTACTTTATCTTCCCATTAAAAATACCTTTAGACGCAACAAACAAATGCAATGTATGGATCTTGTTTAGATCTTGATTTGAGCACTCTAACTAATATATATTTTTTGACAACTGGAAAAAAGTATAGACCTGGGTATTAGACTGATAGCAAGAAATTATGGTTAATTCAGTTAGGTAGGATAATGGCATGAGGCTTTGATAGAAAATAATTAAGGTTTACAATAAAAAAGAAGTGAAAACTGGGTTTGCCCTTCCATAATTCAGCCAAAAGAGAGAGAGAGGAATAGTTGAAGTAACTGTGGCAAAATCCTGATAATCCCTGAATCTGGGTGATGGGTCTACAGAGGTTCACGATATGACTTTCCTCTTCTTTTGTGTATGCGTGGACTTTTCCTAATTAAACAAAATCCTTAGTAATGTAAAGTGAGGATTTGCAATGAAGATATAATGTTTCTATCTCTAATGAAGTAAAAATGTAATGTAACAAGTTAGTTTGGTGACTTAGAACCCAGTACTATGAAGCCAAAGTACTGAAGCAATTAACTTCACCTGACTCCCTGGCCATAAATGTTGTTTTTAACTTTCACCAACTGTCAAGAAAATGGCTGGAAGGGGTCAGAAGGCAATTGGGTTAAACAATGTGACTAGCGTGTTCATGTCAATCTCAAACCCCCAATCCATCCCTTACCCACCCAACCCATTTCCGCGGTCATCATAGGTTCATACACACTACTATTGTAAAACAGGTAACCAACAAGGACCTACTGCGTATAGCACAGGGAACTCGATTCAGTATTCTGTAATAACCCAAATTGGAAAAATTTTTGGAAAAGAAGGAAACAAGAGCGTGATTAAGTTAGTACAAAATGCAATGGCAATAGTTAGTTGAAAGACCACGAGCCCTAGGCAGTAGTCTTGATACTCCCATTTTTGAATGTAAGAAAATTGAGGCTCAGAAAGGATAAGAGATTTCCCAAATTGTTGCTTTATGATGGGGCTGAAATCCTAATTGCAGCCTTTTCTTCCAAGCACAGCCTTGACCGTCCTAGAAATAATAGGCAGGTGTTCTGAAAACAAGCATTTGGGCAATTATATGATGTGTATCTACTAACCAGCACTTTTTCATGTTCTCCTACAAAGGCATGAATCCTGACAAATGATTAATATCTTTAAAATAACATTTTAATTAACAGTTAATTTCCCCCAAAACATGAATTGTTTTCCCTCAGGATGTAGAACATGACTGAAATTCAAATGCTGAATTTTTGTTGTCTCTTCACCGAAAGTGGAATTAAAATATGCATTAAACAGATAAAAGCATAAATGAAAAGTATTATTCCCTGTTAAATTGAGTTTCTTTGAATAACAAATGTTTGATGTTCTTGACTAGATAATGACTGGGTCATAATTATTCACTTGGATGCAAAAGAGGTTTAATTCAAATTATTCAATTCAAATTTCACTAATATGTCCTATTTGGAAAAGAAAAAAAAAAAAAGAATGCTGCTCAGTGCTTCCATTTGGGGGTTTTTTGATTTGATTTTGTTTTTATCTAAAACCTTTTGCCTCTTGAAGAACTGAATTTGGTCTTCAAACCCAGGGGATCCCAAGGGACAACAGTGGGATCTTCCAACCCCTAGGCCCCCATTAGACTCTAAAGGTGATAGAGCTCTGGATAAGAAAGAGCTTTGTTCTTGCCTCCTAAAATATTTCATTCATCAACTATAAAGAAAGGTTACCTCTTATTACACTTTTAGAAATGCCCCCCATCCATTGTCTTTATGAAAACACAAAGGGAAGATATTTAAATCCATTTTTGACTAGACATTTTTTTCCTAGGATGACAAGTCATTAACTAAAGGCGAAGAACGTTCAGTCTGACATTTGTTACAGTCATGGATTGATTTTGCACTGTGCTAAGAAAATCAGGTCTACATTTGGCAGTTAGGCAGTCATTAAGGCAGCTGTGGGTCATGACAGAGAGCTTTCTTATTACCACTTTTTCAAGCTCAAAAAATGTGCCATTACATTTGTAAAATCCACAGCCTAAATTAACACCGCCCAGAACTCCCGGGGGAGTCAGCCTAGTGACTCCAGAGGGTTGGAGGAAACCTGACCTTGTTTAAACAGTGCAGGAGGGCAGATCCACTGGAAATGGAGCCAGACCCAAGCCCATGTCTCAGCCGGAAATCCTAGGCAGAGAGGCTGCCACTGGCACGGCACTAAAGGAGGCCGTGCTGGGCATCACCCCACTTTCTCCTGCCAATAACATTTTATTTGAACTCATCCTTCTGAGTTCTGATCATCAGCTGAGGCCAGCAAAAGCTCTACTGGCCCGCATCAAATGTACTTGCTTTTACCCTAGCTTTAAGCTTCCACCTTACCCTCCTACTATGTTGGGATCTGCTGCATCCACCACCCCTGTTAGCATGCCCAGACCCTATGACTACCTTTGCAAGAGACCTCCCCCCACCCGCCCCTGCCAAATATTGTAAACTTTAATAAACAAAGTTGCTTCAAAACACAGAAAGAAAATTGCACAATCAAAATGAAACATTCAACAAAATATCTGCCAAATAGCATTGTGTATCCAGTCAATTGCAACTCAAGTCACCTCCTTTGTTGTGCATATCAGCTGTGTTTAGTGTGAGATGTGGGATGCCTGACGTGATCTGGGATGGGATCCACAAAAGAGCTCCTAGTCCTACAAGCTCTGCCCTGGCCCTTCTCACAGCTGGTTTCCTCTTACACAGCGTCTGGTTTCCTAAGTCCCTCAATTCCTCCAGGACAGTGCCCCACCCATTATGCCCAGCCTTCACATCTCATTTTTTCCCATCTTTCCTCTTCAGTCAAGTCCCTTATTCTTCTGTACCCAACTTAAACTTACTAGTTTGCAATTAAATTAATCTGTTAAATTTTATAGAATTCCACACATGAATTTTGTTTGTGAACAAGACTCTGGTTGCATCTAAGACCACATCCATCTGCCATATACCCTCCAAATCTCGAGTTCTTCTTGCAGTAGGACAAAATAAGGACTGGAGAGTTCTCATGATTATCCAAGCTGACCTCAGGAGTAGATGCCATACAGTGACTTGGCCTTCACTCGTCACCCACCACCAGGGAACCTCTTCTTTATTTGCCCTCATTACTGAGATAGCATCTCTCTGCAAAGGCACATGGACAAAGGTAACATGTTGCTCAGTCAGAGGTAGGCCACTGGCTCTGGGCAACACAGAAACAGGTGCAGGTGTGATTCAATGAAGATACTGCAGTGCATCCAAGGGAAACAAGAGGGAAAGGCCAGAGAATGGTTTTCAGTTTTATTCAGTTCTTCTGAGAGCTGAGAGAAAGGTACTGAGAAAGCAAATAAAATTGCATTGGTTTTTTTTTTCAAATCTATGCCTAGAAAATGCTACCATCTCTGCCATTTGGAGGATAAGGAGATAGAAGTATGATAATTTGGAGGGTCAGAGGTGGCACCCAGACTCCATACATACTCAAAAATGGATTTGGAAATGCTGTGCTGATTCCCAAAGCCCAGAAGTGGGGCATATTTTTAGCACCCTATCCAGGACCTTAAAAAAAGGAAATTCCAAATGCAAATAAGTTAGATGTAAGTAGAACTGATGCTGAAGCTAAAGCTCCAATACTTTGGCCACCTGATGGGAAGAACTGACTCCTTGGAAAAGACCCTGCTGCTGGGAAAGACTGAAGGCAGGAGGAGAAGGGGACGACGGATGGTTGGATGGCATCACCGACTCGATGGGCATGAGTTTGAGCAAGTTCTGGGAGTTGGTGATGGACAGGGAAGCCTGGGGTGCTGCAGTCCCTGGGGTCGCAAAGAGTCAGACACGACTGAGCAACTGAATTGAACTGATGAGAAGAGAACTTTTTGAGCATTTACTATGTGCCAGGTACCTGCTGAAGTACGGTCCTCATGGACCAGGTGGGCACTTTGGTAATCCCTCTTATGGACGAGAATGTCAAGGTTCAGAACTGCTTAAGTAAGGTTACATGGTAGAGCTGGGTTAGAACCGAGGCTCTCTCAAGCTAAAGTCTGCATGACCAACCTTGGGGAATGGGAGGGAAGGAAATGTTCCTTATCCAGACATTGCGTGCCTGCATGGAACAATGAAACTGAAGGAGAGAAGTTGGAGGCTCAAGTTGAGCATTTATTCAAACACCTAGAGAGCTTTGGGCTGTCTGGTCCCAGTGTTGGCACTTGGGCACACATTTACAGTCCAGACAGAGCAATTGAATTATCCAGGCTTTGCACACAATATTTCTACTGCCCTGGGGGCAACGCTGTTTTGCCCAATCCTCCTGGGGACCAGTACTCTGTCATGAGCCCGGCATCCCACATGCCCAGCTCTTGTGACTCTCTCCTTCCCATACTGTTATTCTCTAGCAAGGGAAAGCCACCAAATTCTTTTTACTATGTACTAGCAGGTGTTGCCTGGAAAATCCCATGGATGGAGGAGCCTGGTAGGCTGCAGTTCATGGGGTCGCGAAGAGTCAGACACGACTGAGCGACTTCACTTTGACTTTTCACTTTCATGCATTGCAGAAGGAAATGGCAACCCACTCCAGTATTCTTGCCTAGAGAATCCCAGAGATTGGGGAGCCTGGTGGGCTGCCGTCTCTGGGGTCGCACAGAGTCGGACACGACTGAAGCAACTTAGCAGCAGCAGCAGCAGCAGCAGCAATAGCAGCAGCAGCAGGTGTTTGCTGTCCCAAGAAGCTAGTTGTAACTCCTGAATTTTGGTCTCATTTTAGCAAGATTATTTGTGCCCTAGTTTGATGCTTCTCATCATCTCAGTGTATTTCTTAAAGGTGGATACTTTTATTTCTTTTTCCCTTTTTATTTTGTATCAGATTGTAGCCGATTAACAATGTTGGGATAGTTTCGGGTGCACAGCAAAAGAACTCAGCCATGCATATACATATATCCATTCTCCCTCAAACCCCTTCACGTTCAGGCTGTTACATAACCTTGAGCAGAGTTCCCTGTGCTATACAGTAGGTCCTTGTTGGTTATCTGTTTTAAATATAGCGGTGTATGCTTGCCCATCCCAAACTCCAGACTATCCCTTATCCCAACCCTTCCCCCAGTAATCATAAATTGGTTCTCTAAGTCTGTGAGTCTGTTTCTGTTTGGTAGATAAGTTCATTTGTATCATTTCTTCTTAGATTCAGCATATTAGAGAGATTATAGGATATTTCTCTTCCTCTGTCTGACTTCACTCAGTGTGTATGTCATTCATCTTTGTATGCTTCTAGCAGTTCACTTTGCCCATTTTTATCTTTCCCATTTTACTTTTGGGTCACCTGTTGGTTCATTCTGTTCATTTGATAAATTCTGAGTGCCTGCTGTGGGCTAGTTGAACTGTTTTCAGCTCTGGTAAAACAGCAGCGAACAAAGCAGCCATTTTTTGTTCCTTGTGCATTTCCAAAAATCCATGAGTGCATTTCCAAAAAGGGTAAGATTTTTAGGATACAGAATTATTTTTCATAATAAAAAACAATGAAGTAAAGTATATATTTTTAAATGCTAAAAGTATGACATATCAAATTAATCAAAATTATTCAAATATCTTCCAAGATTAAGCCTAACTTTCTTTTTCCAATCTGTAATGTACACCAAAATTATTTAGATATATTAAAACTGTGTAGTAACAAAATATACGCATACTTTCATTTGAACCATTTTTTTTTTTCTTTTTTAGGGAACAAATCCACTGTACAGAGGCTCCACCAGTACCTTTAAAAATGTAACCTATAAACACAAGGAAAAACAAAAGGTTGATCTTTCCACGGATGGATAGAACTACTTTATGCACAGACAAATTTTGTTTCACTGATATGAAATATTATTGCACTATTTAATTTTTCTCTCTTTGTTGTTTTAAGGTTGGTTTAAGATAATAATAGGTCATTTGGAGATCAGTCATCTTCTGTGTGAAGGTTAGAGACGATGTTGACAGTTTCAAAATAAGAAGAGAGATATCCTTAGCACAGGGGTGACTTTGGGGATCATTTCAAAAATACTAACTCTGTTGCATTAATGCCTCAAAAAATCATCAAAATGATTTGTGAAGGCCTGATTTGCATTTGAAAAATGTTTGAAATTAGAATCTCATTTATTACAGAAATACAGCTACCTGAAGTCTTTGTCTCAGCAAAGTCACAAATCCATATGCCACATTATATAGTCAAATTTGCCAATGAATTTTAAACTTTTAGTAAATCTGCCCTTTCCTAAAGGAAGATTTTTTTCTTAACCAATGAAAAAAATGAGATACTGGCTTTTACTTAAGCTATAGGATATAGTTCTCCTAAAGATGCTCCTCATATAAGAATTAAAATGAAGTATTAATAATTTCTACAGATTTGAATGTCCCTAAAAGTCAAATATTTTTTTGTTTTACAGATGAAGAAAAAGTAATTTATAGATTAGGTAGTCACCAGTAAAAAACAAAAATAACAGGCCTTTCATTAGATTATGTTTAATGGCCTGAAAAATAAACTTCTACATTCAGTTTCCCTATTGACCCTGAGTTTTCAGACTTACTCCTTCTGTATTTCTCAACCCATTTAACTCAGTTTCACAGTCATGTAAACCCTGTAAATTTCATATGAAAGTTTCAATTTCTTGTCAAAAATTTTAAATAGTGAGATAGCTTATTCAAATTGAGCTCCAATAACACAAAAGGACCATGCATTAAACAGAATAAAATTTTTAATGGTTTTAAACCAAACATATCAAGAATACACAAGTCTCCTGTGAGTAATAGGCTTACTTAAATCTGTATTCTTTTTCCATTTGCATAACCCAGCTTGCATATTTCAGTTGCATATGGTGAATATGCTACTTGAAAAAGTTGGATTTTACTTGCAAAATACATGTGGGTAATTAGGGATCCACAGGTTAATTGAAAAGATGAACTCCGTAGAATATTATTCCTTATAGTTAATACTGCTTCACAAAGCACTTTCATCTCATTGATCCTCGGAAGGAAACTAAGCCTCAGAGAGTGGGTGGAACTGGTCTGGAACTGAGATCTTCTAGCTCCAAGCTGCTGCTTCTTTCCACAGTGTGAGACTGACTCTTATCAGTGAAATGATGGAAAGATTTTGTTAGTTAAGTGATAATTGCCATTTGTTTGAAAATGTAGCGGCTAGACAAATAGCACTTAAACTACTGGAATGTAGATGAGGTCTTGTACTTTTGTGCAATGTTTATTACCTTTGAGAAAATTGTAATGGAAGCCTATTCCTAGGTGAGTAGTTCATTAGGTAATGGAGGCTTCATGTTTCTCCACTGAACTGGCACAGAATAATCTATGATAAGTCTCTTCCATTCTGTCAGAGAGTTTGGTACACAATTTGCTCACTTAGAGACTTATTTTTTTTCAGGTTTCTAAATAACTCAGGTAAATTAGACACTTGGGGAGGATACAGTTATACTAAAAGAATTACTAAACAATCACTGGGGAAACCTGAAGGGCTGATGTACCCATGCATTCCTGACTGAAGCCCAGGGTTGGTGGGAAATCTCAAGCAATAAGGAAGCTGCAATTCCAATGACACAACGGTGGTATTCATCTCTACGTGTGATATTTTTGTATTACTACTAGAATGGGATTTTAGGATATATAAATTTCCTTTGTGTGTATATTGGGGAAGGTAGAAAAAAATCTGCTATTTCTCTGCATCTTGTTTTGACCCAAGGCTGGACCTTGCAAAGGTCAAAACATTAACAGTAGTACTTCTGTTCACTGAAGAGTTATGTTACATGAAGATACAATGGTGTTTTGTTTTGTAAGTTGCTTTATTGTATTTTGCATTGACATAAATAAACATCATAATTTAAACAATGAACCTTAGATGAATGATAATTCCTTTTATTTACCTGGCACAAAACCCTCTTCTTGGATTTCTGTATTCCTGGGTGACCTGTTCTGACTGCTTTGCTGGTCTCAGCCAAGGAGAAGAGCAGAAAGAGGGAGCCACTGAAGGCAGGAGACAGCAGGTTGTCGGCTGTAATCTGCTGCAAGTTTACAAATCTGGCATCACAAGGTTTTTAAGCAGGTCTGGACATTACTCCACATTGTGTAAAATCAAGTTCTTTAGGGTAAGTGTGTGTGCTGAATTGTGATTCTCGCCCCCAAATTCACAATCTGACGTCTTAATCAGAATATGGCTGCACTTGGAGCTAAGAAATTTAAAGAGCTGAGTTAAAATGAGGTCACTCTAAGCTGATATGATTGGTGTCCTTATAAGAAGAGATTAGGTCACACAGATGCACAAAGAGAAGACCATGTAAAGACAAGGGGAAAGTGAAGGTGAAGTTGTGTCCGACTCTGCGACCCCATGGACTGTAGCCCACCAGGCTTCTCCATCCATGGGATTTTCCAGGCAAGGATACTAGAGTGGGTTACCATTTCTTTCTCCAGGAGGTCTTCCCAACCCAGGGATTGAACCCAGGTCTCCCGCATTGTAGGCAGACACTTTACCGTCTGAGCCACCATGGCAATCAGGAGAGAGGCCTTGGAAGAACCTGCCAACAGCTTGCTCTTGAACTTCTAGCCTCCAGAATTGTGAGAAAATAAATTTCTTCTCTTTAGGCTCCCCAGTCTGTGGTACTTTATTATGGCAGACCCAGCAGACTAACAAACAGTCAGGTAGTGCTGTCTTCCTGAGCATCCATCTGTAGACTTCGTGGTATGATGCTAATTTTTCAAATCAGAAAAATTAAGCAGAGAGGGACCAAATGCTCACAAAGGAAGTCAGCTTAGAAAAAGTCCTTTCTCTCAGAAAAAAGACCCCTTCTTTACAAAAAGACAGGGGAACTCAAATTAAGCATGCTAATATTCAGAAACAAAATGCTTCTTGTAGACTAAAGGCCAGATGTCTGGAAATCTGGAAACTGTTTCCATTTTGAATAGTCCTGAGAAAGTCACTTTTCTGCTTAGTTTTTCCATCTGTAAAATGGTAGCAGTGCCTGTCTCTTCTAGCACCTATAACAATCTCTGATACACAGTAGGGGCTCAATGAACTCATTCAATCAGTTTTGTTGAGTACCTAATATATGCCAGACATATTTCTTATGATTATGGATTCAGCAATGAGCAAAATAACCAGTCTCTATGCTCCCAAGTCAGGAAGCATAGAGGAAAAAATATAAACAAATATATGTATTTCTTTATCCCAAACAAGTAAATATACACTATCATGGTACTGATCCAGTTTATGTACATCCCAGAGCCACTTGGCTCTACCTGGGCCCCCACGTCTAAGCTGAGAGTCGCCCTAGCACCAACCCACACAGTCCTCTTGGGGTAGAGCCACAGTTTTCCACTAACTCACCAGGTGTCAAGAGCCACAGCAAAGTCTTGTGCCCAAGTCCAGAGTGGCAGCTGGACCTGGGAGAGAAAACAGAAACATTAAAAGAATGCAATAGTTGGTTGATCTGAACTGAGCTGCTAAGGGGAAGGGAGAGAGCTTGCTTTCCCGGCTGGGTTTGAGGAAGAGGCAGGAAATTTTTGGAAAGAGAGACAAAAAAGTCTTTGTGGAAAGTGACTATGTCTGGGCAATATTGAGAATGGGGTACATGGGGGTGGGAACAGTTGGATATTCTTTTTTTAATTGGAGGGAAATTGCTTTATACAGTTGTATCCGTTTCTGCCAACAACAACCTTTAAAAGTATTCGTCCTTTTGGGCCTGCTGCTCTCTTGATGAAGGCAGCCTGCAGGGCTCCAAGGCAGGAGCAAGAAGGCCCAGCTCCATGAGAATCTCAGCAGAGTTTGCATGGTGTGTAAATCTGGCCCATGTTTCCCCTTGTCAACACCAGAAACAATCATGCCCCCAAATACTCCTGTGAAACCCACCAAATGGAAGACTCTGAATCCCCCAAAGCAACACAAGAGTCTTCTGAGTTGCTCTCCTCTTTGCCTCTCCATATCCATTTCTTTCAGAACTTCTTGAAGGGACAAGATACTAGAGAAGCAATCTCGCCAATATTAGTCTTTAACCAAGGGAGTAATTTGATCTCTCCAAAGGGTAAGTATATTTAAATATTGCTCATTCATAATGATTTCATATCATCCTCATTTTATGGAAATCTAAAACTCCTTATTCAGAAGGAATAAGAAATAGGAATTGAATGAAACATGGTAAATAGAAAGTCTTATTCAATTCAATCTGTACAGCAGCAGATTCAACACAGCTAAAACTCAAGGAAACTTAAGTGGCCGGGACCTCTGTTACTAGGTCAGCTGGGCTAGGATGCCCTGGTACTAAATGAGTGAAGTTTTGTATGAGGCTTCAGTAGTCAGAATAGTGGGCAGTGGTTGATAGTCCTGCTACCTGGACCAAGACATAAATTCTTCTGAGCTGTGGGCTGTGGGCTGTTAAATGCTGCCTTTCTTGTGCTTGGGAGGCATTCAAATGTGAATCGCTCTAGGCTGAGTGAAGGTCAAATATCTGATCTTCAGTTCTCCCCCACTTGGCTGCACAACCAATGAGAGAGCAGCATAAGCAACTCAGAAATTTTTCCTCCCTTTAGCTTGTCCTGGAGCCAGACCCTGGGAGGCACAAATGTGACTCACACACACTCTTTGGTGTCATGAACAACTTCAAGGCTTTACAAATCCCACCGAAGTCAGTTTGAAATTTCAATCTGTTCTTTGTGATTTCTAAGTACACATTAAATGAGGAGACTGACTGCTCAAAAACGAAATGCTTTCTCAGCCTGAAATGTGTTTACATTCATGGTCCTTGTGTAGTAGCCAACCTAGTTCCAACTCAACAACGAAAGACAGTGCATCATGAAACTCCATTGTTTGTCAATAACTGGCTGGGAAAAAGTCACTATGCATTTTTCTTTTTTTCAGCTGGCTTCACTAGACCTATTACTGATGCATGTTTGTGTGCACATATACTCCAGCACTCTTGCCTGGAAAATCCCATGGATGGAGGAGCCTGGTAGGCTGCAGTCCATGGGGTCACGAAGAGTCAGACACGACTGAGCGACTTCACTTTCACTTTTCACTTTCATGCACTGGAGAAGGAAATGGCAACCCACTCCAGTGTTCTTGCCTGGAGAATCCCAGGGACAGGGGAGCCTGGTGGGCTGCCGTCTATGGGGTCGCACAGAGTCAGACACCACTGAAGTGACTTAGCAGCAGCATACATACATATATATTTCTTCTTTATTTTAACACATGTATCTTACCTGGCTTACAAGGCTTCCCTGGTGGTTCAGCAGTAAAGGATCCACTTACAGTGCAGGAGACGTAGGATATATGGGTTCGATCCCTGGGGTGGGAAAATCCCCTGAAGGAAAGCACGGCAATCCACTCCAGTATTCTTGCCTGGAGAATCACATGGACAGAGGAGCCTGGTGGGCTACAATCCATAGGGTCGCAAAGACTCAGACATGACTGAAGCAGCTGAGCACACACACGCAGGCACATCTTACCAGAAACATCTATTATTTTAATTGCGGTATTGTTTATTTCTTATTTTAATAGATGTAACTTACTAGCATTACATAATTTGTATTGTTATTAAAAATAGGTAATACCTACTGTTCCAAAAGTTTTACATAGGCTAACGCATTCAGAGCCCACAATCATCCTATGGAATGGTATTGCTAGTATCTCCTTTTTTGCAGATAGTAAGTAACTTGCCCAGGTCATGAACTTAGCAAGCTTTGAAACCAGAATTTGAACTCTGGATTTGGAATCATGCTCTCCTGTCTTATAAATCCGGTAAGGACATAATGACAATAAAAGTCATCATTCATTGATTATTTACTATAACCAGCATTATGTAAAGCATATTATGCATCTTACTGTGTCTAGTTCCTGAGAGGTTGTGTTGTTTTCCCCACTTTACTAAGAGAGAAACAGCTGTTCAGAAAACTGAGGATTGCCCGGGGTTACTAAATTTATAAATGCTCAGGGCAGGGTTTGTACCTTAGGCCATCTCACTCCAATGCTTCAGTCTTAAAACACCATACAATCCTGAAGGTCACTGACAGTGCTTACCTTGGGCTCAGCCCACTCCTCTGTCCTCCCAGTAAGTCACAGCTACTAATCCAAGCCTGGTAGGATAGGTCTTAGAGTTGCTTTCCCAGATGTAATCATGGATTTTCACCGAACTACGTAGGCTTACCTGCAGGGTGATGATAAACCTAGCTGCAAAGTAAAGCACCTTCTTGGGCATGGGGCTCTAACCAGTGAAGTTAGCAAGGCTGTGAGTCAATGTGAAGCACATAGAGCTCAGTTCTCCTTCCAGAGCCCTGCCTGCCACCTTTTAAGTCAGATGCCTCAGAGGTCTGCCACTACGCACACGGAGGTGGCATCCACATCAGGAGTTCTGGAGGGAAAGTTTAGGTCTTGGAGGAGGGGTCTTAGCATGTCAAGGAAACTTCTGTCAGCAGCCAAGACTTCCGCGTCCGCAGGACTGCTCTCTGAGAATGCTGGTGCTCCATGTGATGTAGGCGGACTTGCTTGTCTGGCGGGAGAGCCCCGTCTTCCTCCAAGTCCTCGCTGAGGGCACACACTGCTATTCTCACAGGCCCTGCTGCCCTCAGGGCTGCACTGGAAGAAGTCGGCACCTCGCGAGCCCTTGTCCAGCATCCCCAAGGGCCCTGCCTCCTGGAGGAGACAGCGGACTTGGAGGGGAAAGTGGCCAGTGCCTCCGTTTGCTAGCTAATTAGTTCCAAAGGAGAGGCAGAGGTGGAGATGGGGTGATGGAAGTGGCAGAAATAGCCAGAAAATAATGCCTGTGACTCTCCACTATGGGTAATTCTGAAGCTCTTGGCTTTTGTTTGTTTTGTTTTAAAGAAGCGAATAGTGGTACATGTTGTGATTAGTCTTTTAAATATTAAAAATGATAACTACCATTAGCTTAAAATTTAAGAGTTCTTCTTAAGTTACACCGTTTAAAGTGCTAGAATTCAAGTTGTAATCACCTTTATGAAATGTCTTACAAAAAAACATTTTAATGCTATTAATAAACAACATTTATTTCATAATTTTACTGTGTGATTAATAATTATTGTTTCATACTTTTTAAAAATAAGAACTATGTCTTTTTGTCTTTATTTATCTCCTTTCATAATAAATGACAATATTCTACTATGTTCTCTGTGTGTGCATGCTAAGTCGCTTCAGTCATGTCTAACTCTGCGACCCTATGGACTGTCACCCTCCAGGCTCCATGGGATTCTCCCACGTTCTCTACAGAATATTACTAGTTTTATAAACACCGCAGTGGGAAAATGAAATTTTAAATTAAGCAGACTAGCTATTAAATGTATCTTGCATAGTTTTGGTATATTAAACATCTACTTCATTGATTTCAAGAAGTGTGTCAGATTTTGAAAACTCTTTTACTAAGAAGATAGACTTGGAGAAGAAAAGTAGAAATAAAAGAAGATTAAAAATACTGGGCATAATAAAAGATATGAATCTGTCATAGAGGCAAGAAAAATACACAATGCTTTTCTTTCTGAAGCTTTCTTGGTCATGTTCATTGTTTGGCTTATCCAAATCTAGTTTTCATTTTAAGAGATAACCAATTTATGCCTTACTAAAATTCCATGATTCATTCAAAAACTTGAAAATGATTTCAGTTCCAGATGGACACAGAAAAGGATACACAGTAATTTTTATGTCGCAGCTGCAAAACAACTTTCTTGGCACTCAGTGTTACCATTTACTATCCTATCCTTAGATGTAGGCAGTAATGGGATGTGAACATTTAATTGTGTTTAACCTCACACACTTTGAGTCCACAGGGAAGAGACAACGATCTGACAGGTACTCCTGTCCTCACCTCGGTTCTGTTTATCACCACTGCGTGTATTCTCACCTATTTCCTGGAGTTGTTGTGAGAATTAACTGAAACAATACGTTAAAGTAGTTGACATAGACACTCAATAAATGTGCAGTAAATGATAGCTGTATTCAGTCACTGAGTGCCTCCAATAATCACCTTCTGTCAAAAAGAACAGAATAGCCAAGGCTGAAGTCCAGGTATAATTGGAGAACTGAGGAAGGGAGGAGACAAAACAGACAGCAAATTTCCAGGAAAAACACATGAAGCACGTGAAAAAGAATAACAGAAAAGTCTCTGATACCACGAGCTAGATAACGCAAAGCAAGAATCAGATTGTAACCGGAGAATGCTGGTTCTAGGTACATGACAGGGCAGCTTCTTAAGCCAGCTCTTGAAAGAATTCTGTGTAAGCTGAAGTCTGACCTGCTAAACCCTGAGGTCTACTGAGGGGGGCCCCTTTGAAAGGAGAGGATCACAGGAGCTGCTTCCAAATGCCAAAAGAAAGACGGGCCCTGTTGGTTGGGAAGGCAGAGCATCCAGCTGTGGTGCAGAGGTGAGTGGATGCAGTGAAACGGGTCTCGATCAGGGCTGGGGCAGAGAGCAGAGCCTGGAGCCTGGCAGCAGGAGGGAGTGCAGGGGGTAATGGAAGCCTCGGGGGGGGGGGGGGGTGTCTGCAGGCACATACCCAGCTCAGGGGGTGGAGCTGGGGCAGTGTTCCAGGCCTGGGTGTGGTACCCTGCAGGCAATTGCCAGAAGGAGCCCCACTAAGTTGCCATGGGGCATGCAAGGTGCCCCCCTCCCCCGGGGATCCCCAGATACTAGAAGTGAATAGGAGCCTCAGAAGAGGTCCCGTTAGTCTTCCAGACACCATGGTGAAGAATAGCACCTATGAAATTCGGGTCTGAATGTTAAGAAGACTTTACTCATAACCCACTGGGTGCTGACACTTGGAAGGTTTGGGACTCAAAGGACTGACATATCTGCTATGAAGGGAGAAAATGAAAAACAATTTCAAGCAACAT
This sequence comes from Oryx dammah, assembly GCF_014754425.2. Classification (NCBI taxonomy): domain Eukaryota; kingdom Metazoa; phylum Chordata; class Mammalia; order Artiodactyla; family Bovidae; genus Oryx; species Oryx dammah. Next base: position 99,663,909 of record NW_024070211.1, on the reverse strand, counting down.
TTCTCAGATTAACATTGCATACCCTTAGAGGTCATCGCTTAGTTCTAAAAATGATTTCACAGTGAGGTATCTCACTTAGTCCTTTCCCTAGCCAGTCCCCAAAGAGGGACAGCCCAGAAAAAAAATTGCAGGATTTTCTGATAAATAAGGAGGCAGTGGGGAAGATGGAGGGGGTTGGGAGAAGAGGAATAATGTAGGTCATGAGGCCTTGCAGGCAAAATTAAGAATGCTAATAGAAATAACAAGGTCACAACTATTTATGATAAACAACGACCACAAGTGACAGATTTTCAGATTTTATTTTATTTTTTTAAGAAACTCAAGCTAACAAGCCAGGACCAGTTCAGATCTGGGTTTAACCTTTCTTGAAAAATAATTGCTCTTACTAATAAACAGGAATTTGCCTGAATAGAAAGCACAAGTCAAAACATAGAAAGAAAGATGAGGTGAAAAGAGATGCAAATTTTCTATGGCTCACCTAGGTGAGTCACACAACCCCCTCAGGGAGTACAATTACAGGCAGAGGACCAGAGAAAAACCAGAAGGCAGAGTATTTCATCACACTGGAGGGAGTAGAACTGTATAGAAAGTACAGTCAAGCTACCTGGCTGATTTGGTTTAAGCACAGCATGCCTTTATCTAACAACTGATATCCTTTAACACAGCAGAGGGCAACTGTGCCATCCCCAGAGGTGGAAGTTAAATTACTCTGGAAGTGAAACTAGCAAAAGTCTGCACAAATGAAGATGATTGACCTCCTGTAGAAATCGCCCAAGAGACCATATTTGAGTAAGTGACTCAGGAAAATGTAGACATTCACAGATAAAATTAGTAACTGGTTCAAGACAGTGACGGTACTTTCTATTCTGTTGTCTAAGCAATGCCGATGGAAGGCAAACAGTCTTCATGAAGACTAGGAAAGAAGGGTGAAGGGTAGCCCTGGTCAGTGTCTTTCCTGAACTGCCTAAGATGGATGGATGGACCAGAAGTGGTGGGCACAGGCATGCCCTGGCCTGAAGAGGGGTGACTGCAGGAGTGTAGGGGCCACTCATCAGGCTTCTAGGATGAACGCCTTGTGCAGCCCCTTGTCCTTCAAATAGCATTACTGTAAAACTGGATGAAAATCCGATATCCCAATGTCAGAATCATTCATAAAATAAGACTATCGGTCTGAAGTATTCTTCTTAAATAAAACACAGACATTGATTTTTTTTTAAATTTGTTATTGGAGTGTAGTTGATTCACAATGTTGTGTTAGCCTCAGGCATATAGCAAAGTGAATCAGTGATACATATGCATATGTGTTCACTCTTTTTTAAGAGATTCTTTTCCCATAAAGGCTATTACAGAGTATTGAGTGGGGTTCCCTGTGCTATACAGCAAGTTCTCATCAATTATCTGTTCTATATATGGCAGTGTGTATATGTCAACCCCAGTCTCCAAATTCATCCCCTGGTAAACAAAACCCTGTCCTCCACATTTGTGACTCTACTTCTGTTTTGTTACGAAGTTCATTTGTACCCTTAAAAACAGATATTTTAGCCCAGGCACAGTAATATGCTTCTAAGATTTTACGTCTAACTTGGCTGCTCAGATTTGATTGGTTGGTGTTTTCTAAGTTTATTCATTGGTTTTGAAATCTACTCATTTTAGCTAAGTGTGAAATACATTATATACTAATCACAAGCACACATACACAATCAATACTCCTTGGGAAAAAGCCAAGTCGAGTTATGAGCCAATGAAAAAAAATGTTACATACAGATTTCTAGACTTCTTGTGCTAGTCTTTTTTTCCTGTCTCCTCTTTCTCCTCATCTAAAGCCAATTTAGAAAGTGAAGAGGGACTAAAAAGCCTCTTGATGAAAGTGAAAGAGGAGAGTGAAAAAGTTGGCTTAAAGCTCAACATTCAGAAAATGAAGATCATGGCATCCAGTCCCATCATTTCATGGGAAATAGATGGGGAAAGAGTGGAAACAGTGTCAGACTTCATTTTTCTGGGCTCCAAAATCACTGCAGATGGTGATTGCAGCCATGAAATTAAAAGATGCTTACTCCTTGGAAGGAAAGTTATGACCAACCTAGATAGCATATTCAAAAGCAGAGATATTATTTTGGCAACAAAGGTCCATCTAGTCAAGGCTATGGTTTTTCCAGTGGTCATGTATGGATGTGAGAGTTGGACTATGAAAAAAGCTGAGCACCGAAGAATTGATGCCTTTGAACTATGGTGCTGGAGAAGACTCTTGAGAGTCCCTTGGACTGCAAGGAGATCCAACCAGTCTATCCTAAAGGAGACCAGTCCTAGGTGTTCATTGGAAGGACTGATGCTGAGGCTGAAACTACAGTACTTTGGCCACCTCATGTGAAGAGTTGACTCATTGGAAAAGACTCTGATGCTGGGAGGGATTGAGGGCAGGAGGAAAAGGGGATGACAGAGGATGAGATGGATGGATGGCATCACCGACTCGATGCACATGAGTTTGAGTGAACTGCAAGAGTTCGTGATGGGCAGGGAGGCCTGGCGTGTTACGATTCATAGGGTCGCAGAGTCGGACATGACTGAGCAACTGAACTGAACTGAAAGCCAATTTGGAAGTCAAATGTAAATGTGAGAAAAAATATCCCTTAAATTTGTTTTCTTTTACTTTCAAAAAAGATGGACTAACAGGGACAAACCAGATTTACCTTCCCTCCTGCCAAAAATATATATATATATATGAAACTTGATTTTCAAGGCAATGGACACTGGGCATTAAAAGATATTTATCCCTGAGAGATAGGAAACAAGCAAGGTGAGTCATTGTTGAGTTTGTAATCTCTGTATTTGCCTACCTCCAGACCAAAGAAAGAGCCTGGGTTAATGACAGAGACATCAGTGGTTTAATTAATGGGAGGAATCTGACATGTCTGAAGCAAGGTCTTAGAGCAACACCCTCAACAAGTGCATCAGAAGGTGAACAAGACAAGGCAGCAGTCTTTGCTAGCAGAGAGAGGGGGAAATTGACATCAGGTTGGCTCAGACAGACCAACAGGGGAACATGCCTCTCACTGACCCTTTGATAAACTATCATAGTAGACAGAGCTCTCAAGTATGCAGGCAGTCACTGATTAGACTCTAAGATTAAATGGAAAAGGACAGTCAGGGTGTAGGTAAGGCAGGGGATGTGTGAAGAGCAAGAGAGCGGCCATCTTGGGTGGCCTGAAGTTACAGTCCTGCAGTTCTCCCAACTTACCTAATTGGCATTTGTAGAACACCCTACCCCAAAACAGAATAAAATGTGATCTTTTTAAGCACATACGAAATATTTAGCATAACTGGCAGCTACACATATGGACTTAGAGACTGTCATACTGAGTGAAGTCAGACAGAGAAAGACAAATATCATATCACTTTTATGTGGAATCTTAAAAAAAAGGGACAAATGAACTTATTTACAAAATGGAAATAGAGTCATAGATTAGAAAACAAATATGGTTACCAAGAGAGAAAGGGGGTTGGGAGATTGGGATTGACATATACACACTATTATATAGATAACCAATAAGAACCTACAGTAGAGCACGGGAAACTCTATTCAATACTCTGTAATGACCTGCATGGGAAAAGACCCTATAAAAGTAGACATATGTACATGTGTAACTGACTCACTTTGCTGTAGAGTAGAAATGAACATAACATTATAAATCAACCACACTCCAATAAAAACTACTTTAAAAGTAAGGGACTTCCCCAGTGGCTCAGCGGGTAGAGCACCCACTCGCAATGCGTGAGGCACAGGAGACACAGGTTTGATTCCTGGGTCAGGAAGAGCCCCTGGAGTGTGTGTGTGCTGTCACTTCAGTTGTGTCTGACTCTTTGCAAACCTGTGGATTGTAGCCCACCAGGCTCCTCTGTCCATGGAATTCTCCAGGCAAGAATACTGGAGTAGGTTGTCATGCCCTTCTCCAGGGGATCTTCCCCACCCAGGGATTGAACCTGTGTCTCTTATGTCTCCTGCACAGGCAGATGAGTTCTTTACCACTAGTGACACCTGGGAAGCATTCCCCTGGAATAGGAAATGGCAACCAACTCTAGTATTCTTGCCTGGAAAATTGCAAGGACAGAGGAGCCTAGGGGGCTACAGGGGTCCCAAAGAGTCAGACATGACTGATGACTAACCACTCAGCACAGATGCTTACAACTGGTATGATATAAATAAACAAGATACTATGACTTTCAAAAAAAATATTTAGCATAGTAAACCACACTCCTCCAGTCCATAAAACAAATCTCAATAAATTTAAAAGGACTTATGTCATACAAAATGTGTTCTTCGACCAAAGAAATTCATTAGAAATCAATAGCAAAAAGATATCTGGACCATTCTCAAGTATTTGGAAAGTAAGTAACACTACTAAGTAACCCATGAGTTAAAGAACTTGGACTGAAAGTTAGAAAACATTTTGAACTGAATGAAAGTACAATATACCAGAATATATAAGAAGCCACCAGAGTAGTAAAGGGACTATGTAGCAATAAGTGTATTAGAAAACAAGAAAGATCTCAACCTCACCCTTCTACTTCAAGAAACCGAAAAAGAAGAAAAAAATAAAATCCAAGTAAGCAGAAGGAAAGAAATAATAAAGATCAAACTGAAATAGAAAACAGGAAAACGATAGAGAAAATCAATGACACCAAAAGTTTCTCAAATAAAACGGGAAAACCTTTAGCCAGATTGATGAGGAAAAGAAGAGAAAACACAAGTTACCAATATCAGAAGGGAGAAGGCAATGGGACCCCACTCCAGTACTCTTGGCTGGAAAATGCCATGGACGGGGGAGCCTGGTGGGCTGCCATCTATGGGGTCGCTAAGAGTCGGACACGACTGAAGCGACTTAGCAGCAGCAGCAGCAATATCAGAAAAGAGACTGGTGACATCATTTTAGATTACACAGATATTAAGTGCATAAATAAGGAACTATTATAAACGAGGGCTTCAAGGTGGCGCTAGTGGTAAAGAGCCCACCTAAGAGATCTGAGACATGTGGGATGGATCCCTGGGTCAGGAAGATCCCCTGGAGGAGCACATGGCAATCCACTCCAGTATTCTTGCCTGGAGAATCCCATGGACAGAGCAGCCTGGCAGGCTACAGTCCAAAGGGTTGCAAAGAGTCAGACATGACTGAAGCAACTTAGAATTCGCACATTATGAACAAAATTTATAAATTTGAAAGTTTATATAAAATGGAAGAATTCCTTGAAAGACAAGAACTACCAAAGTTTGTTCAAGGAAAAAAGTAGGTAACCTGACTTTCCTAGATCTCCAAAAAAAGTTGAAATTACAACTAAAAATCTTCTCACAAAGAAAATACCAGGCCCAGATAGCATTACAGATGAATTCTACCAAATGCTTAAAGAAGAAAAAATGCCTACCAATTCTACACAAACTCTTCCAGAAAACTGAAGTGAATACTTACCAACACACATTCTTTGAGGCCAGCATTAATCTGGTACCAAGTCAGACAAAACATTACAAGAAAAGAGAACTAAAGACCAATATTCCTCACGAACACAGATGGAAAAACTTCTAAACATAATGTTAGCAAACTGAATCCAACAATATTCAAAATTAAATGGGGCTTATTCACAGGTAAACAAATAAACTTCTCTACACACAAAAAAAATATTAACTCAAAATGGACCAGAGATCTAAAATTAAAGTCTTAAAATATAAAGCATTTAGAAGTACAGAACATCATTGTGACCTTGGATTAGGCAAAGATACCTAGATTTCAAAAGTGTGATCCATAAAAGAATGAATTGATAAAGTGAACTTTACCAAAATCTAAAATTTCTGCTCTTCAAAAGACAATATTAAGAGAATAAAAAAATAAGCTACAGACTGGGAAAAATATTTGCAAATTACAGTATACATTGATAAAGAACTTATATCTACAAATTATAAAAAACTCTCAAACCCCAGTAATGAGAAAACAAAAAATGAGCAAAATATTTGAGCAGATACTCCACCAAAGAAGATATATGGATATCAAATAAGCATATGAAAATATTTTCAACATTAGTCATTAGAGAAATGCAAATTTATTTATTTTTAAATGAGGTAGAATTGAAAAATAAAACTGCATCCATTTAAAGTATACAACATGCATATACAATGTGAAATGGTTACCATGATCTAGTTGACTATCATATCCATCATTTCCCATAGTTACCATTTTTTTGGTGAGGACACAAGATCTACTCTCAGCAAATTTCAATACATAGCAACACATAAACTTATTAATGACATACAGCACCATACTGTATGAGAAATGCAAATTTAAACCACAGTGAAATACCATTGTACTTCTATTAGAATAGCTAAAATTTAAAAAACTGACCATACTCAGTATTGTTAAGAATATTAGATTCCAAGGGCTGACAAAACAAAAGTAGTACAAAGAAGGTGGTTTAAGAAACAAGATTTATTTTCTCACGTTTCTGAAGGCTAGAAACCCAAAAAAGTGTCAGAAGGTTGGTTCCTTCTGAAGGTTGTGAAAGAAAGACCTGTTCCATGCCCTTTTCCTACCATGCCCTTTTCCTGCCATGCCCTTTTCCTACCATGCCCTTTTCCTAGCTTCTGGGGATTTGCTGGCATTCTTTGGCATTTCTTAGCTTGTAGATGTATCACAGCAATCTCTGCCTTCATCTTCACGTGGTGTTTTCCCTGTATGCATGCCTGTCTTGGTGTCCAAATGTCATGATGACCTCATCTTAACTTTATCACATGTAACGACTTCATTTCCAAATTAGGCCACAAGTACTGAGGGTCAGGACTTTAACATCTTTAGGGAGGATAGAATTCAACCCACAACAGCTAGGATATGGAGGAAATGGAATTTACATACTACTGGTGGGAGGGTAAAATGGTACAACCACTTTGGGAAACAATTTGGTAGCTTCTGAAAAAATTAAATGCATAACTACTCTCTTATCCAGTTAGTCTTCTTATATTTATTCACTCAAGAAAAATGAAAAGATATGTGTCCACATAAGGATTTATACGTGAATGTTCTTTGCAACTTTATTTATAATAGCACAGCACTAGAAACAACCCAAATATCTATCAGTAGGTAAATGGATAAAGAGATTGTGGTATATCCATACAATGGAAAAATCACTCAGAAATAAAAATAATTATAATTTTAATGTATGCAATGACATGGCTATATTTCCAAATAACAATACTGAATGAAAAAAACCAGAACCCCCCAAAAAAGCATATGCTATATAATTTCATTTACATGAAATTCTGGAAATCTCAAACTAATCCATAGTGACAGAAAGCAGATCTGTAGTTGACTGGGGTCTGGGATAGGGAATAATGGAAGAGGGGGCTTTCCAAGGAACACAGTGGAATTAGTAAGGAGGATACATATGTTCACTCTTTTGATTACGATAACAGTTTCAAGGGTGTATAGATTTGTCAAAAAATTTTAAACTGTATATTTTACACCTAGGTAGTTTACTGTTTGTCAATTTCATCTCAATTAAGCTACAACACCAGGGGGACTTCCCTGGTGGTCCAGTGGCTAAGACACTGTGCTTCCACCGCAGGGGATGTGGGTTTGATCCTTAGCTGAAGAACTACCACTATCCTGCATGCTCTGAGCCCAAGAAAGTAAAAAATTTTTAAATATACAGCAAAGGTCTTCTATAATTTTCTAATCCACTGGATTCACTAGGAATGTATTAAGAATGTTATTTCACCCATCATTCTTAAAGGCCGAGGTTTCTGGCCAACAAATTGCTTTTTTCTAGTAATAAAATGAAAATGAAGCCATTATTCAGGAACAAAACTACATGTTGATTTATAAACATAATATAGGAAAAATTAAGTTAAATTGATGAAGTCCTGGTCATCTGACTACCAATATCTTCTCCTTTTACAAAATCCATACTTTCAATAACACTGTGATTTCTGTTTTAGCTTAGAAAAGTCGTTAAGGTGTGGAAAAACTAAGTAGCCTTCCTCTAGAAGACCAAGCAAAATAAAACAGGATTGCCAACTTATTAGTGCTCTATTCACTTAGCTTTGCACACCTGCTTCTCAGAAAGCGACACTGAACTTTAATACTTAACCCATTTAACCTGAGAAGGGCAGATGAAGCTCTTTGTCTGCAAGTTTTTTTTCATAGCCCCATGACTAGCTCATGTCTAATCCTCTTTTTATCTTCCACCCTGAGCTTTAACATTTTGAATTGTCTTAGAAATGAGACTTGACAGGTCTCCAACCCTCTGGGCACATGTGAGAAGACAAGTATGAACACACCACAGGCTGTCTGTCCCTGATCCATCAGGATCATTTTCCCTCCCACAGAATGGCTTTGGGTCCCAGAGCATGAAGGAGGCCCTGCTAGAGCATGGCATTTGACTCAACGTTATTTCTCATTTTATAACAACCTGCATGGTAGGTTTTTGTTGTTCTACATACAGAGAGGAAACTCAGCAAGATTATGTAATTTGACCAAAATAACACAGCTAAGAAATAAAGGAAGAAGGATTTTTAACCCATCAACTCTACCCTGCTCTCTTTCTTCTCCTCCTCCTTTCACCTAATCCTTCAAGATGCAAACATGCCCACAGAACCTGTTTTGATTTACCAGAATTTCTTTAGGTGAAATCAAAACGTGCAACCACCCCTCTATTTTGTTATTGTTTTTTATTTTAAAAACAGCATTGGTGATTAAAAAAAACAAAACAACTATCTTATACACTTTTCTGAATACTAAATAGAATAGAATATCTAAATTACTAGAAAATGACAAATGTTAAAATAAATATTGATTGTTCCCCCCGGTTCCCATTAAGTTCTGGAAAGTTATAGCCTGTAGGGTAACAACCAGAGATGCAGGGCTGGAGAAGGCTCTCTCACAGTGCAAGTTCCTAAATGAGGCGCCGAGAGTCAGGCGGTGCCATTCGCCCATGACAGCCATGCCAGGCTTCCAGGCCTGCTGCCCACACCTGGCTCCCCTCTCCCTGTGTTAACACAGCCAGTGGGAAATTTTACTTCTAAAACCAGCCTCTCTCCCTGAACTAAGAGGTTTCTTGTAGGTTTCCTTTCCTTTTCAAGTGCCAGACATTACCTTCTGCCCCTACCTACTCAGAACCCAAGAGAGGTTCATGGGAGAAACCAGAAATTCTCCGCCCCGGCTGCACATTACAATCACTTTAGGAGTTTAAAAAAAAAACGTACTGACACCTGGGTCCCACTCCCGATCATCTGAACCAGAATCACTGGGAGTTGCGGCCTCTGCATTGGTGGTTTTTAAAAGCTGTTCCGGGGACTTTGACCATGGTGAGGGCTGAGCACTGCTGGACCAGCTAGGTTTCAGACAACATGTGTTGCTGGTGGTCATGCTCCCCGGAGGGGTTCCTGTTTCTTCTCCAGATGTGTGTCCCTTTGCCTACTTCGTCTGCACATCCTCTGCGAGGCTACATGTGGAAAACGGAAGGAGAACATGAGTGTGCAGAAATGAGACCACATGCTGGCAGGGGAGACTTAAGATACCCTATGAAGACCAGTCAGAAGGAAATGGCAACCCACTCCAGTATTCCTGCCTGGAGAATTCCATGGACAGAGGAGTCTGGTAGGCTGCTGTCCACAGGATCACACAGAGTCGGATATGAACTGAAGCGACTTAGCATTCGTGCATGCGTTGGAGAAGGAAATGGCAACCCACTCCAGTGTTCTTACCTGGAGAATCCCAGGGACAGAGGAGCCTGGTGGGCTGCTGTGTATGGGGTCACACAGAGTCGGACAAGACTGAAGCGACTTAGCAGCAGCAGCAGCATGAAGACCAGTCAAGACAGAGGCTTAGCTGAAACTCCCAAGTGAGTGGAAATTTCTGGCTAAATACAGCATACTGGGAGAGCCATTAATTGAATTGAATTGATACAAATCGCTGCCTAGGCAAAGGTGAAAAACTAGTTCATTAACTCAGTACTGAAACTGGCCTTTAGCCCAGTGAACTTTCAGTTGTTTTCACCCCTTAGTACTCCAGCCACTGTGGGTGTTATTAGTTAAAATACCACACTGTGGCTTGAGCACAACATAAAGCAATATTCTGAACACACTCGGGAGTGTTTAATAAATGGCTCAGGGAAAGCAGCTGAAAATACATATTAAATAGGTTAGAAAATTCCTGTCTTACATAAACCAATATTCTCTTTTATCTAAGGTACAATTTCCTCTTAATGAGATAGCTTATTACATAAAGCTAATGGGTAGCTCAGGGCAGGAATTTAACAATACGTCATTTAAGCTCTCAGTGTCCTCATCAGCATCTAATGACTGTAATGAGACCTACTTCACAGAATAACCAATGTGGGTATTATCTAATAATTGTGGTCACATCTCCTGAGTACTCACTCCTGGCCAGGTTATGGGTGTTTTCCACGTGTTCCAACATGGTGTGGACACTTGTAGTGTTCCATTTTACAGAAAGAAAGCTGAGGCTGAGTGAGGTGCTATGACTTGGCATAGATCATAAAGCAGACTCCCACCCAGGCTGCCTTACCTCTTCACCACCATGGTGTTGATACAGCCAGCACTCCAGGCATGGCAGCTCCTGAGAAGAAACCAGGACCATTATACAGCTTTTCTCTCCACCCAGCAAGAAACCAAATCACCCCTCATTCTTTGTTTGCCCGCCAAATATTTTATTTATTTAAGTAATAACAATTAGTAATAAAACTACCTTGGTAGAGTGTTTACTCTGTGTCAGTCACTGTTCTAAGCACCTTTCAGGTATAAACTCTTTAAATCTTAACAACAGGCCAATGAAATGGCACTATTATTATTATTGCAATTTTGCAGATGAAACAACTAAGGCAGTGGAGGTAAAGCAACCCGCTCCAGTCACAGAGCTAGTGAATGACAAACCCAGGGTCTGGAACTGGCAGTCTGGCCCCAGGGCCTCCTCTGGTTGCCTCCACTTGCCGACCTGTGCTAATGCAGTTGAGTCCTGTGAGATTCCATCACCATCAATCATCAACTTCTTGCTTGTCTTCAGTTTGCTGTCGTTTGACTCGGTGACATCAATCTGGATGAAGCCCAGTGTCCACCTTCTCCCTGCAGGTACCTGGGCTATTATGTATCATTAAGAAAAGACCATCTACTATGAAATCATGGTCCCTGACCACATCTAAGCCCTTGGTGATGCCCAGCTGTCTGGCCACATTTCCCCAGTAGCTCTGAGGACATCAGAGCCAGTCTCATCACCTCTCCTCAACTCCTTTCTAGTCCAGACAAAAGCCATCTCTTTATTCAAGATCCTGCTGCAGCCTCCTAACCCTTAGGAATTGCTTACCTCCAATCCATTCTGCAAAATATGGCAGGAAAGTTCTTTTTAAAACATAGCACATAAGTCTGGTCACAGTGAAACTTCTTAATGGCTTCCCCTTGGCTTTAGCACAAAGATTTTAAACATGATTTTGGACCTATCTTAAGCCTTTCCTATTCAGACTTCATGTTCCCAAAACCTCCCGCCTCAATTTCTATTCTCCCTGCTCAAAGAACTTCTCAAGCATCTGATGTCCACCCTTGCCTCTATTCCCTCTGTCTGGTACATTTTTCCACTCCCTGTTAGCTCAGTTAAGTCTCTCCTATCCCGTCAGCCCTGCATTCCCATTCACATTTCCAAGCAACAACTCACTTACTTTTTGTACCACAGCTTAAGTTACATTTTCTAGAATTTTATAGAAATTGTATCACAAAGTATATACTCTTTTTCCTCTGGCTTCTTTCACTCAGCATAATTGCTTCAAGATGCAGCCATGCTGTTCCATGCATCAGTCATTCATTTCTTTTAATTGCTGAGTAGTATTCCATTGCATAGATAGACCTAAATCTATCTATTCATTCCTTGATGGGTATCTGAGTTGTTTCCAGTTTGGAGCTATAACAATAAAGCTGCTATGAACATTCATGAACAAACCTTATATGGGCATTCTTGGGTAAATATTTAAGGGTGGAATGTCTGGATCATATAGTTGTTACACTAGATTGAAAAGTGTCCCCCTTAAATCACATCCACATGGAACCTCAGAATAAGACTTTATTTGGAAATAGGTGATTATTAAAATCAGGTCATATTGGATCACAGGTTTCTAAATGCAATACTGATGTTTTTATAAAAGAGATATAAAGGGAAGAAATCCATGTGATGATGTGGGTAGAGACTGCAAGGATATAATGAATTTTCTTCACCATTTTCACTCAACATAGTTCAGGTTTCTAATTGTTTTCCCAGTTTCAAATGACTCCAAGCACTATATCCCTTTCTACCTCTTTCCCTCCTTCATTCACTCATTCAGCAGGGACATCCTGAGAATTTACTAAGTGTCAGAACGGCGCCACCCTGGAGATTCTAAGAGAAGGAAAAGGTAGTGGGCTCTTCAAGAAATTTACATTCAGGTGAAAGATATAAATAAAGCAATAATTCTAATTCCAAGTTATAAACTGAGAAATGGAAGATGTACAAGGCATGCAGGTGGAGGCGTTCCAGGTGTGTGGGGGTGCAGGGGTGAGGGGGAGACATCAGTTCAGCACAACAGAGCTCTTCAGGGTTCCCTCCTGAGTTCCCTTTGCTCTTCTTTTTGCAGCCCCACTTCCTCCTCCCATTTCCAAAGTTCCCATAAAAGGACACTGAAAATATGCCAGACTCTGTGCCAAGCACTATTTCATTTAATACAGCAGCACTATGAAGCAAATAGTACCATCTACCCGCATTTTATACAGAAGGAACTTCCAGAGACTTCCCTGGTGGTCTAGTGGCTAAGACTCCACGCTTCCAATGCAGGGGGCCCAGGTTCCATCCCTGGTCAGAGAACTAGATCCCTAGTACCGTAACCAAGACCTGGTGTAGCCAAATAAATAAGTTTAGAAAAGGGGGGTGGGGTGAGGAAACTGGGGCTAAGGAGACTAAGTAACCAGCTGATAGGTGACAAAGCTCCTACTCTAACCATCACACTACTCTGCCTCACAAATCTGAAACACAGGCAAGACCGTGAGATGGGGAAGGATCATTTTCTCAAAGGCTTAAAAGCTCTTTGCCACATTTCCCACCTCAAAGACACATGCAATACTTTCAGGAAGAGATGAAAACTAGCTCTTTAGGAGTCTTCTAATCATTGAATAGGAAATTTGGTGTCAGGAGGGCAGGAAGCTGTCATCACCATTCTTCGTTACACTAATTGCTTTGAAGATGAAATATGGCTTGTTTCCCTCTTTATCCTGCTCATATTCATAGCTCTGTTCCTTTGGAATATTATCTGCTGTGGGTCAGGGAAGGTTTTTTCCCCTCATTACATAAAGGATAAAACTGAAGGCACAACAGGTGTATGTATCACCCAGATCCCACAGCCAGTGGGAGGTAGCCGAGTGTCCCAGTAACTGACCTTGCTTGTCAGGCTGCCCCAGTAGCTGCCCTTTGCTCCAGCAGGTCTGCCCACTCACTCTCTCCCATATGAGCAGTTCTCACGCCAACTTTTGTATTTTTTTGGCACAGCTTCTTCCCACTAAAACAGCCTCTTCCTCCCAAATATTCTTCACTCCATCACAGCACATCTAACCCTGCACAGTCACTCTAGCACCTCCTGGCCTCTTCCACTTTTACTCCCACTGTACTGCACCTCACCAAGGATTAACATCAGGATTGCACTTCTGTGGTTAATTGTCCCACTTGGATAACACTCAGCTATTGCAATAGATGCCAGCCCACTCAGACAGGGCTGATCATCTACTTTGGGGTTTTCCCATAGCACGCAGTGTAGTTCTGAGGCCACAGAAGAGACTGATAAATACATCATGACTGAGGTCTGTATACTCCTGTATGCTGAAAACATCCCTTTTCTACATGTTTCAGGCAGGGATGCTGACTTCTCCATAAAAGAATATTTATTGACTCAGTTAGTGGAAATGTTCGCATTTTCTCAGCCCCATCTGTTTTTTTTTTTTTCCCACTCCAGCAACAGCCAGCCCTACACAGCTTCCCTCTGGGGCAAGGTGAAAGCACCTCACCTCTGCCCATGCCATGCACCTGTTGCTGCCTGTCCCAGGGCTGTCCCCGCTTCCCTATTTCACTCTGATCTCCAATTCCACTCCCTGCCAGGGATCTCATCCCAGGGTCTGCTTCCAGGGTATCTGGGCTAAGACAGTATGAATCCATTTGGGCTGACTCAAACAATGGAAACATATTTCTCAGTTTTGGAGGCTGGAGAGTCCAAAATCAAGTTCCTGAAGATCTGGGGGTTTGCTGAGTTCTCTGCCTGTTTCGTAGATGGCTACCTTCTGGCTGTGTGTCCTCACATGGCCTGTCTTTGGTGCCTGGGTGCAAAGATCTCTCTCTTTCTCTCCTTATAAGGTGGACCTTATCTAGGACCCCAGCCTTTAGACTCCATTTAAACTTAATTAACTCCTAAAATCCCTATATCCAAATACAACTTGGGGCGGCGGGGGGGGGAACGGTTAGGACATTAACAAATGACTGGGGTACTGGGGACACAATTCAGTCTATAGCCGACAGTATCATTCAAAACTATTGGTTTGAGGGAGCTTCCCTGGCAGTTCAGTAGTTAAGACTCCAGGCTGCCAATGCAGGGAGCATGGGTTCAATCCCTGGTGGAGGAAGAAGGATCCCATATGGGGTAGCGTGGCAGTAGAGCCCCCCCCCCAACACCCTGCCAAAAAATAATTGGTTTGGGTCAATAGGCAGCTAAGGAAAGCAAGGTTCTCCAAGATTCCACCACCTTCCTTTTATTTTTTAAAGCTCCATTTTGCTCTCTTCCCTCCTTTTATGTTTTAATGACTAGCATCATAAACAATGTTTTATTTAATGACTAGGAAAGATACTATACTAGCCTGTTCTCATGAATATTAAACATTTCTTGTAGGCTGCCCTGCTAGTAGGCGCAGATGATAAAGAATCTGTCAATCTGCCTGCAATGTGAGAGACCGAGGTTCAATCCCTGCCTGAGGAAGATCCCCTGCAGAAAGAAACGGCAACCCACTCCAGTATTCTTGCCTGGAGAATTCCATGGACAGATGAGCCTGGCGGGCTACAGTCCATGGAGCCGCAAAGAGTCGGACACAACTGAGCAACTGACACACACAGACACACACACAGACACACACACACACACACACACACACACACACACACACACACACACA
>NW_024070211.1:99561069-99648682 GCF_014754425.2 Oryx dammah | reverse complement strand
ACACACACACACACACACACACACACACACACACACACACACACACACACTTCTGCTAGTTACCTGAAAGACTACATCCTAGTCACAGTTTTCCTAGTTCAGGGAGGAATTTTTGCCAACTTAAAGCGTAACCTCTTAGAGCAAATCACTTTGCTTTTCTGGACCCTTTTTGGGGGGGATAAAGTGGGGCAAGAAGGTAACAGCTGTGTCAGGGGATAAGCCGGCTATTCTGCTGGGTTAGGAGAATCTGAGGAGATGGAAGAGGGGGGTGGGTAAGTTTGTAAAGGCGAAAGGAGCTCAGCAAGGGAAGAAGCTTCAGGGTTCTCTGGAGTGAGTAGGGCGGGGACCCTGGCGCACCCCCAGGGACCTCTGGACTCCACATTCCAGGGGAGAGGGGGTCCAGAGCGTTCCCAGTGCGCCTGGGTCCTCGGAGCAGCTCGGTTTCCTCTAAGCTGCCTGCCGCCAACCCGCAGTGTTTACCAGAACCCGGGTGGTGTGCAAACCGAGATGTCAGACTTCCTGTCCCAGAGATTTTCAACTCGCTCACCCCCAACTCCTATTCGGCTTCCCCCAGGAAGGAGAGAGAAGGCTGGAAGCAGGAGGAGCTAGCCCGGGGCAGCCTCCCCCCTCCCTCTCCACCCTAAAGGCAGGAATTTCTGGGACGGGCAGACTGTCCACCCCCCTTCCTCCTCCTGCTCCAAGCCGCAAAGGGAGAACTTCCGCGACTTTTCCGTCTTCCAGCCAGAGTGTCCCCGCACCGTGGCGACAGGGGTGACTGACGAAGTGGGTCTCGGGGACGCAGGGCTGGCGAGGCCCCCGGGGAGGCGTGGAGCGCGGGGGAGGCTGCGGTCCTGCCCTCCCCCACCCCTCCCACCGCAGGGCGGGGCGCGGGGGCTGCGGCGCTGGCCCCCCGCGGGCGCTACCCCCGGAGCCCCGCGTGCCAAGTGGTTAGCGATGCCGCCGCTGCCGCTGCTCTTGCTGCTGCTGCAGGTACCGGCGGGCTCCGCCGAGAGCGCGGCGGGGGCAGTCACGCCCGAGCGGCTCCGCGAGTGGCAAGGTGAGTGTCCCCCGGGGCCAGAGAGACCAGCGGGCACGTCGGGGGCGGCGGTGATCCAGAGGAGAAAGGGGCGAAGCAGCCGGGATTAGACCGTGGTCCGCGTCGGGAGCGCGGCGAGGGGTTGGTACCTGGGCTCGTGGGCTGTTTGACTCAGCTGTGGCCGGGGACGCGCTGAGCTTAGGAGGGTAGATATTTCAAAACGTAAACTTTTCGAGAGTGGTGTATTTGGGACGACCATCTCTGGGGAAAATGATGGCAAAAAGATGCCCCATCTTGTTCTCCCCCAACGCAAGCGCTCTTGGTGCACGCTGCCCACCGTGGAGTGTCCCGATGCCGGGCTTCTCCGTTCTGCGCCGTCGGAAAAGAAAACAATCTTTATTAAAGCCTCTCCGGCCAGATGGGCAAGAGGAGCCTCTGTGGCCTTAATGAACTTGTGAGCTGGAGCAAAATTAGCTCTCTGCTCTTCAGTTTCTTAACACTTTAAAATATAGGGGCGGTGACATCCATAGGACTACTGATCACAAAATGTGACCCCTTGCAAGGCACACAGCATGCCAGTGAGTGGGGAGTTTTGGGGAGGTTACTGCCACAGTATACACGTGTACTCAGGGCTCAGTTCATCAAATATTTATTGAGCACCTACTATACATAAGATACATAAAGGGACAGGTACAGAGATAGAAGGGCTTCCCAGGTGGCGCTAGTGGTAAAGAACCAGCCTGCCCGTGCAGGAGACACAAGAGGCTGGTTTGAATCCCTGGGTCAGGAAAATCCCCTGGAGAAGGATATGACCACCCACTCCAGTATTCTTGCCTGGAGAATCCCCATGGACAGAGGAGCCTGGCGGGCTAGTCAGGTTCACAGGGTCTCAAAGAGTCAGACACAACTGAAGCCACTGAGCACACACACACACAGAGACAGAAAGAGAGATTGCCTGCATTCATGAATAACTATATGGGCTGCCTCAGGGGCAAAGCAGCCAGCATCCAAAAGCGCAAGCCCAGCTGTGAGGGGAGGAAGGTGGCAGGTGGAAAACTAAATATGCCAGGAGGCGCCTCCAGGCAGCCTCCATCCTCTCAGCCTTTGGGGAGAAGCTTGAACAGAAAGGGTAAAACAAGGTGTCACCAGTGTCTGTTTCCCTTCTCTACGTGTTCTGTGTCTGGACTGTATCCTCCTGCATTCCTAGGAGGCTTTCCCAAGGACTGATTGAGCAATTCTTATCCTGAAGCGGCCAAAGGTCAGAGACCTCTTATTTCTTCAGTGAAATGTTCAGTGAAAATGTGTCTGCAGACGGGCATGTGAGCTGGTGGGTGACCCATCTCCACAAGCAGTGACTGTGCCGAGCTTATTCTTTTACATTTTAAAATGTGGATCTTGCCTGAGCGCTCCTGTCTAACTAGAACAGGGCAGCAGCCCAGAGGAGAAGTTGGAAAGTAACCACACAGAGAGAATGCGTTGGTGATTCCCTGAGCCAGGGTTAGCACAGATGGGCTAATCCCTTCTATATGTAGCAGATACAAATCCCGGCTGAGATTGCTTCTAATCAGTGCCTTCTTTTTAATAGTCAAGGACACTATAAAGTTAGAATCGTCCACCACCTCTTGTACACTCATAGTTGGCACAGAGAGTCTTCAAATATGAAAATGGTGCTAGTGATTTCTAAAAGCACAGGGACTGTGGGGCACTGACTGCTCCAATAGTCACCCAGGCTCCCCTTCTTGACTTCAAGCACTCATATCAGTGGAATTTCAAGTATAATCTAGATGAGTTTAAATCAAGTTTTTCCTGTTTGTCCAAAGATGGAGAAACAAAATCTTCACGTTGGAAGGGACCTGAGACATTGTCTACTCCAGCCATACGTTTTTCAGACATAGAAGCTGAAATATGGCTGCTGTTTTTTTAGTTGTGTGGGTTCTGAGGTTCACCACTGTGTTCACTGTAGTATACTGACTTACTTTTAGCCATGATTGACATCACCAGAGCAACCAGGAGAAAATATGCACCTGTGCCAGTTTCACATCCACTAATAAGGAACATGTCATAATACAAAGTGGGGCTTCCCAGCTGGTACTAGTGGTAAAGAAACCACCTGCCAATGCAGGTTAGACCTAAGAGATGCAGGTTCAATTCCTAGGTTGGAAAGATCCCCCAGAGGAGGGCACGGCAACCCACGGCAGTACTCTTGCCTGGAGAATCCCACAGACAGAGAAGCCTGGCAGGCTGCAGTCCATAGGGTCGCACAGAGTCAGACATAACTGAAGTGACTTAGCACGCACAATAATACAAGGCAGTTTATACATGTTCTATTTTTAACCTGAAAATGTAATTGATATGTATTACTGATTGATTTCTTATTTATTGTAAGCATCCCAGCCTTGAGAGACAGATGATGGATGTGGTGATTGCTCAGATGCTCAGTCATGTCCAACTCTTTGCAACACTCTAGTATGTAGCCCCCCAGGCTCCCCTGTCTATGGGATTTCCCAGGCAGACTGAGTAGGCTGTCATTTCCTCCTCCAGGGGATCTTCCCAACCCAGGGGTCAAACCCACATCTCCTGTGTCTCCTGCACTGGCAGGCGGATTCTTCACCACTGAGCCACCTGGGAAGCCCCATTTGTCAATGAATTTGTATTAAAAAAATTAGTAGATACAGTGTCACATAGTAGTTAAGTTAATGCACCCTGGAACCAGACTGTTTGCCTGAAGGAGAAGTAGGCAGCTGCCCCATGGAAGCAAGAACATTTGGGGAAAACACAGAATGTGTGCAAAGGCAGAGTCATGTATTGGGCAACAGAGTCCAGTGGGCTGAGAGTTCTGAGCTGGGCTCTTTAGGATGGAGGAAAGAGAGCCACTGAAGGTCACAGGCAAATGCAGGCCTGGACGGAAGGGCAGCAGGATCTCAAGGGGCCCCATGGACAGGTCCTCCTGTACCACCAGGCCTCCTGGAAACAGAGACCTGGCCCCTGAGATGAAGCAACCTCTCTGTGTCTCAGTGGCTGGTGGCTGGTCCCTGTTTGGCTCTCTTTCTATGGACCGATTTCTTCTGCTTCTACTTGTAGGATCTTTCACAGATAGCTCCCACAGCATCCTCTGAAGAGTCTCTTAATTTCCTAAGAGAGGAATCTGGCCACACTGGTCGCAGCAGACTGGCTGGTCCCTGTGCTCTGCCCATGAATCAGAGGCCTTCCCACGGCTAGGAGGCCAAGGTAGGGGTGGGAAGTACACACAGGGATGCAGTCTCACTGGGGGCTGTGGATGGAGTGGATCCCAGAATAGAGTCGTGGCAGGACGAGACACTGGCACGTCTATATTTAGAAGCATATGGAAGATGAGGAAATGAGTTTGTTCACAGGCACTCTGCTCAAGGGAAAAAAAAGTCTGGTTGAGTAAATTGGGTACTGCTAAGAAGGGTCTTGTGAGTTTGGAAAAGGGGAACCAGAACCAGATCACACTTCGAAGTTTAGGACTGCCATAGTCAGTTTGGGATTTGAAGAGAGGAATTCTGAAGGGCAGCCAGGAAACCAACTAGAAGATTCAAGCAATTGCCCATAAGGGAAGAGGCTGATGACCTGAGCTAATTCAGTTCTAATAGGAATATTAAGGAGCAGAAAATGTAGATTCAAGAAATAGGAGTTAGAAAGGAAGAAAAAAATAACAGGCAGTGAAAGTAAGATGAGAGAAATGGCAGAATAGGAAGGGTAGTGATCATACAAGGAAATGATAAATTTTGGAGGTAGATCTGTTCTCAGTAGAGACCAGGTCCAAGATATGGTTGCAAGAGTGGTCACTAAAGTGAGAACAGGTGAACGAAGGTTCTCAGGGCAGAGGAGATCAAGGAACTGGGCGTCCTGAGCAGGGCAGACATATATTGATACACCTGCCACTTTTTATCATTAAAAGGCACCCTTAGCTAATATGCTGCACCGCCACTTTTCTCCTCTATTTCATTCCATGTTGTTTTGCAATGCTGGTTGGGACATACTAAATTTATTTTGTCACTTTAATGGGCCACAACTTGAGTTAGATGAAACACTGGGCCAGAGTGTTAGGTCATCTGTACGGAAGGTAAAGGCCTTGAGGTGGGGAGGCTGACGGAGTACTGCTGGTCACATAGTGCGTGTGAGGACGATGCCCCAGGTGACGCACCCCGATATCAAGGAATGAAGAGAGGGTGCCACCTAGAAAAGGCTCTTGAGAGAGGGTGATGGGGACCACCACCTGGAGGCAGCAGTGGGGCGAAGTCATGACCTTGAGAGTTTCCCCTTAGCTTTCATTTCTAATACAAAGGTCAAAATGTCCCTCAGGCTAATCAGGCAGGTTCTGTTAATACACACTCTTCTTTTACAGAAGAAGAAGGGTTAAATAACTTGCACTTACAGGAACTTGTAGCGATTCAAACCAGTCCCTTAAGCACTAAATGCAAAAGACCCCTGGAGAGTTTTGCAACCTGATAAAATAGCCTATTCTATGTCCTGCTGTTTGCTGGGAGATGCAGCTTGATTTCGAGACTGGAGGATCAGGAGGCCAGCCTCTTGCTCTCTTCAACTCCCCCTCTTGCTCTCTTCAACTCCCCCTTTTCTAACCTGTACGAACACATTGTAGGAGTGAATATTTTCACAAAGTAGAAATGTGCAAAGCCATTGATTTTTTTTTTCTCTAGGCAGTTTTTTATAGCCTTGAGTAATGAGCTATTCTGCTAATCTGGAGATCTGGAATTTAAGTAAAACTATGATCAGATCCTGGTTTAGCCTCCCTGCCTGATCATCAGCCACTCCAGCCCCCAGGCTCTGTTTCTTCCATCTCCATCTATCATCTTTCAGACTCTCTTCCACTTTATACTTTTTTCATCCCAGTTTCTCTAACTGGCTCCTTTCCTCACATGTCTTTGAGAGTCAGCAGAGACTTCCAGTTTTTCTGGTCCTTTTACTCTTTCTCATTAAGTTCCTATCCTCTTTTCCTATTGTTGGTTGTTGCAGTAACTGATACTACACAGCATCGATTTCAAGCCAATTACCAGAAAGACTGAGACACACAGAGCGTGGTGGTGCCCTCGGCTTCCCTCCTTTGAGCTAACAATTTGCTTATTTATACCAGGGTTTCTGAAGAAACAGTCCCTTTGTTCTGCCTCTTCTGAATCCATCCCTATGTGATGAATCTTCATATGATCCATCAAAGTAATGTATCAGAGACATTTATAGACTCTTATCTCCATTTTCTTTTAGAAATTATCCTTGAAATCCTTTTATGAGATGTTCCAAAACAAAGCTAGGAACATAAATTATATTTTTTAATTGATCAGTGTGAAAAGAAATATTATAGCTCATAAAAGAAACAAACACAAGAACACCTTATAAACACTATAGTAAGCCAGTTAGGGTAGAATATTTTATAAAGTCACTCAAGAAAACCTGGAGGAACAATATTAGAATTTCTATAAGTTGGGTTCTGTGATACAGAGCTAAAAAAATGGACAAGAGTTTTCATATGTGGCCACATGACTTGTTAATTTACGATACTTTCCAGATTACTGCAGTTCCAAAGAAATATGCTAATAAAAGGCTTCATTATTTCTGGCTCTTCACATCTTGTCTTGAGAACTTTCCCTTTCAATTATGAAAATATAAACAGAAAATTCGAAGTAATTATTTAACTATAAACGTTGTTGTCTTATTTTGCTGCCATTTTTCACTATCCATGTCCAAAGTTAGTACTTGTTTTTCTCTTATTATCATTTATAAAGGGGCCATAGTGACTGAGGCAATCCTTACCAGGATGCTATGAGGCCAGCACTATTATTAAGATCATTGGGCAGATGGAGAAACCAAGGCAGATACTCTTTAAGTTCAAGCATTTCTCCCCTAAAAGAAGTGCTCAGTGGTTTGCCAGGGTCTTTTTTCCCACAGTGTTAGCCTTGGTCAGTTAACAGGGCATATGGGCATGTGACCAGAACAGTCTCATAGGACCCCATCCTCAGCAAGGCATTGTCCTTGCGGTTTAATTCTCTCTGGCTTGGGGTCTTGGAATTCTTAGTAACTTTTATTTCTGAATTTGTTCTTTGGGCATGAAATCCTGTGGAACAATGGAGCACAAGCCAGGAATTTAAAATGAAAGTGTTAGTCACTCAGTCATGTCCCACTCTTTGTGACCCCATGGACTGTAGCCCACCAGGCTCCTCTGTCCATGGGATTCTCCAGGCTAGAATACTAGAGTGGGTTGCCATTACCTTCTCCAGTGATCTACCCGATCCAAGGTTTGGACCTGGGTCTCCCACATTGCAGACAGATTCTGTACTGAGTCACCAAGCTCAGCCCCATTTCGTGTCATCTCCTTGTTGTGGTCTGTGCTAGATTTGGAAAAGCATTTCCAGACACAGAGTATTTCAGAAGAGAGGTTTACAAAGAGCAAGAAGGAGAGATAATGAGGGTGCTGCAATGGCAACCTACTCCAGTACTCTTGCCTGGAAATCCCATGGATGCTGGAGCCTGGTAGGCTGCAGTCCATGGGGTCGCGAAGAGTCGGACACGACTGAACGACTTCCCTTTCACTTTTCACTTTCATGCACTGGAGAAGGAAATGGCAACCCACTCCAGTGTTCTTGCCTGGAGAATCCCAGGGATGGGAGCCTGGTGGGCCGCCGTCCTTGGGGCCCACCAGAGTCGGACACGACTGAGGTGACTTAGCAGCAGCAGCAGCAGCAAATGCAGCAGGCCGGGGAGAGCCCACCAGACCCTGTTAGAATAGTGGGTCACCTCAAGGGAGAGCCAATGCTTTTTGTGGGTTAGTAGCCAATTTCTGTAGCCTCATAACAAAGAAAATTCCTGCTAGAAAGGTGTCATTAGGTTATTGTTTAGGGCACTCTAGAGTGAATACTGGAGTGGGTATTTTTACCTCACATGGGTAAGGATCCTTACCTCACACGGCTGGTAAGGATCAGGGGGCTTTGGGCAACAATTACAATGGGGCTCAGCCAGTTCCCCGAGACGACCTTGGTGCTGGCCTCCGTATCTGTGGCCTTAGTACAAAGCTTTGCATCTGTTGGGATAGGGCTCCATATTCCTCATCAGACTGGGGTGGTTTTCAGCCTCCTCATCCACGCTTCTGTGCTCTGCCCACCATGGCAACCGGGTTGCACTGGGCTGGCCAGTGTTCTCCAGGGACAGGACAAGGCTGCTGTCCCCTCTGAGTGGCAGCACCACTGCAGGTTCCATGGGGACTGAGTGGGGACCTATCGTCTTTCCACAGTCCAGGGACTGAGTACATTCCCAGTGATTTCCACCTCAGAGGTTGCAGCCCCTCGTGGGCCTACAGGAAGTGGAGACTGACTGGACCTCCCTGTCCTCGCCAGGGCCCCACCTTTTCATTTAACTCTGGGGTCTGCAAATTAGGTAGCTGAGTAAGAAGCATGGGGACTGTTTGGAGGTGAACTGTGTCCCTCTCAAAACTATGTTTAAGTTCTAACCCCCAAATACCTCAGAATGAGACCTTGTTTGGAGACAAGGTCATTACAGATATAATCAAGTTATAACGAGGTGATTAGGGTGAGCCCTAATTTGACTGATGTCTTCATAAGAAGAGATTTGGACCCAGAAATAAGAATAAAGAGTAGATGATAGGAAGAGACACCGGGAGAAGACAGACATCTTCAAGCAAGGAAAGAGGCCTGGAACAGACCTTTCCCTCACAGGCCTCCAAGGAGCCAACCCAGCTGATACCTTGATTTTCGACATGTAATCTCCAAATCTATAACACAAATCTATAATCTATTTCTGTTTAAGTCACTTAGTTGGTGACACTTTTTGACGGTAGCCTTAGCAAACAAATCCAAGGACTAACATTATGTCTACCGTTTGAAGTCTGGATTTGGTTTTGTTTTCATTTCTGTCTATCACTTAAGGAAATATGTATTTCTCTTCAGTGGGCAAATTCTCAAAGCAAAGCAGATAAAATGGAGAAAGTGAAAGTGTGAGTTGCTCAGCCATGTCTTACTCTTTGTGACCCCATGGACTGTAGCCCACCAGGCTCCTCTGTCCATGGGATTCTCCAGGCTAGAATACTAGAGCGGGTAGCCATTGCCTTCCCCAGGGGATCTTCTGGACCCAGGGATCAAAGCCAGGTCTCCCACATTGCAGGCAGATTGTTTACTGTCTGAGCCACCAGGGAAGCTCACATAAACACTTTTGCTTTCAGTAACGTCACATCATTCCAGGGCTGTTCTGTTGTTAGTGGAGTTTTGTTTTTTCCTTTGTTTTGGTGACCCAGTCTTTGAATCGCATCCTCCCAGGGTTTCAACACAAGACATTGTTGAGGGAAGTTTATGTGTTACTTGTCCTGTCTTACTATTTCTTGCCATAACATGCCTTTTGTAACAAGGCTCCCTGGTGACTGAGATGGTATATTTTCAACACAGTCTATAAGATGATAACGGAGCCACTGTGAATAGTGATTTTTACATAACCAATGTCTGTTAGAGACTTCAGAGTTAAATAAAGACAGAAAAAATGGAGGAATAGATGAAAAGCTCAAAGGAAATGTTTTCAACTCAGCTGAAAATTTTGCCTGTAGATACAGGATGCTTGGGGCTGGTGCATGGGGATGATCTAGAGAGATGATATGGGGTGGGAGGTGGGAGGGGGGTTCAGGATTGGGAACTCATGTACACCCGTGGCTGATTCATGTCAATGTATGGCAAAACCAATACAGTATTGTAAAGCAAAATAAAGTAACAATAAAAATTTAAAAAAAAATTTACCTGTAAGATAGACAGACACAGTGAAGAACTTTGAAAGAGAGAAGATTTTCTGTGAGGGTCAGCTACTGCTAAAGATGAGATGGATGGAAAGGGAGCGGGAGGGAGGGGATGAGAGTGGCCACGTGGCAAGGACAGTCTGGAAGGGTTAATCCACTTCACACAGAGGTTGGTGAAAGGCAGTTTGAGTCCTGACAAAGCTGGAGCACGATAGAGCTCATGAAGCCAGGTTTCATATCTCCTGCATGTGAGAAAGAGTATTGTATGCCTTGTGGAACTGAGTGACGATTTGGGGAGATCAGAAAGAAAGGGGAAGAGAACACGTAAAAAGGTTTAGCAAGAGGGGTCCCACAGGCCTGTGGAGGTGATGATTACCCAGATTCAGAAGCTTCAGGAGAATAAAGAAGGCTCAACGTCAAGGCCCATGCCAGGGCAGGAAAAGAGAAGGAAGCTCTGAGACAGGACAAGGGGATATTTTAAAACGTGCTCAGCTTTTTAGCTCATTTTATTAGCTTGGCCCCAAAGTTCACTTGGGTTTTTCTGTTACATGTTATGGAAAAATCCAAATGAACTTTTTGGCCAGCCCAACAGAAACCAGTTGATAGGAAGCCGCTTGCTTTGTTAAGCGCTATCAGATTGTCAAGAGATAAACACCACATCTCTGATGATCTTGATAAAATGCAAATATTCATGCAGAGAGGGCCAGGAAGGACAGACACATTTTCCCTTGATTTTGTCTTTCAAGTACAATGCACAGGCTGCAAACATCAGAAATTCCTTGCTTACTGGTTTGGAAAGACATATTAAGAATTCAGCTTCCCTGCATCGTTCAGCCATGAACGGGACTTGATTCACTCACACACAGCATCCCTTCCTGCTACAGTCATCTGAGTAAGGGAAACAATCACATCTGAGTAAAAAAAAAAAAAAAAAAAACAATCACATCTGAATCTGACTCACTGGACAGGACAAACCTAAATTTGTGTAGCTGGGAAATGTCGATACATCTCAAGAGAGAAATTGCTCACCTTTAGATTGGCTTCAGGGCAGTTATCTCCCTGCCCCGCATATCTCCCAGACCCTTTTCATGCTAAAATTGAGATAGTGTCAGAACAGCAAAGAACTGGACAGATTTAAGAGCTGATCCTGGGGCAGCAAGTGTGTGAGCTGTGTGGGCAGATGGATTAGAAGAGGGTTAAACCCAGGGGAATGGGGTCAGTTCAGTCAGTTCAGTTAAGTCGCTCAGTCGTGTCTGACTCTTTGCGACCCCATGAATTGCAGCACGCCAGGCCTCCCTGTCCATCACCAACTCCCGGAGTTCACTCAGACTCACGTCCATCGAGTCGGTGATGCCATCCAGCCATCTCATCCTCTGTCGTCCCCTTCTCCTCCTGCCCCCAATCCCTCCCAGCATCAGGGTCTTTTCCAATGAGTCAACTCTTCTCATGAGGTGGCCAGAGTACTGGAGTTTCAGCTTTAGCATCAGTCCTTCTAAAGAACACTCAGGGCTGATCTCCTTCCGAATAGACTGGTTGGATCTCCTTGCAGTCCAAGGGACTCTCAAGAGTCTTCTCCAACACCACAGTTCAAAAGCATCAATTCTTTGGCGCTCAGCTTTCTTTGGATTGCAGTTGGCAAGCAGTGGCTTCCGAATAGCTTGTCTTAAACATAGCACTTGATGTGAACCACGCATCTGAACTTCTTCCACTTCCCTTAACATGACCGGCTTATACATCAATTGGCTTAGGTGCCACTGTCATGGTGTTATTTATTAAACACTAGAAGACCCTTTGCTTGCCTAAAATCCACCATAAAAGGAGGATTTTTTTTTTCAGTGAATTGTTTCATTGTTTTAAGGTTGTTTTTTTTTTAATTGAAAGAACATACATCTCACCAAGGCTTACCATTTCAAATCATATTTATGTAACACTTCATACCTCAGCCTGTTCTAAGAGGAGCTGCTTAAAGTAGAAAGTGAAAGTGAAGTTGCTCAGTCGTGTCCGACTCTTTGCGACCCCGTGGACTGTAGCCCACCAGGCTCCTCTGTCCATGGGATTCTCCAGGCAAGAATACTGGAGTGGGTTGCCATTTCCTTCTCCAGGGGATGTTCCTGACCCAGGGATCGAACCCAGCTCTCTTGCATTGCGGGCAGATGCAGGCAGATGCTTTAACCTCTGAGCCAAGTATAAGGGGACACTAAAAGGCAGGTGGAGGTGGGCGGAAGGGGTGCTGAGCATGAAGTGGAAGGGCCTCAAGAGGAACTTCCTGCAGGGACCCCCAGCTGGCACTTTTCCAACACTAATTACAGCCTGAGGCTTTAGACCCCAACCTCATGGTATGGTAGGAATAGACAGGCAACTGACAGCCTAACATGTAGCTGAAGCCAGAAAACAAGTCATTGCAACTCCCTTTTCCAGGCTTCTCCGGTTCTATCAATCACCATATCCTGTCATTTCTTCCCTCCTTGAATTCCCTCTCAAGAGACTGGAGTCTAATCAGTCTCTTTCTTTCTCATCACCACCAGTTGAACGGATAGCTCTGTCTCTCTTGCCGGATCAAAGCAGAAGTCTTCAGAATGTTCTCCATCCTGCACATGGGCTGTCTCATCCCAGCTAAGTGAGAACTCCAGGGCAGGAACTTGGACATTTGTCTCACACCTACACTCTCCTAAAACAATTCTGAGCACACAAAAAGTGCTCAACAAATGTTTTTATCAAATGATTCACATTCCACACCATAGCCTCAGTCATGCCTTCTCTTGTTCCAAAAGCTCCTTTTCATATGAATAAAATACAGATTTTTGAATAAAATTTAAGTTCCTCATAAAATGGTCCCAAACCACCTCTTTCCAACTTCATATTCTACAACCACCAAACACTTTTATATAGTGAGGCTCTCATCACCCTTAGTGCTGATTATTTTCATCATCTCTGAGCTCTGGTAACTTTTGTTCCATCCAGTTTCCCTGGTGTGACCCTTCACCTCTCCATCTATACTTTCTCTACTACCTGAACTCTGTCTCTGTAATGAGGATAGGCACCCATGCTGGTCTAGTTCACCAGTGTACCCCCATATGCAACACATATTAGGTCCCTAATAAATGTTGAATGAAAATGCCTCTTCTGTGTGTGTGTTCTTGTGAGATTGATTGACTTTTCTGATCTTCTAGACCAAATTGACACCTTTGAGATCCTGGTTTCCTCCTATTGTGATTGTACCTCTTATGTCAAAATATATTTTGGCATTAAGTTGTAGTTCTTCCTGTACATTTCATGATGCACTCCCAGGGAGAACATCAGTTTCTTGAGTGCAAACACTGATATATGTATCCTATCTGCAGGGCTCCTCAGTTCAGTTCAGTTCAGTCGCTCAGTCGCGTCCGACTCTTTGCGACCCCATGAATCTCAGCACGCCAGGCCTCCCTGTCCATCAGCAGGGCTCCTAGCACATGCCATATTAGACCCTCCATTAATGTCTGTTTGAAATCTCAAGTCTCCCACTTCCAGTTGGTGTTGTTGTTCAGTTGCTCAGTCACGTCCGACTCTTTGCAACCCCATGGACTTGCATTATGCCAGGCTTCCCTGTCCTTCACCATCTCCCAGACCTTGCTCAACTCATGTCCACTGAGTCAGTGATGCCATGCAACCACCTTGCCCTCTGTCATCCCCTTCTCCAGCATCAGGGTCTTTTCTAATGAGTCAGCTCTTCATATCAGGTGGCCAAAGTATTAGAGCTTCAGTTTCAGCATCAGTCTTCTAATGAATATTCAGTATTGATTTCCTTTAGGATTTAGTGGTTTGGTCTCCTTGCTGTCCAAGGGACTCTCAAGAGTCTTCTCCAAACCACAAGTCAAAAGCGTCAAATCTTTGGCGTTCAGCCTTCTGTATGGTCCAGCTCTCACATCCATACATGACTACTGGAAAAATTATAGCTTTGATTAGACAGACCTTTGTCAGTAATGTCTTTGCTTTTTAGCATGCTGTCTAGATTAGTCATAGCTTTTCTTCCAAAGAGCAAGCATCTTTCAATTTCATGGCTACAGTCACCACCTGCAATGATTTTGGAGTCCAAAAAAATAAAGTCTGTCACTGTTTCCATTGTTTCCCCATCTATTTGCCATGAAGTGATGGGACTGGATGCCATCATCTTTGTTCTCTGAATGTTGAGTTTTAAGTCAGCTTTTTCATTCTCCTCTTTTACCTTCATCAAGAGGCTTTTGAGCTCCTCTTTGTTTTCTGCCATAAGGGTGGTGTCATCTGTATAAGGCTGTATATTGTCTCCCTGCTTATTTAACTTATTTACAGAGTACATCATGCAAAATGCTGGGCTGGATGAAGCACAAGCTGGAATCAAGATTACCGGAAGAAATATCAATAACCTCAGATGACACCACTTCAAGTTATTTGGCAATAATCTACAGCAGTTCATTTTTTTTCTGTCTGAGTTACAAATAAATGCATGTAAATAGAGCTAGACCTACATGGTTCTCATTAAGTATATGAATATAGAACTTCTAAGAAAAAAATAACATTTGGGAAAAAAATAATAACATAAGGATGATTCAATTAAATGAGCTTTATGGTCTCATCCAGTGCTGAAGTTCATGCTCTGGGTTTATGGGTAGTTAATTAGCTTCTGTCATGTCTATGTCCCTTCCAGTGCCGTTCTGCTGTCTCCTCCCTGGAAAATGGGCCAGTACATGTATACACACACTCTCCATCTAGAAAGGTCTGATGGGGGGGGCCATGTCCACCTCACTCATGTCATCACTTGAAGATCCAGTCAAGTGTTTTAAATTCTAGTCCTTTCCTTTTTCTTATTTTTCATCATTTGTTTTTAAAGGTTTATTTTACAATGTTTTCTTTGGAACTGATGAAACTCCCTTCTTTTCATTAACTGGGAGAATTTGCGTGATTCCAGAACAAATAGATATAGTTTTAGAGAGCAAATATTCAAGCAAATGATTCTTCTGTCTATCTCTGGTACCCTACACAGTGTCTTGCACATAGACAGCACCCAGAGAATGCTTGTGGAATGAAGAAATGAATGAATAAAGAAATTCTCCTTCCATTCCTTAGAAAAGTACATGTCATCCTGTGGGACCAAAGGGTGGATCTAAAATGATCTCCTTTCCAGAGGAACTCAGAAGTAGAAAGTAGAAACACTAGTTTCAGTGGATTTTATTTTTTTAAGGATGAAAATTAGTTTATAAGTTACTTCTAGTAAATCAATCCTTTTTCTCTTCCTAAACATAATTATGAAGGGATGTACAATAGCATTTTACTGCAAAGAGATTTAGTAATTCTGGCAGTAGTTCATTAATCACTTAATCAGTGTTCAAGCAGAACTGATGTCCTTGACATCTATAATCAATCTTGATTCCTCCCACATTTGATCTTCATCCTTTTTGAAATCTGTCTACAGACACTAAGGACTGGTGGCTTATTTTCACATCATGTTTTTGTTAGAGATGACTCTTATGCACATATGATAATAATCAGAATATTGCTACCTATATTGGGTCTCCTAGAAGTCTATTTGAAGACAGTTGCTTTCTCTTCAGTGAATTTATGGAGAGTAATGGGGCTAGCACCAGATTCCATTATAGCTTAATAGGAAAATGGGATTGGGCCATTTTTTAGCTTCGTGTGACATACCATTCTTTTGGAGATGGCATGTTTATTGTTATTAGTAAGCCAGAGCTACTTGTTTATGATACATTCTGAAGAACTTTTCCAAAGCCACATCCTAAAGGCAGCTGGGTGTAGAAATGTGACAGCACCCTAAAACTGAGCAGCATGGAGTTAGGTTCAGTTCAGTCACTCAGTTGTGTCGGACTCTTTGCGACCCCATGAATCGCAGCACGCCAGGCCTCCCTGTCCATCACCATCTCCCGGAGTTCACTCAGACTCACATCCATCGAGTCCATGATGCCATCCAGCCATCTAATCCTCGGTCTTCTCCTTCTCCTCCTGTCCCCAATCCCTCCCAGCATCAGAGTCTTTTCCAATGAGTCAACTCTTCGCATGAGGTGGACAAAGTACTGGAGCTTCAGCTTTAGCATCATTCCTTCCAAAGAAATCCCAGGGTTGATCTCCTTCAGAATGGACTGGTTGGATCTCCTTGCAGTCCAAGGGACTCTCAAGAGTCTTCTCCAACACCACAGTTCAAAAGCCTCAATTCTTCGGCACTCAGCCTTCTTCACAGTCCAACTCTCACATCCATACATGACCACTGGAAAAACCATAGCCTTGACTAGACGGACCTTAGTCGGCAAAGTAATGTCTCTGCTTTTGAATATGCTATCTAGGTTGGTCATAGCTTTTCTTCCAAGGAGTAAGCATCTTTTAATTTCATGGCTGCAGTCACCATCTAGGATTGTCTAATATCTTCTGCTTTGGAAACATATTTTTATGATCACTGGTGGGACTGAGTTCTAATTCTCTCTCTCCTTTTCTCTTAACACTTCATAATTTGGATATTTTAAAACATTATTCCTCTAAGATTTTAGTGATATATAATTTTTATGTCCATGTACTTACAGACCACTCATTGACCCATCCATATACTGCTTGTCAACATCAAGTATTTTTGTCTTTCTTGTCACAGAGTTGCAATATAGACTTTATAGTTAGATAGTGTGGAAGATGAACAGATGAAGACTCAGTTCATAATGACACATGCATTTAACAAGTGAGACAAAGATTTTGTCATCTGGCTGCTTGAGGAGCCTTTTTCCTTCATAAAAGTTGATAACATGGTATTTCAGGATTGTTTAAAAACTCTGCGCCCACCATGTGTTACAGAAGCAAACTAAGCTGGACTTTTGTGATAATGTTAGAAGTCTTGGATGGCATGCTTAAATTAGTATTCTACAAGTGTTCAACCAAACCTACAGCTGGATCTGCAGACCAAGAACCAAGAAGCCAGAAGGAGAATAATTACAATAATAACAACCTGCATTTACTGAGGTCCTCCCATGCGGAGGTAGTGTGCGATATACTCTGCATGAGCTATTTAATGAAATACTCTTAACAGCCCTATGAGGTCAGGGGCATATATATTCCCAGTTCAAAGAGGAAAGGCAAGACTCACAGAGATCAGGAAATTTGCCCAGAGTTACAAGGCTGGTCTGTGACGGGTCTACCTGATTCCACAGCTCTTAACGCCCAGTCAGGCAGTCTACCCACCTATCTTAGGTGCATGAACTGAGGCCCAGAGGGCTATGGTACAGCCAGTAAATTGCAGAGCTGGCTATATTTGAACGTACATATTAGATAGAAGCTAAACTATAGAACAATTATAGTGAAATAATTATCCTTTTGTGAAAACTTAATGGAACTTTGGGCTGGCTAGTTAGTAGATTATAACAGAAATTAAGGTTAACGTTTTACCCAGGCATGAAAAGGTGAATAGGAGAGTTGGAGAGAATGTTAATAATTATCAGAGTCTACATCGAATTGGCGAGAGGTAGATTTGATCTTGAATGACTATTACTAATAACCACACAGACAAGGGCTTCATTAGGAAAACAAATTTCCTGATCTAAATGAAATCTCCCTAAAACCATTTATTCTCTGCCTCCACCCCCTTCTCTTTTGCTCTGATGTATGGTGATCAAAGCAATTTTCTGACAACTAATTCAACTCCTCAAATATATGGTTATAAATAACACTATCAATTATTAAATGAAATATAGCTTCCATTAATACATTGACAATTTTTTTTAACAGTTTCTTAAGTGATTTTGATTACTGTAAATCAGTTCTTCTTGACCTGAGCAACTTTAGAAAAGCCAAAAGAACTTTTATCAAAGTGAAGCATTGTTCTCACGTACCAATACATAAGAAGCTTCATTCTACACTGTTTGAAATCTCTAGAAGGCTCTGCCTGTGTTCCCTATGCCCCTGCCACAGGACATGCCTGGCCCTAAACCATAGTTGTTTCAAGGGAACCTGATAATATCCCTTTAGATGGACAGGAAGTAAGATGTTTAAGAGCAGAGCCTAGTGAACAGGAGAACAAAAGAACTCTTGGACCTGCCCAGACGGTTGGAGCTAAGTAACCCAGCAACCACGATGAGCCTGGGTAAGCAGCACCCACCAGTGTGTTTAATCAACATCAAACATTTACTGAACTTCGACGATGTGCTCAGGACACTCTGAACTTACACTGAAGAAATCAAATGTGATTTCCATCTTCAAAAAACCTGTGGGAAGACGTATTCATAGGTATTGCGTGATAGGTGCCTTCCAGGCTGACAACTTGAAGTAAAGCCACGTAGTGAGTAGAGAGATACCACATAAGCCCCATCTGGGCCCAGGCAGCTTGTCCACAGGAAACTCATCCAGATCCTTTCTTCTGGCTCCCTGGGCCTGGAGGCTCAGGAGTGTATCACGAAATGCCTACTCACTCCACGCCCCCAGTGGCCTGCGTGGTCTCTGTCCCGTGCCCTTGTATCTTCTCCTGTGGCTAGGTGAGGGACCTCAGCTGGTGTCCTGGGCATCTGTGTGCTGCTGCCAGTCCCACGCAACAAGGACTCTCTCAGGAGGGGGCTGACCCCAGAGTAAATGTCCCTGTCTTTCTACTTCTGATGGGCCCAGCACGGAAAACAAATGTGGGGAAGCATTTTTACTCACAAGCACTGGGTCTCCTATCAAAACACAAAGAAGCCCTTGAATTCTATCCTTTGGGTGTCCTGCAGAAATTTGATGGGGAAAGTGTTAATTTCAGTGGCTCTTGATTGAGCTGCCATATTACTAACATTCAGGCACTTGTCTGAAAAAAAAAAAGTCCCCATACCCCTGGGCACCCAGTGTGTCTCTCCTGTAGCCCTGAGTGTTGTTAGCAGTCCTCTCCCTGCAGCTGTGGCGAGCTCCTTTTCTATCAGTGCTGTTCCCCAGTGGATCGACAAGCAGCCCTCGTTACTGGGCAGGGGAGGGGGGCAATCCAGTCTTAGAGCAGAGGTTTGCCATTAGCTCCAGCAAGTCCATGTATGCCTCCCAGGAAACTCCTTTGATGTGTACAAACCAGGCCCTTGTTGTGGACCCTGCCCATTCAACTTCAGACCTGTTTGAGATGCAATAGCTGTTGGTGTGACATGTCACAGCTCAGACATGCACATTGGGATCCCCCTGACACTAGCTAATTGTATATGAAGAGTCTCTACTATATCTTCTACTTTGCTGTTTCAGATAAAGGAATCTTCATTATCCAAAGTGAGAACCTCGAGAAATGTATTCAAGCCAGCAAATCTACACTGACCCTGGAGAACTGCAAACCACCCAACAAGTACATGCTGTGGAAGTGGGTTTCAAACCACCGCCTATTTAACATTGGAGGCAGTGGCTGCCTGGGCCTGAATGTGTCTAGTCCAGAACAGCCACTGAGCATATATGAGTGTGATTCCACCCACGTTTCCTTGAAGTGGCGCTGTAACAAGAAGACGATCACAGGCCCACTCCAGTACATGGTCCAGGCGAAGCAGGACAACACGTTTGTGGCCTCAAGGAAATATCTCCATAAGTGGGTTTCCTATATGTCCGGTGGTGGAGGCATTTGTGACTATCTGCACAAAGGTAAAAAATAATTTCAACCAAAGTACACATGAAATGATATATTTAGAAAGGTTGCCCATAAATAAAGATTTGTAAAATATATGAAAGAGGTACACAGCACCTGGGACCTCAAGGGACTTCTGCTAAATAGGTTTGAGTTGCTTACATGCTTATTGTAAAAAGATTGCCAGAGTCTTAGAACAGATTTGCTAAATTCTGCTAAAGAAGCAGAACTTTGAATTTAAAGGTATTAGGGGAGAAAACACTTAAATAACTTTGGGAATCAGTGGAAAGGAGAAAGAACAGAAAGATGAGGGAGAGAGAAAATCAAAGTAGAAGGAAAAGATTTCTGAAGTTAAAAGCCTTGTCAGGATAAATATAATAAAAGCATCTCAGGCCAACATTTCTTTTATTGTAGAAAGTCAGTTCCATGTATGAAGCATATGTACAGGGCATCTCAGTGTCTCCTAAGACCAGGCTGCCATCTGTGTGGTGGGCATGTTACAAGGCATTAAAGGCAGACTGTTGTCAGACGTTATTTGCTGTGTGTCAGGGGGTGGGAGGGGTTTCCTGGGTGGCTCAGTGGTAGTGAATCCACATGTTAACACAGGAGATGCAAGAGACACAGGTTTGATCCCTGGGTTGGGAAGATCCTCTGGAGAAGGAAATGGCAACCCACTCCAGTACTCTTGCCTGGAAATCCCGTGGACAGAGGAGCCTGGCAGGCTACATACGGTCCATGGGGTCGCAAAGAGTCAGATACCACTGAGTGACTAAACAACATCGACAACAAACAAGGGAGGAAGAAAGCATGGTTTTGGTGGCAGGTAAGTGGAGGTGTTTTCATTTTCCATAGTTCTGTGATATCTGGGATTTTAAAACAGACAAAGAAAGCAGCTTAGTTCTGAAATTCTGAAACCTCAAACCTGTTTGTCAGGTTTTGTTATGTGGCTCTGTTCAGTCATTCATCCATCCATTCACCAGCCTTCACACACTCATGGAACATGGACTGTTTCTGGGCTGGCATCTGATTTACAAAGGCCAGTGAGACTGGAATGGTCTCTGCCCTTCTGGTACTTTGTAGAATAATGCCTCAATAAGAGCTTTGATTTCTAAAAACTGTAGGAAGCAGAGAAAGGAGCTCCTAAAATCTAAAACAAGACTTCCTCCTGTTCCTACAAGAAATGAGTAAAGAGACACAGAGACAAGAGTAAGCCATTTTTCAGGACTCACTAAAATAAAGCAAGTGCTGCAAACCAGCACTCTGAATAATCTCCAGTTCTAAGGAAGAATTTGGCTTTTTGCTTCATGTGAACTTTTCAGCCATATACCCACACTCACAATGCATGCAGGGGAAGACTAGGTAGAAGGCAGAGGATGTGTCCTGAAATAGCAGCAGTTTCCAAACAGCTCAAACCTCTAGGGCTAGCGATATGGGGTGAGCTCAGGCTAGCGCCATGCCCCAAACTGTATCACCCACCCCCACCCCTCCCAATTGTGAGAGAGGGTGGGAATCTCTAAGTCAGCCCTTTCACTCCAGGACCCACTGACTTAATTGACAGTGCCCTGATCCCCTTCTCATGGTAAAGAACCTCCTTTGAATCAGTTCTAATGAGGTAGATGAAACTGGAGCCTATTATACAGAGTGAAGTAAGTCAGAAAGAAAAACAGCAATACAGTATATTGACTCATATATATGGAATTTAGAAAGACGGTAACGATGACCCTGTATGCGAGACAACAAAAGAGACACAGATATAAATAAAGAACAGACTTTTGGACTCTGTGGGAGAAGGCAAGAGTGGGATGATTGGAGAGAATAGCACTGAAACATGTGTATTACCATATGCGAAATAGATCACCAGCCCAAGTTCAGTGCATGAAACAGGGCACTCAAAGCCGGTGCTTTGGGACAACCCTGAGGGACGGGATGGGTTCAGGATGGAGGACACATGTATACCCATGGCTGATTCATGTCAATGTATGGCAGAAACCACCACAATATTGTAAAGTAATTAGCCTCCAATTAAAATAAATAAATTAATTTTTAAGAAAAGAAATATTTAAAAAAATTAAGGAAACAAGTCAAATGCCAAAAAAAAAAAAAAAGAGAGAGAGAAAGAACCTGCCTGCCAATGCAGGGGACATAAGAGACGTGAGTTGAATCCCTGGGTCGGGAAGATCCCCTGGAGGGTGGCGTAGTAACCCACGCCAGTATTCTTGGCGGGAGACTCCCATGGACAGAGGACCCTGGAAGGCTACAGTCTATGAGTCGCAAAGAGTTGGACATGACTGAAGCAACCAAGCACACACACACTGACCCCTTTCACTATAGAAAGTCCCAGTTGATTCATGAAAAGTTGTTGCCTTCTGCTTAAGGCCAGGGATGACCAATGATGATTGGAATACTCTGAGAAAGCAGCCAGCAGGCCGCTCAGCATGGCCATCTCTCCTAGACCCCCTCCCTGGGGGCCAATAGCTGGGCATCCACTTTGCCCTCTCTCTGTGTACAATCTGTTTGCCACACTGCACCATGTGTGTCTTTAAAAATGGAAATCCGATCATGTGATTTCCCATTC
Source organism: Oryx dammah (assembly GCF_014754425.2). Taxonomy (NCBI): domain Eukaryota; kingdom Metazoa; phylum Chordata; class Mammalia; order Artiodactyla; family Bovidae; genus Oryx; species Oryx dammah. The sequence continues at coordinate 99,626,742 of NW_024070211.1, read as the reverse complement.
AGTACCCTCTGATGACTGCCCATTGCCTTCAGAGTAGAAGCCGAAGTCCACGCTGTGGCAGAGCCGGCCCTCTGTGAGCCGGCACGCCAGTGCCTCCCTGGTTCCCTGCCCATCTGGCTTCCCTGCCCTCCCCTGTTGACCCCACATGGTTCTTGCAGGTCCCGCATTCCTGCTGTTCCTTCTGCCAAAGCAACTCTTGTCCAGAGGGCTGACCCTCACTTTCCCAAATTCTTATTCAGAGAGGCCTTCACTGACCATTTAATCAAAAATAGTGCCCCTTCAACCCTCACTTGGAGAAGGGAATGGCAACCCACTCCTGTATTCTTGCCTGGAGAATTCCATGGACAGAGGAGCCTGGCAACCTACAGTCCATGGGGTTGCAAAGAGTCGGACATGACTTAGTGGCTAAACCACACCCCCACCACGTACACCCAGTCATTCTGTTCTTATCCTATTTTATTTTTCTTCATGGTTACTTCTCACTACTTGAAATTACAAGTTTATCTATATGTTTGCTTTCTCTTTTTTTTCCCCCCACTCAAACAGATGCTCCATATGAAAGGGAAATTTACTCATTTGGTCACTATTACATCATAATACCCAGTTCTGAACACATTAAATGCTCAACAGATATCTGTTGAGTGAATAAATTATAAATACTTATGAGACTCGAGATTCAGATGCTGCTGACTGATATACTTGGGGACTGGAAGATATTTTAAAGTGAAATCTTCAACTGTATTCAGTATCTTGTAATAGCTTATACTGGAAAAAGATCTGAAGCTATATACCTGAAACTGACGATACTAAAAAGCAATTATACTTAAATACAAATAATAATAATAAATACTTTTTTTCTTCTTATCCATTCACAAATATGTATGCTACTGAAGCAGTGTTGGTCAGTCAGTCATGTCTGACTCTTTGCAACCCCATGGATTGTAGCCCGCCAGGCTCCTCTGTCCATGGGATTCTCCAGGCAAAGATACTGGAGTGAGTTGCCATTCCCTTCTTCAGAAGGGATCTTCCTGACCCACGGATCAAACCTGGGTCTCCTGCATTACAGAAGGATTCTTTACCGCCTGAGCCACCACGGAAACACTGAAACAGTGCACCACAGTAAACAAACAAGGAGATAACTATACAAAACAAACCACTTATCAGCGTTACCCTGAACACAGCACTCAGCCTTGTATTTTTCCACACACTAGACGTTGAGGTCTTCAGGGTTAACCGGGGTAAAGTGAGGGCCTTGCCCAGTGTAGATTTTCGGTCAATAAAAAATGCATTCGCACAATGACAGTTTCCAAAGATAAAGTTGCCGTACTACTTATTTGACTTTGTCCTCTTTTTTCTCTTAGATTTGTACACAATCAAAGGGAATGCCCACGGGACTCCATGCATGTTCCCCTTCCAGTACAATCAGCAGTGGCATCACGAATGTACTCGGGAAGGGCGGGAAGACAACTTACTGTGGTGTGCCACTACCAGCCGATACGAAAGAGACGAGAAGTGGGGATTTTGCCCAGATCCTAGTAAGAATAAAGTCTAGTCTTCCCTATATGTCACGAATGAATCAAGGATGATTAGAAAGTTATTATATCCAAAGAAAAGCACTGAGATTGATCTACTGAAGTCTGAATAAGCTTGCTCAATCCATTTAACCAGATTTTGATTTTGTTTGTTTTTGCCTTGAAAAGACAATTCTGATGTATATTGCTTTTCCTCCCCTAAGTTCAAAGATATTAATTAGTCGTTCCTCACTAAGTTCAGTGCATAAATATGCTTTAACTGGAATCAAATTTTAATACTCTGTGATCTCATTAATCCCAGCTTCCAGGCAGGATATTTCAAAACAAAACTGAATGCATATACAGTTTTGTTATCCTTCCAGTCCACTCCTTCTTATGAACTCCTTTACCTATCCTTGTCCTGATTGCTTGTCCTGCTCATTGTCAAGTCCAAACATCAGCTGGCCCCTGATGATCTTTTTAAAATCACAGTTGCCCTCCCAGTATTTCTCAATAGTGAGTTGTCTTGATTCCCTTTCCTTATTACTCAGTTTCTAGCTATAAATTTAAAATCTTTTTCTCTACTTAACCTGATTTTCAAGGTGCAGTAATAGCTTCAATGTTCTAAATATTTTGTCAGTAAGTACTTTATTATCTTACTGTATTTCCTTTAGCTTAAAAGTTGCCAATGGTTCTTAAGTACTGGGGAATGTTTATATATATCTTCTATTTTCTTTCTTATTTATTGATTTTCGGCTCTGCTGAGTCTTCGTTGCTGCAAGGACTTTTCTCTTTTTCACTCTCTCTTTCACTTTCATCAAGAAGCTCTTTAGTTCTTCTTCGCTTTCTGCCATAAGGATGGTGTCATCTGCATATCTGAGGTTATTGATACTTCTGGCAATCTTGATTCCAGCTTGTGCTTCATCTAGCCCAGCATTTCGCATGATGTTATCTGCATATAAATAAGCAGAGTGACAATATACAGCCTTGACGTACTCCTTTCCTGATTTAGAACCAGTATGTTGTTCCCTGTCCAGTTCTGTTGCTTCTTGACCTGCATACTGATTTCTCTGGAGGCAGACAAGGTGGTCTGGTATTCCCATCTCTTGAAGAATTTTCCACAGTTTGTTGTGATCCACACAGGCAAAGGCTTTGGCGTAGTTAATAAAGCAGAAGTAGATGTTTTTCTGGAACTCTCTTGCTTTTTAGATGATTCAATGGATATTGACAATTTGACCTCTGGTTCCACTGCCTTTTCTAAATCCAGCTTGAACATCTAGAAGTTTACGGTTCACGTACTGTTGAAGCCTGGCTTGGAGAATTTTGAGCATTACTTTGCTAGTGTGTGAGATGAGTGCAATTGAGCGGTATTTTGAACATTCTTTGGCATTGCCTTTCATTGGCATTGGAATGAAAACTGACCTTTTCCATTCCTGTGGCCACTGCTGCATTTTCCAAATTTGCTGGCATATTGAGTGCAACACTTTCACAGCAACATCTTTTAGGATTTGAAATAGCTCAGCTGGAATTCCATCACCTCCACTAGCTTTGTTCGTAGTGATGCTCCCTAAGGCCCACTTGACTTCACATTCCAGGATGTCTGGCTCTAGGTGAGTGATCACATCATCATGGTTATCTGGGTTATGAAGGTCTTTTTTGTACAGTTCTTCTGTGTATTCTTGCCACCTCTTCTTAATACCTTCTGCTTCTGTTAAGTCCATACAATTTCTGTCCTTTATTGTGCCTATTGTGCATGAAATATTCCCTTGGTATCTCTAATTTTCTTGAAGAGATTTCTAGTCTTTCTCATTCTATTGTTTTCCTCTATTTCTTTGCATTGATCACTGAGGAAGGCTTTCTAATCTCTCCTTGCTGTTCTTTGGAACTCTGTATTCAAATGGGTATATCTTTCCTTTTCTCCTTTGCCTTTAGCTTCTCTTCTTTTCTCAGCTATTTGTAAGGCCCCCTCAGACAACCATTTTGCCTTTTTGCATTTCTTTTCTTGGGAATGATCTTGATCACTGTCTCCTGTACAATGTCACGAACCTCCATCCATAGTTCTTCAGGTACTCTGTCTATCAGATCTAATCTCTTGAATATATTTGTCACTTCCACTGTATAATCATAAGGAATTTTATTTAGGTCATACCTGAATGGTCTAGTAATTTTCCCTACTTTCTTCAATTTAAGTCTGAATTTTGCAATAAGGAGTTCATGATCTGAGCCACAGACAAGTCAGCTTGTTTTTTGCTGACTGTATAGAGCTTCTCCATCTTTGGCGGCAAAGAATATAATCGATCTGATTTTGGTATTGATCATCTGGTGATGTCCATGTACATAGTCTTCTCTTATGTTGTTGGAATAGGGTGCTTGCTATGACCAGTGTGTTCTCTTGGCAAAACTCTGTTAGCCTTTGCCCAACTTCATTTTGTACACCAAGGCCAAATTTCCCTGTTACTCCAGGTATTTCTTGACTTCCTACTTTTGCATTCCAGTCCCCTATAATGAAAATGACATCTTTTTTGGGTGTTAGTTCTAGAAGCTCTTGTAGGTGTTCATAGAACCGTTCAACTTCAGCTTCTTCAGCATTACTGGTTGGGGCATAGACTTGGATTACTGTGATATTGAATAGTTTGCCTTGGAAATGAAGAGATCATTCATCATTTTTGAGATTGCATCCAAGCACTGCATTTCAGACTCTTTTGTTGACTATGACGGCTACTCCATTTCTTCTAAGGGATTCTTGCCCACAATAGTAGATATAATGGTCATCTGAGTTAAATTCACCCATTCTAGTCCATTTTAGTTTACTGATTCCTAACATGTTGACATTCACTCTCGCCATCTCCTGTTTGACCACGTCCAATTTACCTTGATTCATGGTGTTGGAGAAGACTTTTGACAGTCCCTTGGACTGCAAGGAGATCCAACCAGTCCATCCTAAGGGAGATCAGTCCTGGGTGTTCATTGAAAGAACTGATGTTGAAGCTGAAATTCCAATACTTTGGCCACCTCATGCGAAGAGCTGACTCATTTGAAAAGACCCTGATGCTGAGAAAGATTGAGGGCAGGAGGAGATGGTGACAACAGAGGATGAGATGGTTGGATGGGATCACCGACTCCATGGACATGAGTTTAGGTAAACCCCGGGAGTTGGTGATGGACAGGGAGGCCTGGCGTGCTGCAGTTCATGGGGTCGCAAAGAGTCGGACACGACTGAGTGACTGAAATGAACTGAACTGATGGACCTAACATTCCAGATTCCTATGCAATATTGTTCTTTACAGCATTGGACTTTACTTCCATCACCAGTCACATCCACAACTGGGTGTTGTTTTCGCTTTGGCTCCATCTCTTCATTTTTTCTGGAGTTATTTCTCCACTCTTCTCCAGTAGCATATTGGGCACCTACCAACCTGGGGAGTTCATCTTTCAGTGTCCTATTTTTTTGCCTTTTTGTAACTGTTCATGGTGTTCTCAAGTCAAGAATCCTAACGTGGTCTGCCATTTCCTTCTCCAGTGGACCACGTCTTGTCAGAACTCTCCACCATGACCTGTCTGTCTTGGGTGGCCCTGCATGGCATGGCTCACAGTTTCACTGAGTTAGACAAGGCTGTGGTCCATGTGATCAGTTTCATTAGATAATGCATCTAAGCTACTTATCATAGTACCTGGTGCTCACCAGGATCACCACCACCATCATGTCACCATTAGGTCTAACATCCTCTCAACATGTGCTTCTGAATCAACGATCCTTCCTCTTTATCGTCTTTGTCACCAGCACTAAATTAAGCATAGTGTTAGGACCTAGATCCCTCTCTCCAAAGAACTTGGCCCAGATGGAATACAGGACAGACAGATTTGTTCCATGCCTGGAAATGCAGACTACATTTGATAGGACGCTGTAGAATCATGTAGTTTAAAATGTAGATCCTTGTCCAGTCCTGGAGATGCAATGAGCATTTGCATTTTTGACAAATGGCCCAGGTGATCCTGTGGCCGATAATTCTTCATCAGACAATTCATAACATGCGAGTAATTCCACATAACATCTATATACAGGGGTGATATTAAGACATTTAGCAACCAGTTTGGTATGGGCTATTGGCCAATTCAAGTGGAGACCTTAATGTGGAGGCTTGGAGCCCTGGACACCCACTACTGGTATTAGCCCCTTATCTGCTGTAATGTGAGGGGATGCTGAGGCAGCAAGAAGCACTGGATGAGCTCAGGAGAGCAGCTCTTCACCAATCAGCATGGAAGTATTTCATTATTTATTAACCGTCAGATCACTAGCCTTCTCTATCTGAATCTGAATGTCTGTGTGGAGGAATATGTGCATGTAATCCCTATACTCCTTAGATCCTTGAGTCTGATGTCACATTTTTTACATCATCTTCTCTTTCCATTTCCATCTCCAATAGATGTCATTATTAAAAGTAAATAAACAGAGCCCTGGTTTGAGTTTCCTGAGTCATACAGCAAATTCCCACTGGCTATCTATTTTAGATATGTTACTGTATCTGTTTCTATGCTACTCTCTCCATTAGTGGGAAGAAGGCTCAAGAGGGAGGGATATATGTATACATATGACGGATCTATGTTGATGTATGGCAGAAACCAGCACAATATTGTAACTCAAACATCTTACAATAAAAATTTTTTAGGGAAGTAAATAAGCAAATATTAATAAAAGTAAGATGTATTTCACATAGCCCTAATACTATTTTTTAAACTATACTAGTCTCCTTGATGGAGAAGGAAATGGCACCCCACTGCAGTACTCTTGCCTGGAAAATCCCATGGACAGAGGAGCGTGGTAGGCTGCAGTCCATGGGGTCGCTAAGAGTTGGACACGACTGAGTGACTTCACTTTCACTTCTCACTTGCATGCATTGGAGAAGGAAATGGCAACCCACTCCAGTGTTCTTGCCTGGAGTCTCCCAGGGACAGAGGAGCCTGGTGAGCTGCCGTCTATAAGGTCACACAGAGTCGGATACAACTGATGCGACTTAGCAGCAGCAGCAGTCTCCTTGAGATTCTCCAAAGAGCACTGTCACCATCCTCTGTCACTTTTAGCCAATTATGGTTTCCCATGTGGAAGCCTGGGTTTAGTGGTGCCCAGGGCTTTTAGATCCTTGGACTATCTATTTGTTCAGCTTCCTACAGTTCAGAAACATCCTCGACAGCCTGCCAGATTCCAACTCTCTCGCCCTTTACAAAACCAGCAGAGAGAATGTTTATTTGTACAGCGCTAAATTACAGTTCCAATTTTCTTCCTTTCTTTTACTTTTGGTTCCTGGTGGCCAACGTAACTCAAAATAATGTGCCAGAGACTGGAATCTGAGCATGCTGATTGCTTTTTCCACGGGGTCAGAAAGTGGACAGGACAGAGAGATTAAAGCAAAGATTCATACTACTGTATCTCATCTTTCTTATTCAGAAATTTTTTACTATCTCAATGTAAAATAATGCCTTTATTTTTAAAAAGTTGATTGTAAGTGAACATAGTGTAAATTTAGTCCCAATAAACACATCCTAAAACACATGAGCAGGGAGGGATGTGATAAAATTTCTGTTGCTATAGATCTTCAGGAACAAGGATGACATAAAGGAATCTCTCTGGTTTTATTTAGAGGTGATTCTGAGTCATACTGTATCTGTCCTGATTGTATATCTTACACAGCTGGAGAGTCAGGCTTAGTTAGTTTGAGATATTTTTAGGATACCAGCCTTTGGGTGAAGGCTTCCCCCAGTGGCTCAGCATTAAAGAATCTGCCTGCAGTGCAGGAGACACAGGAAACACGAGTTTGATCCCTGGGTCAGGAAGATCCCCTGGAGGAGGAAATGGCGACCCACTCCAGTATTCTTGTCTGGAAAATCCCATGGATGGAGGAGCCTGGCAGGCTCATTGCTCTGCAACCTCATTCACCTGGTACAGTTTTTATCAGTAATTTGAATCATAGAGCAGATTGGTACCAATTTAGATGTAAGACTTCCAACCTCTGCTTCGTCAGCAGTGTTATTATATCTCTCTTCTCAAGCTTCTATCTCACTCCCCAAAGGGCCATATAAATCTTTTTTCTCCCCTGACTTTCTAACCTTGCCCTACCTTCTCCTTCCAAACTCTTAAGGGGCAATTTCGAAGAAAATAGGATCCCTCAGAGGGGAAGTTTTGACAACTTCCTGCTCACAGGCCTGCTCTTTAAGCCTACCGTGGTTTGGATCCATCTCTATTTTCTCCCTCCCAAGCAATAGTGGTCATCCTCCTACTGAGGGTGAATCTCCCCACCTGGACTCTGGAGCCTCCCATCCAATCTTCTCCAACTTTATCTCAGTGTTTCTCAAAGCATGGTCCCTGTTCCAGATTGGAAAGGGAGATGTAACACTATCTCTCTTTGCAGATATCATGATCTTGGATGTATAAAATTCCAAAGAATCCACTAAAAAACTACTATAACCAATAAACTCATTCACAGGATACAAGAGCTGTATACAAAAGTCAACTGTACTTTAATACATAGCAATAAACAATCCATAAATTAGATTAAGAAAACAAATCAAAAAAAGAGAGAGAAGTCCATTTATCCTAACATCCAAAATAATAAAATACTTAGGAAAAATTTAACAAATGACATGAAAAACTTACATCTAAAAACTACAAAACATTGAAAGAAATTAAAGAAAATTAAATAAATGGAAAGACATCCCATGTTCATGTGATCAGAAGGCTTTTTATTGGTAAGATGGCACTACTACAGCAATCTCTATCAAATCCTAGCTGACTCCTTTGCAGAAATTGACACTCTCTTCCTAAAATTTATATGGAAATTCAAAGGACCTAGAGGAGCCAAAATAATCATGAAAAAGAAGAAAAAAAGTTGGAGGACTTAGATTTCTCAATTTCAAAACTTATGGAAAGCAACACTAATCAAGACAATTGTCAAAATGGAATAAAACTGAGAGACCCACACTTATGATTAATTGATTTCTGACAAGGATCCCAAGACAATTCAATGGGGAGAGAATAGTCTTTTCAAAAAATGGTACAGGGAAACTGGATATTCACATTCAAAAGAATAAAATTGAACTTGTCTATCACCATATAAAAAACTAACTCAAGATAGATTTTGAAAACTTATATGGAAGAGATAAGACTATAAAACTGTTAGAAGAATTGGTCAGTCAGTTAGAAGAATTGGTCAGTCAGTTCAGTCATGTCTGACTCTTTACGACCCCATGGACTGCAGCACGCTAGGCTTCCCTGTCCATCACCAACTCCCTGAGCTTACTAAAACTCATTCTTCTTAGAAGAATACATAGGGGAAAATTTTCATGAATTCTTAGATATGACATCAAAATGAAAGCAACAAAAGAAAAAAATAGATAAACTGAACTTCAGCAAAATTAAAAATTCTGTATTTCAAAGGACACAATCAAGAATGTGAAAAGACAACCCACAAAATAGGATAAAATATTTGCAAATCAGATATTTAATAAAGGACCTATATCTAGAATATATAAAGAAAGCTTATAACTCAATAAAAAGACAAAGTCCCAATTTTAAAATGGGGAAAAATTGTCTGAATAGACATTTCTTAAAAAAAAAAAAAAAAAGATTGACAAATGGCCAATAACCAATGAAAAGCACTCAGTATCATCAGCCATTAGGGAAATTAAAACAAAAACCACAGTGAGATACCACTTTACATCTCACAGGATGGCTACAATCAAAAAGACAGACTAAAAGAACAAGTGCTGATAAGAATGTAAAGAAATTGGAACTTTGATACACTGCTGGAAGGATTGTAAAAGGATACAGCTGCTTTGGAAAACAGTCTATAAAGGGTAAATATTGGGTTACCATATGACCTGCAATTCTCCTAGCTAATTATCCAGGAGAAATGAAAACACATGCCCACACAAAAACTTGCACACAAATGCTTATAACAACATTATTTATAATAGCCAAAAAATAGACACAACCCAATGTCTATCTACTGATGAATACATTAATAACACATAGTATACCCATACAATGGGATATTATTGGGCCATATAAAGAAATGAACTACTCGTACATGCTACAGCATGGATGGCCCTTGGACACATTATGCTAAGAACCCAGTCACAAAAAGACCACACAGTATAATTCCATTTATGTGAAATTTTCAGAATAAACCAATCTATAGAGACAGAAACTAGTTTAGTGGTTGTCTCGGGCTAGGAGTAGGGGTGAGGACTGAGGGAAAAGTGGGGAGTGATTGCTAATGGATACTGGGTTTCTACAAAAGTGTTCTAAACTTGATTGTGGTGATGGCTGCACAATGCTTTGAATATACTAAAAACCATTGAACTATATACTTTAAATGGCATGTTAATTGTATCTCAGCAAAACTATTTTTTTTTTAAGAGTAAATGGGAGATGAGAAATTGGAGACAGCATATGTATGAAACTATGTGATTAACAGGGGTAGAGAAAGGCAGAGACTGGGATGGGGCAGCCAAGGGAAGGAGTTTTTTTGTTTCTTGTTTGTTAAGAGTGACAGACACTAAGTCGTCTTTGAGTGCATCTGGAAATGATCAAAGAGAAACAGGTTGAAGGTGCAGGAAAGTGAAACAATTGGTGAAATAAACATGGTCTCTCAGAAGGTAGAAGGAAGTAGGGTCCAGGTCCTGGATGGATGGACTAGCCTTTTATGGATGTAAAAACAGCTTCTCTGTAGGAGAGAAGAAAGAGAGCATAGTACAGGTCCAAGAAGGTTGACGGATTAAGTGATGGGGAATATGAGGAGTAACCAGTCCAGAGCTGTGGACTTGGAAGAAGGCATGAGAAGTTTGGACAACAGGAAAGGTGTGAAATGAACACAGTGGCTGCTGGGAGAGCAAGCTTACTTGAGAAAACTGGTCACGTCTCCAGGAAGTATCAGGGGTGGTTGATAATGAATCAATCAGATGACTTTTCTTGGCAGTGCTCATCAGTTGGATGCAGGCACAGAGCAGGCAAATGATTGGGTTAATCTGCTGAAACAGGCTTCAGAAAGTCACTAATGACTTAGTTCTCACTGTACTCCAAGATTCGACAATAAGTAAAAAAACTGACATCATCCCTTTCCTTGGGTTTCTGGAGCCCATGCCTACTAGTTTTCTTCTTTCTTTTGTGGCCACCGCTTCTCCTCTTCCTTTGATATCATAGTCTCCTTACCCAACTATCTTTAGGCACTGACGGGGAATAACATGAAAAAGATGGAACATGGTACTTGCTTTCCTGATACTTAATTTTATAAGCAATCACATAATGCATCATTTAATTTCAACCGTGATCAGGGCTACCAAGGAGCATGTAAGGCACTGGGAGCAGGAAGTCCTGACTTGGTTCAGTATCCCTTTTACAGGAGATTTACTACCAACATGCTCTGCAGGGAACAGATATTCAGTAACTACATGCTGAGTACGTGAAAGACCAAAGAGAGAGAAAAAAGTAGCTTTGTAGCTTGGAGTTGCTGTAATAGTATGTGTTTTTTTTTTGTTTGTTTGTTTGCTTTGTAAGAATTCAACCATTTTTTAAAGTGGCGAGAAAGCCTACACCTGGGACAATGATAAAGCTGTGTCCTTAGGGAAGACAAAAAAAGCCATACTAATAGAGAAGGAGAAACGGCTGCATCTCAGTCATAATCTATAATAAAATCAGTATTGACTTGAATACACTTCAGTTCATTAGAAGGGAGGTGTGTTTTGAAAAGGGGAAAAATCTCTTACTTATGACATCTTGCAAAAAAGACTTTTGGCCATCTTTCTTCAATTAATAGGAGATACAAAGATATATATGACATAGTTGTTTCTTTCAAGGAGCTCATAATTTAGTGACAGAAGAGATGATATAAAGACAACCAAAGATGCAAAGAAATATGATGGTTTACTTTAGAATTTTTGGAGAAAAAAGTAAGAGTACCAGCTTTCAATCTTGTTTTCTCAGTGGCTTGAAAATAAAAATTCGTTATGAAAAAAGCAAGAGGATTAAGAGTAAACACATGCAGATGTCTCATGCCAAGATGGAAACCTCTGGGAAGTAGTCTTAGAGGCCAAGATGAGCCTGCAGGAGGTCTCTTGGGGAGTAGTCTCAGGCTGGATACATATGGAAAGGAAAGGAAGACAGCAGGGTTGCTCAGGACCTGTGGTGCAGGACTGGTGACCCCCACACTGACCCACAAGGAGTTCTCAAGCTGTATTTGGCCCTGGTTGGGGTGAGAGTAGGGGTCTTATAGCTCTGTGGTGACCATCATGGTTTGCAAGCTGCTCTTGAGAAGGGAGAGTGACGCAGGGCAATGAGCCTCGTCAGCCAAGGCAGTCGTTGAAGGAGAGGTGTCTGCTGGCAGGTGGGGAAATAAAGCTTGGTCCTGAAGGGAGATCAGAGGAGCACGTCACAGTGCCCAGGCCCAGGGTGGCACTTTCGCTGCATTTGCTGCCATAAGATCCTCAAATAAGATTTGTGGAGTGATACGCAAGCCATCCAGAGGAGCAAAGAGAGGACTGACTGCGTAGAAGTATACATTCTTATATTTAGTTCAAACCAAATGTCACTGACAGGTGGACTGACTTGTTAGAAGATTGGGGGTATTTGTTGCAAACATTTGAGACATTCCTTTTGATTAACCTTAAGAATTAGCACAGATAATACCAAGCCAAGGAAAAACTAACAAAACTGAGCTGTGCAATTTGTGGCACAGACAGGATCACCTGCAAGCCTTTTATCTTAACTGTTTAAGGTATTGAATTCAGGCTTTGCTATACAGAATTCAGGTTTCTGCCAAAGGCTGTGTTTATGTAGCTCAATCCATGTGCTGTTGAAAGGCTAGGACCTTTCCTTGCCAGTTTTTGGCAAAAATGGGAACAAGATCGACTGAAGTGTCATCAGGCCTTTTCTTATCCTGTCATGGCTTATCCTGGAGGCTTATAGTTAGGACTCATTATCGAATCTTTCCCCAAGGCAGGAGACAAGAGGCAGGTACCATGTACCCAGATCTCTCCTTTGACATTCTCTCCAGTCTCGTCTTCTGACCTCCTAGTATCCTCTGGTAGCCAGGGGCTATTTGTACCTGCTCTTCTTAGGAAGTGCTTCAGATGTTTTCTTTCAAGCCTGAGTTTCCCAGTATTTGCCCTGTGGTCCATCTGCATTAGAATGTGGACCATCTGCATGAAGAATATGTTTGCAAGTCAGTTTTCTGAATCCCACCCCAGATCTACCCATTCAGAATCTCTGAGAACTAGAACCAGGAATCTGTGTTTTTTTTTTTTCAGAAGTCTGCTAAATGATTTTCATGCACAATGAAGCACCCGCCTGCTCCTCTCTCATGGACTCAGCTCTCACACAGGATTAATAGGGCTAAAATGAAGTCTGATAATGCTTAGCATGTTGTCCCATCTCACAGATGGCATAGCTTTTTAACTGGAAATGGTCTCTAAGGACTCAGGCTCAATGTGGAAATTTCAAACATCAGAGCAAGATGATTACTAGAAGCATCCTCCTTCCCTTCTCCTCCTTTCCTACACATTTTCCTTGGTGATATAGACTTGTCTTCTGCCCTCCTTCAATCTTGGATCCTTCTATAAATACATGTGTAGGTCACAGAACTCGGTAGACAATCTCAGATTTAATATATTTATGTTTAATAACTTCTCATTCACTAACTCAGTACTGGGGAAGGCACATTGCAACCAGACATGAAAACAAACTTCTGCATTCCCAAGGGAGCCATCTAACTAAGCACTGTGTCAAAAAGAAAGCAAACAAAAAAGATTTCATATTGTCAAATAAGTTTGCAGTATAGTGAATTAAAAGCAAGCCTTTTCTTTATTAGAGAGCTTCTCAGAGCCTCGAATATGCTAGTGTACATTACGAATTCCCCGGAGGAGGTTATGTATGCACTACATCCCAGCTTCTCTTGGGGAGCTCCTGAAATTGTGATAGTCTGTGGACTGCACTTTGGGAAAGATTGTTCTAGATTTTAGCAGATTGCCTGACCATAAGTTACTCTCTTGCTGTTGCACGGTTCACACTGTCTACATTCTGAAAATTTTTGGCTGAGTTTGATTTCAGGTAATTACTATGACTGCTTAGGTTTACCTTGGGCTTTGATTTAAAATTTCATCAAAAGTACTTTAACTTTTATTTTCTGTCATTTTAAGAAACTTCAGATTTCAGATCCATGTTTCATACTTTATTAAATTTACTTTTAAGCAAACTACTCAACGCTTGGCCAGTGTTTTGCAAGGGGATTTTGTTTTTCCTTCTTTTGATTGAATGACTTTTAAAACATTTTAAAAACTGAATTATAAGTAGAGAACAGAGGAGCCTGGCAGTCCATGGTGTCGCAAAGACTCGGACACCACTTGCAACTGAACAACCACAGAAGTTGATTTGCAGTGAAAGAACTTTCTAAAACTAAATAGCAATGTTCCTGTTTTCAGTGCTTATTTGAAAACTTTTGTTCATTAGAGACTCCTGTTTCTGCTTTATCCCTTTTAGTCTGTCTGGTGTTTTGGTATTTGCGGGGAAAAGCCTCCTGAAAGACTATTTGCATCTATCTTAAATAAATATTTCAATTTATACAGTTTTCAGTATAAAGTTCTGTCTGCTTTTTAAAGAATTCAGATGTTATTTTCAGAAATACTTCACTTATATTTACTTCTCTTAAAAATGGCTACTATCATTTTCCCAGAAAGGGTCAGAGCTTCTATATTGATAATTTATTGAATTTCCTTTAAATCTTGAACAAGTTTTACCATAAAGTGCCAGTGGGAAAACAATACAGATTTTTGTCATAAAAACCTAATCAAGAATAGATAAGAGCACTGAAGTTTTAGGAATTACAAGTTGGAATCATGCCATACAAATTATTCTCAGAAGTATATCACTGTATAGATAAAATAAGGTTATAAAGTTCTAATGGATTTTGTTTTCAGCATCCACAGAGGTGGGCTGCGATGCGGTCTGGGAGAAGGATCTCCATTCACGCATTTGCTATCAATTCAACCTGCTTTCCTCCCTGTCCTGGAGCGAGGCTCATTCTTCATGCCAGATGCAAGGAGGTGCTTTATTAAGCATTGCAGATGAAACTGAAGAAAATTTCATAAGGAGTAAGTAGGTGTATAATGCACACTGATGTTGGTACAATTAAAATGATGTTGTTTACAGTTATGTCCATGTATGCCAAGATGTCTTCTGGAAAAAAAAAGTCCCTTGGAAAATATTCTTTTATTAACATGGTCCAAAGTCATGCCCAGAAGTTTACCCTGAACCCTGGGCCATTCCATGTGACACCTGACCATTTCTCGTGTTCTCCACCTCGGAAAAAACAAGTTGAGCTCACAGCAAGGGACCTAGGAGAACCTGCAGCTCTAACAAGTGACTATGGGAGACTTCTGAAGTTAAGTCCGAATTCCTCCTTTGGTGGAGCCATTCTGTTTCCATTAATACATAAGCTGTTTACTAATTAAACAAAATCTTAACTGTCTGTCACTACGTGTAGTATGTAGTAGGCTTTCCGGTGGATGCCAAATAACTTAAAATTTGATTGGAAAAGCAAAGGTACACACATGTTAACTAACACTATACAATAATAACATAAACTGTCAAAAGAGTGCTAATGAGTTGGGTCTTGTTTTTTTTACCTCTCACCTAAACTCTCTTCTTATTTCTCTTTTATAGGTTAAATGTTTCTGGATATTTACATAGAGCAATTTCAATCTTTTGGGAAACATTTGAAAGTGTCACAAAATTAGCCACTTTCATTAAAAGTTTCTGACTTTTTTTCAAATTATATTGCATATATTTATTCTAGAATAACAATAATAAAATTATTCTAGAATAATTTTAAAAGTTCAAGTATACGAAAGAAAAACAAAAGAAAAATCTCTCATAGTTCCACAATCCAAAGATAACTATGTTTTTTTTTCCCCGCGAAAAACTCACATAAATGCAGGTATGCGTACATCCACAGTATCTATGGAAAATGATATTGAATAAAAACATGAGGCAGTTGTGCAGAGGTTGGGAGCTGGGACCAAAGAGCCACCTGTGTGGGTATGAATCCCACCTCCATCACTTACTAGCAGGGCTAAAGAGATAACCTCTCTGTGCCTCAACTTCTCCCCTCTATTAAATGAAAATAATAACAATGCCTACTTTTTGGCAGTGTGGAGTACATGTTATAGTGCAGGTGAATTTTTAGAAAAGTATCTGGCACACATAACGAACACTCAGTGTGTACTGACCACCTAACAGCAACTATGGGTACAAATGCTTATGTAATTTACATGTATAATGAACATCTGTCCATGTCTAGAAATAGAGATCTACATTATAAGCTTCAGTGGTTACACAGTGATTCAAGTTAGTGATAATATATTTAGCTAATCTCCAATATTAGATAGGGATAGGTGGATAAAATTCTTTGTTTTTATTTATTTCTTTATCACTATTGAAAACCATCCCTGCACATACCTTTTTTTGATCCCCAATTATTTCTCTGTAAGTTTGTAGTAGTGGCTTCACTGGGTGGAAGGGGAAGCATATTTTAAGGCTTTTGAAAGTCATTAATACCTTCCAGAAGAATTGTTACAGATGTGTGAACAGTATATATCGGCCGCTTTCCCCACAGACATGCAAAAGTGGGAAATTATCACGGAAACTCAACTTGAGTGAGTCATATTGCAGGAAAACACCCATTTCCAGTATCAATATTAGCCTTTAATGGTATTCATAGAAAACTTTGGGTACTATTTATGAATTATAATTGTTATCTATTTTAATTGCTGGAATATCTAATAAGAGGGTTTGGACTTCCTCATCAAACTTGAATAAAGATGAAATAAATAAGATATGTCAGAGACTTTGATTTAAATACCACAATTTTATGATTAGATTTTGGAGATTGGGAAAACAGAAGTCTTTTCATAAAGATGGAAGCTTGTTTTGACTAAGGTATTTTTTAATGATGAGAATAGTCTACTGTTTCTTGTTAATTGCTGATGAACATTAGCCATGTTACAAGGAATTATTCAAGCTGCCACAAATGCCAAGAAATAGCCAAAGAAATTTAAATTTGAATTTATTATTATAGAATTGTAAGCCCATTTACTTGTGAAGCTAAATAGACTATTTTCGTACTTCTAAACACAGCTTATAAATTACACAATGATTTTCTATGTATTGTTAAAACAGAGAGGTTATTCAAAATAACTCTAAGATAAGAATAATTAATGCTTAGATATTTAAAGTAGGTTACTTGAAAGTATCACTTGGCACTTGCCCCAGTATGAAATGTGGAAATGTCTTCATCTTATCAATCCATCTTCCATTTTCCCTCCTGTTATGATGACAGCAGATAGATGATTTAATCAAATGGTGGTCTTCCCAGGTGGCTCAGTGGTAAAGAATCCGCCTGCAAAGCAGGAGACTCAGGTTTAATCCCTGAGTTGGAAAGATTCCTTGGAGAAGGAAATGGCAACCCACTCCAGTATTTTTGCCTGGGAAATCCCATGAACAGAGGATCCTGGCGGGCTATTTCCACAGGGTAGCAAAGAGTCAGACATGACTTAGCAACTAAACAACAACAACAACAAAGCTATTGGAAGGACGAACCAAATAGACTTTAAGAAGAGACTCATGTTTATGCCACAGAATCTTGGAAGGGCAGGGCTCATGAATGTTATGCTGTGCAGTGATTTAGGGGATCTCCAAATGATAAAACACCTTTTTCTCTTTCCTTAAAGGTTTCGGTTCTAGTTTCCCACTGTTGTATTGAGATGCCCTATCACAGAAGGCTCTGCAGCCTTGTGATGTGAATTCACTAATCTTTGCAACCTGGGTGACCATGCAATTGATCATCCCAACTGAGACCCTTTCGAGAGTAAAGGGGGCTGCCATTAATACTTATTCTGGAACTACCAGCATAAGCCATGAATTTTCCAGGCAAACTGGGACAGACAGGCACCCTATTTATAATTCTTATCTGTCAGGGTCTCAGCCTCAGGCAGGGCCCCTGCATCTGGCTCAGAAGAAATTGAGTTCTGAAGCAGATAATCATAAGGGATCAATGCCCTGCTTTACAGATGAAAAGATTAAATGGCAACATTTAAAAGTGTTGCAAAATTAGTTACTTTCACTAAAGCCTCTGACACTAGTTTTTTTACCCCAAATTTTATAGCACAAGTAGCACGTGTTTATTCTAGAATAATTTTTTTTAAAGTTCACATACACAGGAAGAAAAAAATCAAAGAAAAATTTCCTCTAATTCTGTAATTTTGATAACCATATTTTTCTACACAGCCATGTCAATGCACATGTTTCTATGTAGCATTTATAACAAAAATGGCATTGAATTAAAAAGGAGGAGCTGTGGCACAGTAGTTAGGAGCAGAGGCCACAGGGTTGGCCTGCCAAGGAGACACTCTCCCACCTCCAGCTGAAGAAGCATTTGCACAGCTCATGGCCCTACCTGCTACTGATTGCTCTGGATACCATGGTCCCTGGGATAATACTCTCCTCTTGGCCAGACAGCTCCCACTTCTTAACTGGGGAGCCATCTCCCTGCTTGCTTCAGTTCAGCTCAGTTCAGTTCAGTTCAGTTCAGTCGCTCATTCGTGTCCGACTCTTTGCGACCCCATGAATCGCAGCACACCAGGCCTCCCTGTCCATCACCAACTCCCAGAGTTCACTCAGACTTGCGTCCATCGAGTCAGTGATGCCATCCAGCCATCTCATCCTTGGTCGTCCCCTTCTCCTCCTGCCCCCAATCCCTCCCAGCATCAGAGTCTTTTCCAGTGAGTCAACTCTTCGCATGAGGTGGCCAAAGTACTGGAGTTTCAGCTTTAGCATCATTCCTTCCAAAGAAATCCCAGGGCTGATCTCCTTCAGCATACCTTAAATTTGAAGACTTGCCTCCCAAAACTAATAATACTTAATCTGCTTTCTTCTCCCTTGCCAGATTCCTAAAAAACAAAAAAGGTCCCCTAAATTGTTCAATTTTTTAACTGTGAAATGTTTCAAGAGTGCAAAAATTATGAAACGTGGAAAACTCATGTCTGTATACACACATACCCATTATACAGATTTAATAGCATTTCTTCCTATTCCTCTTGTTCAAGGCCTGAGGTGGCCTCAGCATACTAGAGTCCTGAGCCTCCAGACTGAGGCCGCCAGACACACATAGCCAAAGAAGGAAGACAGAGGGGCACTTTCTAGGACTGGCCCTGGGCACTTTCTCCTTCACGCTCTAGAACCCTCAAGTGCCTGAGTCGGATGGTCTCAAATTTGTAACCATGAACTCAATGGATTGATGATCGCTGAGAGGCAGCGTTCCTGGGGGCCTAGATTAAGCACTTCACAGCTGCTTCCATGAGCCTTTAGGAAACTGCCGTGTTTCTTAGGCTGGCTTTTTTACTCTGAACCACGAGGGTGGGGTTTAGTAGCACTCAAACCCCTTTCTAACACTGATGGAGTTAATTTATGAATCCATGCTCCAGGAACAGGAAAACAAGAAATAAGTGTAATGTTAATTTTGTTTTTGAAATTCCATATTTCTCTTATTTCAGACCACTTGGGCAGTGAAGCAGTGGAAGTATGGATGGGTCTGAATCAGCTGGATGAAGATGCTGGTTGGCAGTGGTCTGACAGAACACCACTCAACTATCTGAACTGGAACCCAGGTACCTGAAGTGTTTTGTATACCTTTGACTGAGGACTCATCCCACAGCCTAAATAGCAATATTTCCCATGTACATATACAACATGTTATTGTGAAAGTGGCTTATAAGTGTTTTTTAAAGCCTGATTGAATTTCTATAAGGCATACTTTTCTGAACAAGAAATGGAAGCCAAGAAGGTAAGCCATTTAGCCAAGGTTTCAGAAGGATTGGGGTCAAAGCCAAGATTCTAGTCAACTGTTTTAAAAATAGCAACAGATTGAAAAATCTTTCTCTACCTTAAAACCATAAAATCAGCTGTTTCTATCTTTGGGAAATCATTTCATTGTCATGCCTGAACTTTAACTGCAAACTCATAAATATACTATCTTACAAAATTTACTACATATGCCAAAGAGAAAGGTTGTTTCCTTGATGCTAAAACTACATTTCAGTATATATTAAACTGCTTTTGCTTCTAATAGTAAGTACACAAACATTGTGTTTTCAGAAATAAATTTTGAGCCATTTGTTGAATATCACTGTGGAACATTTAATGCATTTATGCCAAAGGCCTGGAAAAGTCGGGATTGTGAGTCTACCTTGCCCTACGTGTGTAAAAAACATCTAAATCCCACTGATCATGGAGTAGTTGGTGAGTGTTTCTACGTTGTTTTTATGAGTTGTTTGCTTATCCTCTCAATATATTAAAATGCCTCTATTTTTTGCAAATAATTTATAATTTAAACTTAGCTAAAACTAGTCTTTATATAAATAAAAATGTGTAATGAGATAAGATCTGTTATTCCCAAGGCACCATGAATTTAACAAATGCATTTAGGTTTTTACTAAAAACTAAAGCAAATAACCTAAATATAGAAAATATCTTCTCCCTCTCTTTTTAAAAAATTGGCATTCTTACTCATTTTGCTTAGCAAAACAAGATATGCTTCCTTTTCTATTCTAGTTGAGTTTTATTTCTGATTACCCTAGAAATTAAACATATAAATTAGAATATAGTTTTATAAAATTCTTTACTCCATCGATCTCCTATCATATTCTGTGTCTCTTATTAGTAATATTTTCTCCTCAAAATAACAAACAAAACTTTTAGGTTTACCTAAGACTTAAATACCACATAATTACAGTCTAGTACCTGGAGCCCAGTTACTTCCATTCTTAAGATCTATTACTTCTTTTTAATTTTATGGAATTAATGTCTTAACTCAGTAAGTAGAGATAAAAATATAACCATTTTTAAAAGAATCATTACCAGCATAATTAGAAACAGTTCTTTAAAAAAATTTTTTTTGTCTTTAGAAACAATAGTTCTTTTTCAGATTCTTTTCCATTATAGGTCATGAAAAAATACTGAATATAGTTCCCTGTTTTATACAGTAGGTCCTTGTTCTTTATCTATTTTATATATAGTAGTGTGTATCTGTTAATCCCAAATTTCTAATTTATCCCCCTTTCCCCCTTTAGTAATCATAAGTTTGTTTACAATGTCTGTGAGTCTATTGTCAGTAAGTTC
The DNA here is from genome assembly GCF_014754425.2 of Oryx dammah. NCBI lineage: Eukaryota > Metazoa > Chordata > Mammalia > Artiodactyla > Bovidae > Oryx > Oryx dammah. The sequence continues at coordinate 99,606,012 of NW_024070211.1, read as the reverse complement.
ATTTGCACCATTTTTTTGGGTTCCACATATAAGTGATATCACATGATACTTGTCTTTACCTGACTCACCTCACTTAGTATGCTCATCTCTAGGTCCATCCGTGTTGCCACAGATGGCATTAGTTCATTCGTGTTTATGGCTGAATAGTATTCCATTATTGTATTCCATCCCCATATATATACACATACATACCACATTTTCTTTTTCCACTCATCTGTTGATGGGCATTTAGGCTTCTCCCATGTCCTGGCTATTGTAAATAGTGCTGCTGTGAACACTGGGACGCATGTATCTTTCTTAACTAGAGCTTTTGTCTTTTTTGTATGTATGTCCAGGAGTGGGATAACTGGATCAAGTGGTAGTTCTATTTTTAGTTTTGTAAGGAACCTCCACAATGTTCTCCATAGTGGCTGCACCATTTACGTTCCCACCAACAGTGCAGAATTGTTCTTTCTTCTCTACACCTCCTTACAATTAAGCTTTAACTTTTATTTTCCTTTAAGTAGCTAAATCTAAAGATATTATGGAGTATAGGGGTGGGTAGAAGAAACACTTCATCATTTTTTTCTCTAGAGATTTTTTTCATTATGTCAAAACTGTGCTGATGTTGCTATGGCTATTATCAGCCTGTCCCTCCCTCTTTTCCTTTCATTTTCTTGCCTCAATTTCTTCTGCCTTGATTTTTCTGTTTCTTATGCTCTCCTGCACATTCTGCTGCTATCCATCTTTTCTTCTATTTTATTTGCTCTCCTGATCTATTAATTGAGGTCAGAAGACCAGAAATAATGGCTTAAAAGTTAAGCTAAGTTTGTTTGGATTATTTGGTGCTGTTTCAAGTCCAACAAATACTTTTGATGATCTCATCTAGTATCTTCAGACTGTGTATCCAAGGTCCCCTGGTTCCTTCCTTGTCTCCACCTTTGCATCAATCAGAAAAGTTCCCATGTTATCTTTTTATCTTACTTTTAGAGTGAAATTTAGGTTCAGTTTTTAAGGGGGTTCTGTGATTATGTTTTTAGGTTGATATTATTGATCTACCTAAATGTTCTAACATTCTTCCACTGTGATTCTAATCTCTGTTAGAGACCTAGAAGCAATTTTGAAAGAATGTCTTGTTTCCTAAATTAGCAGTGAAGTTGTTTCCAAGTTGGTGCTGAAGGGAAGCACCCAGTTGTAGGTAATGTGAAGTGAAAGTCATTCAGTCGTGTCCGACTCTTTGCAACCCCATGGACTGTACAGTCCACGGAATTTTCCAGGCCAGACTATTGGAATGTGTAGCTTTTCTTTTCTCCAGGGTGTCTTCCCAACCCGGGGATCAAACTCAGGTCTCCCGCACTGCAGTCAGATTCTTTACCTGCTCAGCCACAAAGGAAGCAGTTGTAGGTAATAAAATTAAGTAAAAATGCTGTCATCAGCCTGGGGGCAAGCTCCTGGAACAAGACAGTCAAAATGTGCACATACACAGCTGCCTTCCCTCCAGTGTCAATGCATCATGGCATTGTTCTCCTGTAAGTCAAACCCAGAGTCCATCTGAGCCCAGAGAGACCCCAGAGGCACTCAGACTGACCCTCAAAATGAAAGCTATTATCTCTGCTCTAGAGAAAGTGGCCAGAGAATTTTGAATTCTTTTCAACTGAGAATAAGTGTCTATCCCCGCACCTAATACTGTATATAAAATCCTTTAAAAACCATTTGTGTTTCATAATACTGCTCTTTCAGTGTAAAAAGACTTAAATGGCAGCTCCAACTGCTAAATTTTATATATTTTTAATTTAATTATTTTTTCTGATTGAAGGATAATTGCTTTACAGAATTTTGTTGTTTTCTATCAAACCTCAGCATGAATCAGCCATAGGTATACATATATCCCCTCTGTTTTGAATCTTCCTCCCATCTCCCTCCCCATCCCACCCCTCTTGGTTGATACAGAGTCCCTGTTTGAGTTTCCTGAGCCATACAGCAAGTTCTCCTTGGCTATCTATTATAGTAATGTAAGTTTCCATGTTACTCTTTCCATACATCTCACCCTCTCCTCCCCTCTCCCAATGTCCATAAGTCTATTTTCTATGTCTGTTTCTCCATTGCTGCCATATAAATAAATTCTTCAGTACCATTTTTCTAGATTCCATATATATGTGTTAGAATATGATATTTATCATACAACCTAAGCGAGAATCAGAATACCTTGACTCTCACTTAGGTTGTAATATCTTACCAAGTCTGCTTAACCTCTTTGTGCCTTAGCTCATCTGGAAAGTAAAGCACTGAGATCCATTAGACCCTAGATCTAGATCACAGTTGGGATCGCCCTCAAGTCTGAAGACCTAGAAGGATATGGTTTATATGTTATTGTATCATATGCTTCTGTTTTTCAAGTTTAAAAAATAATCACATATTGATGGTGATTTATATTGTGGGTAATAAGTAATGTCAAAATAATTGTGGAAAGTGACATTGTATTTTGTTGGTTCAAAAAGGAAATGATGCTTGGAAATACTATGCTACCCACTGTGAGCCTGGCTGGAATCCCCACAGTCGTAATTGCTATAAACTTCAGAAAGAAAAAAAGACCTGGAATGAGGCTTTGCAGTCTTGCCAGTCCAACAACAGTGCATTAATAGACATAACTTCATTAGCAGAAGTGGAGTTTCTTGTAACCCTCCTTGGAGATGGTGAGTGCCAAGTGTCTTTGGTTTAAGAGGTATATACATAGTAACTCTCTTTATTAGTAAAGTTGACAAGAAATTAAACTATTTTAAAGTGATTCTTTATGACACATATATCAGAAATTTCCAAATAATATCCAGGCATGCAAATTCATTGAATTTTTACATAATACATATTAATAAACTTTGTAATATCTCACATATGCCAGATAAATTTGATGATAGGGGTTTGGGGGTTTTCTTTAAAAAGGAAAGGTAGTTTCCTGAAACTTCTAATTTAAAAACCTTGAACCTGTAACTTAGTATAGTGGGTACTAGACAGCAGCAATGTGCCGTGGCCATGTAATCCAAGCAATAAAGGAAGTTCCTAACAAAATCACTGAAATCGTTGACTTCGAGTAAATTGTTTTTAGCGGAAAGAATCCTCAGCATCTACTTGTATGGCCCTTTTAATGTTAGGTTTTAGTTTGGAGTGAAAACCAAACTCCTTCTGTCATTGTTCCTCACTCTGCACTGGGATGAAAGAATCCTGTGGCTGCCTCCATCTCAATAAGTCACTGGACACTCTCCCAGCCACCAGTGGTCTTTTCAACCCACCTAGACTGGCAAGCTTTATTTTATTTACTTTTCCAGACATCCCATTTCTCCCATTCAATGCTTCTAAGAGTTTCTGCTCTTTTTTATCCCTAGTCAAAAGGAAAAAAAAAAGTAAAGCTAGACATTATTAAAAGTTTTTTTTTTTAGTGCCTTTTCTTAATTCAATCAACCTTCCCATTTTCTCTTTTTAGAGGTAGAAGAAAAACAAGACTTTTCAGACTTACTTTCCATACTGTAGCACAAACTAACTGGTGTTCCAGGAATCTGACTAGCTTAAGCTTTGTCCTTGCACGACTTTCGCTGTGAGTCTGCCTCGCTCATAAACCTATATTGAGCAGATATGGATAGATGAATGGGAGAAAAGTTTAAGCAGGTGTTTTATAGCAAAACTTTAAACACGTTTCATTCCATGAAGAAACAAAGGAGCAATCACATGCAAAGTGGTATATATTGGTAACAGCCCCTCTGTGTTACTGCCTTTGCAGATACTAGGATTCTTGTAAGTAATTTACGTTAATCTCTTGCAGAAAATGCATCAGAAACATGGATTGGTTTGAGCAGCCATAAAATTGCAGTTTCCTTTGAATGGTCTAATGGCTCCTCGGTCACCTTTACTAACTGGCACACACTTGAGCCCCACATTTTTCCAAATAGAAGTCAGTTGTGTGTCTCAGCAGAGCAATCTGTAAGTTGATTCGTTGTTCAATGCTCACTTCGCTGAACTTGTATTGAGAGCCACCTGGGCCAGGGACATGGGCTGTGGCAGAGACGAACACAGACAGAACGCCTCCTCCTCCTGGGGCTTCCACACTAGGCAGTAAAACACACACACACTGAGAACACATGCTGGCTATAGTTGTGATGATAGCTCTGAGGACATAGGTTCAAGAGAATGAGAAATGTGGGTTGGGACGGCTTCTTCAGACAGGACAGTCAAGGAAAGTTCTCTGAAGAGGTGACATTTAATATAGGACCTGAAGAACAAAAAAGTCTCTTGAAGAGCAGGAGAACATTTCAGGCAGGGGACCCCGAAGGCAGGCCAAGGCTTGCCTTGTCTGGTAATCAAAACAGAGACCTGGGTAGTACGGTGGTATGAATGGTGAGAGGTGGTAGGAGATGGAGCAGAAGAATGAGAAAATGTGAGGCTTATAGGCCTGGGATAGGACCCACTAAAGGGCTGCATGGAGATGAAGGCGTGATCTGATTAACATTTTTTTTTAACAAAATTAAAAAGACTTTATTGTAAAATAAAAATATTTGAATACATTTAAAATAAGTGTAGATTCATGACAATATTTCACAAATAACTGATTTTACTTTGTGGCTTATACCTAAGCCCTGTCTTTGCAGTCTTTGGTTTGAAGTATCATATATATATATATTTGGCTTGTGGATTCACCTCCTCAGTTGACATCACACTCTTTCTTTCTTTTTTTTTTTTTAGTTTTATTTATTTTTTACTTTACAATATTGTATTGGTTTTGCCATACATTGACATGAATTCAGCATGGGTATACATGTGTTCCCCATCCTGATCCCCCCTCCCACCTCCCTCCCCATGGTTTACATTTTAAGAGTAGCTGTGGCTGCTCCACAGAGAACTGATTGGTGGTTTAGCTACTCAGTCGTGTCCGACTCTTGCAACCCCATGGACTGTAGCCTGTCAGGCTCCTCTATCCATGGAGCTCTCCAGGCAAGAATACTGCAGTGGGTTTCCATTTCCTTCTCCAGGAGATCTTCCTGACCCAGGGATTGAACCGGGTCTCCTGCACTGCGGTTTCTTTACTGTCTGAGCTACCAGGGAAGCCCCAGAGAACTGATCGGAGAAAGATAAAAGGGAAGAAGAAAGACTGGTTTGGGGGCTCTTCTTGTGGTTGAATTAGGGTAGTGAATGTGGACACAAGAAGACAGATTCAAGGATCCTCTGTAAGACAGGGATTGTTACTAAAATAGATGTAGAAGTGAGAGAGAGGTAGGTTTTTGGCTTGAACACCCACCGTTTTGGTGGATGGTAGCACCATTGACCACCGGGTGAAGATGAAGGGAAGAACCAGGGAGCCAGGAAATTACTCTGATGGTTGTTAAACTCCATTATCTTCTTAACATAAAAGGATTTCAACACTGTGTGTAACCTCTTTGAAAATTGTGAATTGATGGAAAATGTTGCTCTTTTCCTCAACATGAATGAAATGGTCCCAGTGACCTTAACATCACACTTATCCTTACTCTAGTGTCTCATTTATCTAAAACCTTTGCTTATACAGAATTCACTTAATCTCAAGCTATTTGACGGTGTTTTTCAAAGTATGTTTAGAATAGACTTAACCTCTTTAATCAGATGGCTGCTGAACTCAGCTGGTGGAGTTTTAGGAGGTAACTGGGATCTGAGCAGTTTATTAAATGTTACTTAAGTAGCTTGACAAAGTGACTGAGCCAGCCAAACATAGGAAATGCCTAAGCACTTATGACACATTTCATTGTTGTAACTTTCAAGGCTGTCACAAATACATGCAGTTACAATGACAGTACTCAGGCAGTGTTTCAGGGTCGTGCTTGGTGGAGGCGATGACCTCTCTAAATGTTTGTCTTGGGTCTAACTCTCCTGAAAGCCACTATAGTATTTGAGGTTTTATTGGTTTATTAGTTTTGATATAATTAAAGGTGACCTTAATTTCCTATTGACATTCTCCTTTTTCATTTGACAGACGTGAGTATTTCACTTAGCATATTCACAGAACAGGAGCCAATTTGGACAGAGAAATTATTCTTAAGAGAGAAAAGATAGGTTCTAACATCACTGGATGTGTCAGGACCATGCTGCTGTAAGTGTGGTATTTTGTGGCCCCCTTGTAGCAACTCAGTAGCTGCTAAAATAGTAGATACATAAAAAGTAACATTCATTTCTTTGAAGTTGAGCTCAATATGAATGTAATTATTATAATTAACTAGTTACTAAACGTGGCTGATACCTCAATTTGAATCTGAGAGCCTAGGAAACAATTCATTCATCGTCCATGAAACAGTTATTAAGCAACTACAGTGTGCCTGACACCATCTTAGAACTGAATGGTTTGCTGGAGACTCCATGGGAATGAGCTACAAAGCTGCTCTTATGGGTTAAGGTGTAACCTTCCTACGTGGTATGTTTCTGAGGGTCATTTAGGTTTATTCACCTAAATCCTTGCATGCCTGAGACACTAAAATTTCAACTGTGTGGTTTTAGTCTAAAGGTCTGATTGGTGTTAAAATAAAAAATCTCTTGACAGAATAAAATTTTAATCAGTTAGCAGTTGTTGTATTTCATTATTAATGAAGGATATGAGAACAGCCTTCAGTAGAACTAAGAAAAGACATGCAGGCAGCGGGCTATTACTAAAAGAGGAAATGGAGTTGGGCTTTGGAAAATTCGTGAAGAAGGGTGTCCGGGGTTGAACATGAAGTTCAGCTATGATCATGTTCTCTAAAGTGATTCATGGTGCCTTCCAGGCATTTCCCCAGATCAGGGAAGCCCCAAAGCATTCAGTTTAACACCTAGAAGTGATTGGAGAGAAGCAGCAGTATTATCAGTTGGTGAGGGAAATAGTTTCATCCAAGTGGTTCTCAAAGTGTGGCCCCCAGACCAGCAGCATCAATATCACCAAAAAACTTGTTAGAAATGCAGATTCTCAGGTCCCACCTAACTTACTGAATGAGACACACAGATCCCAATCATCTGTGTTTTAATAACCCAGGTAATTTGGTGCACACAAAAGACTGAGAATCACTACCTATCCCATCTTTTAAAAACAAAAACTGAGATCAGCTTAATGTAAAAGCCAAACCTCCCTCTCATGTGTCGGTAATCAACCCAAGATCCTAACACATTATGCCATGCTGAAACACGCATTAATCATCTTTTAATCCAAAATAATTAACGCTATCATCATCAGTAATGGAGTGCATTCATTCATCCTGTATTGTTTTCCCCCTAGGAGGGACACTGGAAAGTTAAAAATTGCGAAGAAACACTTTTTTACCTTTGTAAGAAAGCAGGCCTTGTCCTTTCTGACACTGAATCCGGCTGTCAAAAGGTAAGAGCTGTGAACACTGCAGGGACTTCATAACTAGAATGATTTATCCACCATCAAATTAAAGTAAATCTCTTTTTCCTGCCTTGGCTCCCTTTTTCCTCTTTCCCCTCTCTCCCTTCCTTCCTGCTTTCCTTCCCTCCTTTTTTTCTGAATGGGCTATTGCAACAAATCAGACAAATATCAGCTAGAACCACTCAAACGATTTACAGCTCTGTGAAGGATTGTCTTAGCATCCTCTTCCACCCAAGACAAATTTTCTTTTGAGATAAGAAATGGAAATGATCTTGTTCTACCATCTATACAAACAATGCTGTCATGGGAGGCCCTGTCTCACATGTGGCTTTCATTGTCTTCCAATGAAGACTATCAGAGTGAAAGCAAAAGCATTCCTTTAAGTCAGAGTGACTTTCTGCACTCAGAGTCCAGCCTTCTTTTTCACTTAAACTTGAATAATTGAATAAAATACAATAACAAAGAGAAATGTATGTTTGCAATATATTATTACAATATTATATATCACATTATATTATTAAAATATTATTTACTATAAAATATAATATTCATAAATATTACAAATAATAGTTATTTATTAATAAATATTAACATATCTATTAATATATAATAGAATGCATTTACTATTATTTATGTGTGTGCTCAGTCATGTCCGACTTTTTGCAATCCCATGAACTGTAGCTCGCCAGGCTCCTCTGTCCATGGAATTTTCCAGGCAAGAATACTGGAGGGGGTTACCATTTCCTACTCAAGGGGATCTTCCACCCCAGGGCTCAAACTCACGTCTCTTGTGTCTGCTGCATTGGCCCGTGTGTTCTTTAACACTGTGCCACTTGGGAAGCCCCTCATATATTATTTAGGAAAAAGTAAAAAATACTTTATTATTTTAAGTAATAAACTATTTTTGGTACTTGAACTGTTTTCAGTACTTAAAAAATAAAAACATACTTAATACTTTAGGTTTAAACTTTAAAGACAGAAAATAAATGTTTAAACTGTTTTAAATTTCTTAAAGTACATTCAATATTCTGTAGTAAGGTACCAAAAATTTACCTATCAGTGTCCTTAGCACATGTGTTCTCTCTTCATGTGTCTCTCTATATCTCTGTCTCTCTCTCACATGCACACACATCTAAAAATTCTTAATTTAACTATTGGAAATTTTTATTCCATGAATCTCAAAATGTTCACAAATATGGTTCTTTTTTTTTTAACAAATATGGTTCTTATGCAGTTCTCTTCTAATTATTTTCTCTTCTAATCCAATTCTAATTAAATGATGACCCATCTCTCCAGAAACTACATTTGATTCATTAATCAATGTATAAGTATATTAATCACTCTTCATACATTAGCTGAACAACACATGTGCCATAGCTGACATGTGACCAAACATTTGTCCTAGTGACTACAATTCCTGAATTAGTTATAGCTGATCTCTAATCTCTATCTGATTAGAAATATTGAAAAAAAATCTGTTTTACAATGGCTTTCAAGGCAACTCAACTGTTTAATTTGTGTTGAAAGAGTAATTAACTTCTTACCCGGCAGAAACAATTGATGTTCTATTTAAACTTTCATACACTGCTTTCCTCTTTCTGACCAACATTACCAATATTTAAGGATTCTGAGTTCAGAGCCAGTTTTTTAATTTTATGGCAAAATTTAATTAATTTCTTTATGTACCTACCTACAAATATAGTTTTGAAAGTTCTTTTCTTTTAGCTAATTGCTTTAATGCAATTCTTTCAACAGTCTGCACATGCAAAATCACTCATAAAATAAGTCTTGATAATTTCAGAGCAGAAATTTAACGAGATTTTTATTCCCTTCTGAGTTACTTTTAGGGGACTTGGTAATAAGAGCAATTGTTTCAGTACTGTCAACATCATCATTTCATTTAAAATAAAATGCCACCTCATGGACAAAGGATATTCACAAATACAATCAATTATTCTTCCCACTTTCATTGTGTGGACAAAGGCTTGTGGCAAAGAGTCTTTGTTTTTCTGGTTATTATTATGCCACATTCCACCCCCCTCTCATTTTCTTAGAGCCTGTTCAGTTCTTGGTTGTGTTTTGGTTTGTTTATTTTGCTAAGCAGCCTGTGATCTAAAAACCACTAATGAATAAGGAGTACTTTGTCAGAAAGGTCAAATTGTCAGCCTTCCCCCTCCTGTTCTTCCAAATACAAAAGCAGTCTAACCTCCCTGCCCCCACTGGAGTGATCCATGGAGGGGTTCTGGCTGATGCTGTCAATTACTCACATGGATAAGACTGAGAAGTTAAGGGAATGAGTTCTGAGCACAACCTGGCCAGCTAGATGTGGCACTGCTGTCTGATCCATACCTCATTTAATGTTTTGAACTAAAATAGCTTATTTCTAGAGTAAGATTTTTCCCTCATTTAATGCAAGATCGAGACCTTTACCGAGTAGTATGGCAGAAATCATTTTATATGTGGTTACTATCTGGCAAGCATTGGTGGACACAGAATGAAGTGTATTTTAAAACTGGTGAATACATAAAAATAGATTGATAGAAGGGATGTGATTTTATAATATTGGAAGAAAAATAACTAAAATAGCTTGGTTGAAATATAGAAGACTAATGAATCTGTCTCCTGTATCATATGCTTTTAAAGAATAAGCTGCCCTTCTTCACTCCCAGGACTGAGCCATACACATTTCTCATTTTTGTCTGGGTGAAAAGCTTGTTTGCTTTCTCTGTAAATGGATAGCCAATTGATTTAGGAATAATCTTCACCAAAAAAGTATTTTAGCCAATATCTATTTGGAAGCTTGATGACCCAGATAAGACCATCCTGGATTGCACCAAAATTAGATTCCAAACCAGCTTATCCATTAGTCTGACTTTATTTGAGTCCCTAATTTCAGTGAATCTCGGTAGGATAACATGAAATAAGCAATATGCAAGAAACTTGAAAAAAAAAAATACAGTACACTCTTATCTAGATCATATGTCCTCTTTGCTCATACTGAGCTCCTGGCTCTATTCTAGGGTCTCTGCTGACTGTGTCTTCCTTTGATTCTCAGAACACCTCCATGGATACTATTATTATCCCTATTTATAGAGGGGAAAACTGAGACATGGAGAGATTAAATAAGGCCACATGGTGGTGGAACCAGAATTCAAGTCTATGCATTTTGTCCTCAAAGCCAACACTTCCGACTTTTACCATGCCTCAGGAAATAATTACATGAAATCCTATCAGTCTGAACAGACTGTGTGTGCGTGTATGTGTGTGTGTGTGTTAGAGAGAGATCTCGCGTGAACGTCCTTTTATTTCCATTTGCTTTTAAGATTTTGGGCATAAAGACTTTAAATCAGTTCATTAGGCTTTATGAATTAATTAAATAAATGTAAAAGTGGCTGTAGCTAATGGCATTACCATTAGAAAGATATCAAAGACATCAAGACACACTTTCAAGTCTTAAGTTTTGAGTGGGTCAGAGAAAAAAAGAGGTAAATGAGAATACACTGAAAAATATTTTACTTTTCAACTAAATCAGTTGTGTCTTTAATTTTCCTTTTCCTTGTTTAAGGGATGGGAGAGACATGGTAAATTCTGTTACAAAATTGACACCGTCCTTCGAAGCTTTGACCATGCCTCCAGTGGTTACTACTGTCCTCCTGCACTTATAACCATTACAAACAGGTAAAATTGAAATTTTCTATCAGAAACATACTGTTTTTTTGACATAAGGGCTCTTGGAATGATAAAATGTAACCACAATCAGTAACTTGTGAAAATCTAAAATGTACCATGCAATAGAATATTAAATTATTTAAATTATTGATTTAGATGAATTTAAACCATACAATGTTATTCTTAAATTGATTTTTGAGGAACAAATCTTTCCATGGAGATTTATTATCTATCTTTGCTAATATATTCAGTTGTATGTATATTTTATCTAAGTCCCTATAATAGGCAAGAAATGTGTTATTTAAATATGAAGTATTTTTTAACATAATGTATGTATCATGTGGAGTTTTTTTTTAATAACAAAAGTAAGTAAAACTGTAGAGGATTTTCAGATGCTTCTCCATTGCTTCTCTGGTCTGTGTTTGCGTAGATTTAGATTTCTCTGTGCACAGATTTAGATGTCTTCTCCACACAGAGACACTGTGCCCTTTTCACACTCCATACAATTTGAAACATTCTGCAGAAAAGTAGCAGGACATAAAAGTACCAACATCAGAAGTGACCTCAGTGTCACTATCAATGCCAGGAGGACAGTGAGAGCTGGGAGACTGACTCCTCCCTGCAGAAGATAGAAGCAAGGTGGAACTCTTCAGTGGTTCCACAGGAAACTATACCCACCCCACTAGTTACTTGCTTTTCTACCAAGGTCATTGCCTTTAAAAATATCCGTTGAAGACCAGGAAACAGAATAACTGATTCTCTGGTTTTATCTAGAGACCCTTCATATGCAGGTCTAAACTGTAGGAGGAATTCTAGGTGCTTTCTCTGTTCACCCCACATGGGAAGTCAACATTCAAAGCCATCAGTATTTCTTTTTTTTTTTTTTTTCCATCTTAAATATTTATTTATTTATTTGACTGCACTGGGTCTTAGTTGCAGCATGTGGGATCTAGTTTCCTGATTAGGGATCAAATCCAGCCCCCCTGCATTGACAGCACAGTTTTAGCTACTGGACCCACCAAAGAAGTCCTTTCTCCTCTCACCTCTTACCTTCTTTCCCAGTCTTCCCTCCAAACAAATGCACAAGAGTGCAGACACACACACACACACACACAGGAACAGACTGACCGCATTTGGCAAAATGAGTTGCCTGATGAAACATCTGATACTCATGAGACCCTTTTATGGGGCACAGCCCCACCTCTGATGGATCTCAGTGTTGTTTTTAGTTCTGCTTTTCTCCTTCCCAGAATAGCTGCCAAGGCAGAATGAAGTCTTTATCCTTAGCCTTGTTCAATCCACCCACAAGTTTATGAGAGAGCCTTGGGCTGAAAGTCCTCCAGCCAGTAAGTCAGCACTGGGCTTTATTCAGGGGCTTGACCAATGAAGTTATGCTCTTTCAATAATTATAGTTAAATGTTTTTCACTGAAGAAAAAGGTCTAATTATTTCACCTCTTTTTATATTTTATTCTTCCATTTTTGTATCTATCACACACCTGGCACTTGTGTTAATTACTTTTCATATGTTATCTGACCATGCAAAAAGTCAACAGTAAAGAGTTTATTAGAAAATTACTTATTGACTATCTATATTAAACACCAGCATGCTATACAAAAAATAAGTAAAGATAAAAGGCACCACTTGCAGGCCAGCAGCTAAAGAGTTTGAACATAGATGCCTGAAACAAGTGAAGAAAGTGAAGTAACACAATAAATGGATAAACTCAAAGTGACATTACCAATAACTCACAGTGCTAAAGCAGCCCAAGTAAGGCAGAAATCTGTTAGAATTCAAACACTTCATTTTGAATTGAACCTTTAGGGACCTCATGCAAAGGGCAGAAAGTGTCTGGGAAAAAAACATCCTGTTTCATTTCCTCCAAATCTGGATACAAGGGTATGCTGTGAATACTATAAATTTTTTCTTTGATAAACTGTATTCAATAGCCAAAGCTAATCTATAGTCCAACCCTAGAGCAGATTCAGATTTGGATGCATTTATTTCCATCCCCTCCTCGACCTCTTAGGCCCCTCAGGTGACCTTTCACTGGCACGCCAGTCAGTCACCAGTTAACCCCACCACGTACTACATGTTAATTCCAATGAGCCAGGCCTCCCAGGTAGCTTGCGTGCATGTACACTGCCCTGCAAACATGTCTATATCCAAAGCAGTGACTCCAACATGGGACATGGGAGTTGAGGAAAGGAAGTGAGGGCCTCATGCTCTTGATTTTTACTCACTCAGACCTTATCAGTTAAGAAATGAAGACCCACACCACACCGTTCTTTAGTGTTGTTGCTGAGTCTTCGTGGCTAGTGGGCTTTTTCTAGCTGCAAATGGCTGGGGTTACTCTCTAGCTGCGGTGTGCTCTCAGGCTCTAGAGCACTGGCTCAGTAGTTGTGATGCACGGGCTTAGTTGCCCTGCGGCATGTAGGATATTCCCAGATCAGGGATCAAACTTTGTGTCTCCTGCACTGGAACACAGACTCTTATCCACTGAACCACCAGGGAAGTCCACCATACTGTTCTTTGAATAACAATACACTTTTGAATATTTTTCAACAGCATGTTTTGTCTGAGAAGGTTGGGCAGTAGATGGACTGTCTCCTCTGAGTATCCACTAGCAGCCTGGGTAATCATTTTCTTCCATTACTGATTTCCTGTTTGAGTTAAGACACTCCTGTCACTCACCGGTACCCAAGCTTGTAGTTGCTAATTGATTTTCCACTCTTCTGCACAATTGAGCGACAGATTTGATGGGCACAATTAGAACCACCTGCTACAAATTACGTATTTCTTTTGTTATCGGGCAACTGCTCCTGGTTTAGGACTTTTAACACTTTGTAGAATAGAGAGGGGAAGAAAAATGAATCCTTACTGCTGAATAACAGAATTTTATTTGCTTGCTGTTACAAAAATTTTTGAGGCCTGGCCACTTTGCTTTTAGACAGACCACAGATGCAAAAGTTGAGTTCTAAAGTTACCTTGGATAATTATCTAAATGCATATATATCTAAACCTTGAATCCATCAGCCATGGACTATTTGTACAAAATAATCCAAAACACATTCGATTTTGAGAATTTTGCCCAAAGTGAGAAATGCTGTAATATCTCATTTTCTCCTAAATTTAAATATGCATTATTTGCAAGCATTTTTACAGTCCTGCCGTATTCTTGCAACCACAATATCCTCCAAACACTTTTACAGTTAACTTTGGTGTGTGGCAAAATATACTTAATATAAAGCTTTATCAATTTAACCATTTTAAGCGTATGGCTCAGTGGCATTAAGTACATTCGTTTTATTACACAATCATCACCACCGTCCAGCTCCAGAATATTTTTCATCTTCCCAAACTGAAATTTTGTATTCACTAAACACTAACTCCCCATTTCCCCTACCCCAGCCTTTAGCAACCACCATTCCACTTTCCGTCTCTATGAAGTCGACTGCTCTAGTTACCTCATAACTGGAACTACACAGCAGTTATTTCACTTAGCCTAATGTTTAGTTGCTAAGCTGTGTCTGCCTTAGTAACCCCATGGACTGTAGCCCACCAGGCTCCTCTGTCCATAGGATTTCCCAGACAGAGGTAGGAGTGGGTTGACATTTCCTTCTCCGGGGCATCTTCTCAACTCAGGGATCAAACCCACATCTTCTGCATTGCAGGCAGATTCTTAACTGCCGAGCCACCAGGGAAACCCATAATGACTTCTAGGTTGCTCCATATTATAGCACGTGTCAGAATTTTTTTCTTTTTGAAGGCTGAAAAACATTCTATAGTATGTATATTCTACATTTTGTTTGCCCATTCAACCACTGATAGAAAAGAGATGCTTCTATTTTTGACTACTGTCAACAATGCTGCTATGAATATGGATGTCCAATTATCACCTAAGTCCCTGCTTTCAATTACTTTGGGTGATACACCCAGAAGTGGAACTTCTGCATCATATAATAATTCTATGTTTAAGTTTTTGAGGAATACCCATGCTGTTTTCCATGGGAGCTTGATTTTACATTCCCACCAGCAATGCACAAGAATTGCAGTTCCTCTACATCCTAACAAAAACTTGTTATTTTCTGTTTTTACATAATAGTCATCCTAATGAGTGTGAAGTAGTATCTCATTGTGGTTTTGATTTGCATTTTCCTAATGATTAGTGATGCTGAGCATCTTTTCATGTGCTTACTGACAGTTTATATCTCCTTTGGAGAACCATCTATTCAAGTCTTTTATTAGTTTTTGAATTAGAGTGTTTGTTTTCTGTCATTGATTTGTAGTTCTTTATATACTGTGGATATTAATTGCTTATCAGATACATAATTTGCAAATTCTTTCTATTTGTGGGTTGCCTTTTATTCTGTTGAATTGTCCTTTCATGTGCAAAAGTTTAAATTTTGACTAAGTCTAATCTATTCTTTCTTATTTAGTGGCCTGTGCTTTTTAGTGTTTTATCCAAGAAATTACTGCTATACTCACTGTCATGAAAAAATTTCCCCTATGTTTTCTTCTAAGAATTTTAGTTTTGGCTCATATGTTTAGGTCTTTGATCCACTATGTAAGTGGTGTAGGCTAAGAGTCCAGCCACATTATTTTGTAGGTGGATACCCACTTTTCTTAACATTGTTATTGAAAAGACTGTCCTTTCCTCAATGAATGGTCTTGGCAACCTTGTGAAAAATCATTTGACCATACATGCAATGGTTTATTTCTAGATTCTCTATTCTGTTCCATTGCTCTATATGTCTGTCTTTATGCCAGTATCACACTGTTTTGATTACTGTACTTTTCAGTAAGTTTTGAAATCAAGAAGTATAAGGTCTCCAACTTTGTTCTTTTTCATGTTTGTTTTTGCTATTTGAAGAGACTGTGTTTGAGATTCTGTATGAATTTTTAAGATGGATTTTCTACTTCTGTAAAAGATAAATCAGGATTTTGACAGGATTGCATTCAATCTACAGGTCACCTTGGGTAGAATGGCCATTTTAACAATAAGTCTTCCAAACCATGAAGATGGAATGTCTTTCCATTTATTTGTGTCATCTTTAATTTTATCATTTTCAGTGTACAAGTCTTTTGCCTCCTTAGTCAAGTTCATTCCCAAATGTTTTATTATTTTTGATGCTGTTATAAATGGAATTGTTCTCCTTTCCATATTTTTTGCTGTTAGTATCAATAAATAAAAATGCAACTGATTTTTGTGTGTTAACTTTGTATCCTGCAACTTGCTGAATTCATTGATTAATTTAACAGTTTTCTTTTTGGTAGAATGCAGTTCAATTTCTTTTAAAAAACACATTTTTTTGTGACTATTTTTTAAATTACACAATAGAAACATTCTCATTGCATTTTTAAATTAAAATTTAATGTTTAGCACCATGAACAACAGATTCTTCTCAAGGTGATGGAAATTCAAGATATACATTTTTTTTCTTATTTACATTGGAAATAAACATTTGATTTCTTGCCTTTTTAAGGGGTTGATGGTGAAATTTTGTTCTGATTTTAAGAAGTATTTACCTACAAAACTTGATTTTATAATTAGGTATATACATAAGCAAAATATTTTATCATTGTCTTTCTAAAGAATAATAATTTTTACTTTACTGAATACTCTAGAGATAACTAGTTCAAAAAATATGTGCATGTGGTTATTTTTTTCTTAAATCATAATATTTGAGTTAACCTCAGTGAAACCAGATAAAAAGTCCAAATATTATGAATCCTTAGAATATTCTCAAATGAAGAATTCTAAAAGAAAGGGCTAGAAAAGACTTTGAAAGGTCATCCACTCTATTACCTAAAGCTAGAGTTTTCACAACCCTGTAAGTGTTTGAAACCAAACAGTGAGTGATAAAGAATGTAAAATGATCTCTGTTTCTTTATCAGTTGGAAACAGACACTCAAGAGACTGCATACTATTTTTCAGGGTTAATTTCTTAGAGTACATGGTTTAGGAAAAAGATATAGTTGCTGAATTTCCCTATTAACAATCTCATTTTCTAAATTGGACCAGAAAACTAGATTCCTGTTTTTATCTGAAGGTTATGGTGGCTCAGATAGTGAAGAATCTGCCTGCAATGCAGGAGACCTGGCTTTGATCCTTGGGTCACTTCTGGTTCTTCCACAGCCTTACCTGGCCCCAGTCTTAGCACCATGGATTCTGGAAGCAGGGGTAAAGACAGAGAGGCTCGGCCGATAAATGGAGCCTCTTTGGACCAAGATCCTTCCAGAAGGCCAATGGAAGTGATGTGCACACAAGCCACCCAAAGGGTCAAGGAGCCAGCAACTTTCAAGCCGCCCAAGATGGATATCCCAGTGATAGAAGGGACAAAACAGCTGCCACGGGCCCACAATCTCCAACCCCGGGACTTGAATGTTCTCACACCCACTGGCTTCTAGAGCTTTCTGTTCTGGGGACCCTGCATCGAGGGTATCGAGCCCAGCTCCCTTTTACCTTGGCTCTTCCCTGGTGGCTCAGACGGTAAAAGCCTTTGCCTACAATGTGGAGACCTGGGTTTGATTCCTGGGTCAGGAAGATCCCCTGTAGAAGGAAATGGCAACCCACTCCAGTACTTTTGCCTGGATAATTCCATAGTTAGAGGAGCCTGATAGGCTACAGTCCATGGGGTCGCAAAGAGCCAGACACAACTGAGCAAATAACACTACTATAGGATTTAATATATGAGTATTACATGTAACTGCTTAAATGGTATATCTGCCAATTTAAAAAGCAAATTTGTATTGCTTTGAGCAATGATAAATTGTTGTAAAATAGCAAATCAGAGTAGACTAAATGAATCTAAAACAGGGGACCAAAGTAAAGTGTTGTCATGAATAATGATACCAGAGGCCAAGCTCGCAGACACCACTCTCTCTCCATTATCTGATAAATGCTGTGGTACAAGGTAACAGAAGCAGCAGCAATATTCCCTGGGTTTAGGACCAGCACAGTGACTAGTGGTCCTGGCCATCGCCTCCATGGTGCAGAGCCCTTCTGGCCTCCTAGCATTGCAGTTTCAGGCACCATCTGGCATGATAGTAATGCTAGTCTCCCTCAGAAGGGAGAAGGAAAAACAGATCTTATGTTATGAGAGCATTAACTACTGAAAGTCTAGGAAAAATTACAACAGCATCTAGATAGTATTTACTTTTATTTTTTTTTATTTTTATTTATTTTTTATTTTACTTTACAATTCTGTATTGGTTTTGCCATACATTGACATGAATCCACCACGGGTGTACATGCGTTCCCAAACGTGAACCCCCCTCCCACCCCGCTCCCCACAACATCTCTCTGGGTCATCCCCGCGTACCAGCCCCAAGCGTGCCATATCCTGCATCGGACATAGACTGGCAATTCGATTCTTACATGATATTATATACCTTCTTTTTGAAGCATATTTTATGTAAGTTTCTGCCACTGCAATCTGATTTTAAAAATAACTTCAATAATTTCAAGTGTATGCCTTTTAGATTATCAATAGATTAGCTGCAGAAAATACTAAAGGATATGGTTTGCATGATGAGTGTCATGGATGCTTGATATCACTGTTGCTGGTGATGCTTATAAGGCAGTTAAAAAGTTTGCTTCTCTGTGTTCTTTTCTCTTTCCCTCCGGTTATTTCCCTTGAGACTCCTTTATTCCTGAATGACCCCATTAACTTCCCTTAGCAAGATAAAGATGCACCATAATGAAAAAAAATCCAAAATTGGATGAAAAAGCCTAATTTGCTCTCTCCTTCGGTTCACCTTTGGTAATTTCATCAGGCCTTTCCTCTCCCAATGACTTGACGGGTCTGACCGAAAGTTACCATTGTTTGAAAGGTGTTTCTTCAAAACAATATATGTATTTAAAGTAAATTTTTCAAGATAGTTTCCAACTTAGCTTAAAATTTCAATGCTGGTTAAATTTTAATCCATGTTTCTGTCAAGCATGTATACAAATTTTCTAGATTCTGCTTTTGATGCCTTCATGGTGAGGAGGGTGCCTTCAGTCAGTGAACACTAATTCATTCAGCTGTTTGGGGAAATATAGTGAGTGTACTTCTCTGGATTAGTTCCTAGTGTTTTAAATTTATCTTCAGTGAATAAGCACATCTGAACACATGTGAATAAGCCAATAACTCCATGTGCCTGGGCACAAACGGATTTGGGAGACGTAATTTCTACTCCACTTTCTGGTCCATTCTTACCAGGCAAGTGTGGTGAGTGGGTGCAAGTGAACTCTATCAGCAGATGCTCATTCAGAAAAGCAGAATATCCTTCCTTCTCCCCCCGCCCCGGGAGCCAGCTCCCCACCTCAAGCACATTACAGTATGGTGTGTGCTGTGAGGCCTAATCACACCACAGGGCACAGGTTGCACGGAGAAATGCATTGTAGCATTCCGGCCTTCACAAGCCACACTCTGAAGCTGGACCTGGACTCTGCTCCTTGAAAGAACTGAGCACCAGCTTTGAGGATCAGATTCTCCTCACTCATATATTTCTGGGAATTGCACTTCTGTTTGGCATTTATTAGCAATGTTCGGGGTCTTTGAGTATTTTTCTGTCCCATATTCTAAAGAATTCATGAGAAATGCTTACTCTGGTGCCATTCTGTGCACCTCGTTATGTTTTAATGACATTTTTTATTGCCCAGAAACTTACTATAATCATTTCCTTTTCCCCTTTTAAGGTTTGAACAGG
This sequence comes from Oryx dammah, assembly GCF_014754425.2. Lineage (NCBI taxonomy): Eukaryota > Metazoa > Chordata > Mammalia > Artiodactyla > Bovidae > Oryx > Oryx dammah. The sequence continues at coordinate 99,586,302 of NW_024070211.1, read as the reverse complement.
CTTTTATTACCAGTTTGATCAGTAGTGTGGTAAAAACGAAGGACACTTATTTTTGGATCGCTCTTCAAGATCAAAATAATACAGGAGAATACACTTGGAAGACGGCAGGGCAGAAGTTGGAGCCGGTGAAGTACACACACTGGAACACACGTCAGCCCCGTGAGTAGAGGGCACTGTCACACCACTTTTCCCTCCTGTTTTCTTTACCCCCGGCTTCCATCCACCGTGTGGTCCACCTCCTTTGAGTCTTTCTTAGTGTTTTCTTAAGGCATAAATCAACTAAAACAATTACCACAGGTTCTCAGGGGGTGATATATGGCTTATCGTTTTTAGAAGTATAATCCATATGAGTCATTTGACAAGTTCAAGGTATAAATTCATTGCTCAAGATCACACATGCCTTTATTAGCAGAAGTCCAGTTTCTCCCTCTAAAATCTCTTCCCCATCCACCCTCATTGTCTAAGAATCCTAGGGGTTTAATCAATCCAGAAAAGTCCTTTATACTTCAAACAGAGTGAATGGGCACATTTGAGCACATCTAATACATTCACAGTCAATGCCAGGTAACTTTGCTGTGAAATGTTAGTTAGGTAACATTCTTGCTAGTCCATCTCCTCCATGGATTTCTGTGGTACCTTAGCTTGGATTTCAGTTACAGGTCTATTAATTCTTTACTTTGTTATGCTCAGCTCTGGATCCCAAAGTATGAAACTGTGCCAGAGAAGCTAATGGTTTTCGGCACAGTCTACACTAGAATCAGCCCCTGCAGACCAAGCTTTTAGGTCACTCTGTTAATCTTATGCCACCAACCTCGATCCAACACACCTTTATCTCACTGTGAGCCGTTTGGATGTCTTGCTCCCTTTCTTGTCTGTGGATCTCCAACAAGCCTACCCCAGACAACAGGCAATAGGTTACCTTCAAATCTGTATCTGGAGGAGATGAGTTAGAGGCCTCAAGCTCTTCCCTGAGGAAAGATAACTATTATTATAATATTATAATAATTGCTCTTATATATCAAATATTTAACAAAAATTAGTCAGAGGACTAAATACTAATTAAACGATATTTTTAGAGTGGTTCAAAAACTAAGACCCAAGTGTGTTGTGTACAAAAAACCCACTTTAAATATAAAGACACATGTAGATTAAAAGTAAAGGGATAAAGATATTATGCTAACATTAATCAAAAGAAAGTAAAAATAGCTATATTAATTTAACACAGAGCAGACTTCAGAACAAGAAAAGTTTCCAGGGATAAAAATGGACATTACATAAAGATAAAGGAGTCAGCACTAAAGAAGACATAACAGTCCTTAATGTGTATGTACTTAACAATAGAATAGCAAAATACATGAGGGAAAACTGATAAAACTGCAAGGAGAAATAGGTGAATCTACTATTATAGTTGGATATGTTAGCACCCCTCTGTTAGAAATGGATGGATCCAACAGACAGAAAATAAGTAAGGACAAAGTTGAAATGAACAGCACCATCAGTCACCTGGATATGATTGATATCTATAGACTGCTTCATCCAACAACAGCAACAGCAGATTACACATTCTTCTTAAACTGACATGGAACGTTTGCTAAGACAGACTGCATTCTAGGCCATAAAACACACCTTAACAAATTTAAAAGAATAGAAGTTGTACAATGTCTCTTTCTCTTAGTTCACATGAAATTAAACTATAAACAAATAACAGAAAGGTATCTGAGAAAATTCCAAAATATTTGGAGATTAAGCAATACTTAATTAAATGAAAATACATTTGTGAGATGCAGAGAAAGCAGGGCTTAGAGAGAAATTTATAACACTGAATGAATATATCAGAAAAGAAGAAATATTTAAAATCAGTAACCTGATTTTCCACCTTAGGAAACTACAGAAAGAAGAGCATATTAAATCCAAAGTAAGTAGAAGAAAAGAAAAATAAGAATTAGAGCAGAAATCAATGAAACTGAATACAGAAAATCAATAAAGATATCTGGGTTTTCTGTAGATGCATATACACCTGTGGTGGATTCATGTCAATCTATGCCAAAACCAATACAGAATTGTAAAGTAAAAATTAAAAATAAATAAATAAATTTAAAAAAAAAAAAAAAAATGAAAATAACAATGAAATTAATAAGCCTCTAACCAGTTTCACTGAGAGGATACACAAATTACTAATATCATAAATGAATAAAGGGACATCACTATAGATCCCACAGACATTAAAAGGATTTTAAAAAGGAATGTTATGAGCAACTATATCCAAAAATTTGACAACTTAGGTGAAATTTACCAATTCTTTTAAAGATATAATCTGCCAAAACCCACAAAAGAAGAAATGGATTATCTGAATAAGACTATATCTATTAAGAAACTGAAATTAAGTGATTCATAACCTTCCAAAACAGAAAGCAGCAGGCTCATATGGGGTCAGCTAGTGAATTCTACCAAACATTTTAAGTGAGAAATTATACCAGTTCTCTACAACCTCTTCTAGAAGTTAGAAGCAGAGAGACTACTCTATAACTCATTGTATGAGGGCAACATTACCCTACACCAAAGTCAGAAAAAGACACTATAAGAAAACTACAGACCAATATATCTCATGAATGTAAACACAAAAATATGTAACCAAATATTAACAAATTGACTTAAAAATGTATAAAGAGAATTTATACACTTCAATCAAGTGGAATTTATCCCAGGGATACAAAGCTGGTTCAACATTTAAAAACCTATTAATGTGTTCCATTGCATCAGCAAAAGAAAAATCACATGATCATATCAACAGATGCAAAAAAAGCATCTGACAAAATTCAATACCCATTCATGTTAAAAACTATTAGCAAACAAGGAATTGATGGGAACTTCTCCAACTTGATAAAGAACATCTACAGAAAACCCAGATATCATACTTAATGGTGAAAAACTAGAAGCTTCCCTACTAAGATCAAGAACAAGGCAAAGATGTCCCTTATCAACTCTCTTTTAAACATTGTACTAGAAGTTCTAACTAATGCAATAAGACAAGAAAAGCAAATGAAAGTATACAGACTGGAAAGAAGGAAATAAAACTTTGTTTACAGATGACATGATTATTTATGTAGAAAATTAGGATAAAAAATTCCTCTAGCTAATAATCAATTATAGCAAGATTGCAGGATACAGGATTAATGTACAAAAGTCAATTGCTTTTCTGTATAGCAGCAGTGAAAAGAGGAATTTTAAATTAAAAACATGTTACATTAGCACCCCTCAAAATGAAATTTTTAGGTATAAATCTAACAATATGTATAAGATCTATAGAGGAAAACTACAAACTTAATGACAGAAATCAAAAAGAAATTAGTAAATAGAGAGTCCATGTTCATACAGAAAGGCTCAATATTGTCACGATGTCAGTTCTACACAAATTGACCTATAAACTCAAGGACATTTCAATCAAAAAACCAGCAAGTTATTTTGTGGGTACTGACAAACTGGTTCTAAAGTTTATATGGAGAGGCAAAAGATCCAGAATAGCCAACTCAGTATTGAAGGAGAACAAAGTCAAACAATTGACACTATCTGACTTCAAAAGTTATTATAAATCTATAATAATTAAGACAATGTGTGTGTGTATGTTTAGTCACTGAGTCATGTCCAACTCTTTGCTCCTCTGTCCATGAGAGTCTCCAGGCAAGAGTACTGGAGTGCGTAGCCATTGTCTTCTCTAGGGGAGCTTCCTGACCCAGAGATCAAACCCAGGTCTCCTGCACTGCAGGCATATTCTTTACCATCTGAGCCACCTGGGAAGCCCAATTAACACAATAAAGTTTAGCAAAAAAAGAAAAATACATCAATAAAACAGGATAAAGAACTCAGAAATAGACTGACACAGAATAGTCAACTGATCTTTGAAAAAAGAAGCAAAAACAATACAATGGGAAAAACTCTTTTTGACAAATGGTGCTTAGGCAGTTGGATATCCACATGTCAAAAAATAAAAAAAAAAGAAAACATCTAGACACAGAGCTTACACCCTTAACAAAAATTAACTCAAAATAGGTCATAGATCTAAATGTAAAACATAAAACTTTTACAATCCCAGATGATAACAAAAAAGAAAACCTACATGACCTTAGGTATGGTATGACTTTTTAGATACAACACCAAAAGCAAAAATCCATGAAATAAATAATTGATGAGCTAGATTTCATTAAAACTAAAATTTCAATAAAACTTGTGCTGTGAGAAAGATAATGTCAAGAGAATGAGAAGACAAGCCATAGACTGGGAGAAAATATTTGTAAAAACAAATCACATCTGATTAAGGATTGTTATACAAAATATACAAAGTACTCTTAAAACTCAACAATAAACAAAAAACCCAATGTAAAATGGGACAAGAGATCTTAAACAAAGAAGATATATAGATCAAATGTAAGCAAATGAAAATATGTTCAACATTATATACCAATAAAGTGAAAGTGAAGTCGCTCAGTCGTGTCCCACTCTTTGCAACCCCGTGGACTGTAGCCCGCCAGGCTCCTCTGTCCCTGGGATTCTCCAGGCAAGAATACTGGAGTGGGTTGCCAACCCAGAAATCTATATCAATAGGAAATTGCAAATTAAAACAACAATGAGATACTGCTACATACATTTTGTTTGTTGTTGTTTAGTCGCTAAGTAATGTCCAGCTCTTTTGCAACCCCATGGACTGCAGCCTGCCAGGCTCCTCGGTCCATGGGATTTCCCAGGCAAGAATATTGGAGTGGCTTGCCATTTCCTTCTCCAGGGTATCTTCCCCATCCAAGGATTGAACCCATGTATCCTGCATTGGCAGGTGAGTTCTTTACCACTGAGCCATCAGGGAAGCCCCTTCACACTTATTAGAATGACCAAAATCCAAAACACTGATGATACCAAATGCTGGCAGGGATTTGGAGCCACAGGAGCGCTCATACATTGCTGGCAGGAATGCAAAATGGTATAGCCACTTTCAAAGACAGGTTGCCAATTGCTTAAAAAGTAAACATACTTTTACACTCCTTGGTGTTTATCCAAATGAATTGAAAACTGATGTTAGCACAAAAAACTTGCATACAGATTTTTTTAAAATAGAAGCTTTATTCATACTTGGCAAAGCTTTCAAGCCATCAAGATGTCCTTTAGTAGATGAGTGAATAAATAAATTGTATTACATGCAGACAATGGAATATTATTCAGTGATAAAAAGAAAGGAGCTGTCAAGTCATGAAAAGACATGGAGAAATCTTAAATGCACATCACTAAGTGAAAGAAGCCAGTCTGTAAAGGCTGCATACTGTGTGATTACAACCATATGACATTCTGGAAAAGGCAAAACTATGGAGACAGTAAAAAGATAAGTGGTTTCCAGAGGCTTGGGGAAGGAGGAGTTTATAGGCAGAGCACAGAGGATTTGTGATGGGGGTGGTGGGGGTGATCAGTGAAACCATTCTATATCATACCACACTGGTGGACATATGTCATTATACATTTGTCCAAATCCAGAGAACATACAACAAGAGTGAACCCCAATGTAAACCATGGACTTCGGGTGATAACGATGTGCCAATGTAGATTTTAACAAATGTACCATTCTGGTGTGTGAGGGTAATAGTAGGTAGCATATATGGAGCATGGGGTATAAGAGAAGTCTTTACTTTCCACTAAAATTTTCTGTGATCTTAAAATGCTCTAAAAAAAATAGGCATGTGAGGTGAAGGTAAGACAAATTAGATTATTGTGTATAACATCACTTTAGGAAATTTGTATAGACACTGGTGACTGCATAGCTCGACACAAGAAACATCACAATTCATTCAAACAAACTTTTCATTCTACAAATTTATGAATGTTTTTAAAATACAGAGAATAATAAAGTTCCATGTCACACTATTATTGGGAAAAAAAAAACAGATATCATTTCTAATATACCTTGGAATTTTGTTAGGAATGTCTATACCTGTCAAAATAAATTAATACATTTTGAGCAGACAAAATTCTTAGTTTTTAATGTTATCTTCCTTGGGGCATATTTGGATGTCTAAAATTTGGAATTGAAGCAGAACTCCTTGTCATTCATAAGTTTCTGCTGTAATTTATTTGAGTGGCACTACTCTTTTTCTCTTTTCCCTGAAGCAAAAATAATATCGTGATGCTCAGTTTGGCTGCTCAGTCTGATTGACATTGAGTAAATTGTCTCTGAATAAGATGAAAATGTAAATCTTTTTTTGAAGAAAATAGCAATGTAAAAGCCCTGTGTTTCTTTTTTTTCTTTTAAATTGCTATTTGCAGAAACACCATGCTAAATCACATTTTTTTCTCCGCCTGTCACAAAAGAATCCATTAGCTTGGTCCTCATGTCAGAATCTTAATCCAGCCCAGACTGTCTATATAAATTGACCACTGAACAGGAAGCCTGCAGCTTTTTATAAACTCAACGAAGACTCTGTCCTTATGTCATATCATCAGAATATTCAATCTGTGGTGGAATCATAGTTCTGCCATTTTATCAGCCTTGTATTATGCCCACCAAATAGCATAATGAACCACCATCTATACCCATGACCCAGTGTCATCAATTATCAACCCACAGTCAATCTTGTTTCATCTATATTCTCACCCACTTCTTCCATTTCCCATATTTTTTCATAGAAATCCCAGATATCATATCATTTTACCCATAAATATTCCAGTATTAACTCTAAAAGATAAAGACTCCTTTTTTAGAAACATAATACATAATCATAAAACATAATACAATTGTCACAGCTAAAAGTAATTAACTATAATTTCATAGCATCATAAATCTTCAGTTAATGCTTGAATTTCTAAATGATTCATAACAATATACATATATAAAGTATATTATGGCTTGTTTGAATCAAGATCAAAAAACGAGGCGCACATTGTAATTAGCGGATAGATCTCCTAAAGTCTGTTTTCCTCTCTAGGTTTCCCTCTTCCTTGCCCCCTGTCATTTTTAAAAATTTTATTTGTTGATGCAAATGTGTTGTTTATCCTGTAGTTTCCAACAGTCTGGGCTTTTTGATTGTATCCCCACAACGCACTGAAAATGTGTTACTCTATTCTTTTTATTTCTCATAAAATTAACATTTTTATTTTTAAAAAGTTAGAGTCAGAGACCTGATCCAAATCAGATTCTTATTTTTTTAGAAAGGCCATTTCATTTTCTCACTATTTGCAAGATAGAAGCCATATGTTTGATGCATCAATGAATCGATTGATTCATTAGGGGCCTCTTCATAGCTGAGATATTTCTATTAAGAAATAATTTCTTGCTATCTTTACTAAAATAACCACAACAAAGTGACTATGGCATTCTGTATATTAAGAGAAGTAACCATTCAGGTAAAAACAGTTTTGATCCATATTAACTAGTACCACTGATTAAAGAGAAAGATGATAAATAGGGCCTTTCTCATTTAGGGAGAAGCTAATGCATTAGAAACCTAAATGTACCTTGTATTTATATTAATGATTCAATATATATGGAGGTTGCTATAAATGATGAAAGGAAGCACATTAATCTATCCTTTATGGTAGTCAAAAAAGCCTTTCAAATACTATTAGAGTTTCACAGGTGTTTTATAGGAAAAAAAATAAACGGAAATCACAGTTTTGCATCCATCCATAACTCAGGCTCTGTTTCTAGATACCACTGCAAGAAGGAGTGCTTCCCTCGCAGGATAACTCCAAAGTATTGCCCCCAATTGTCTCAAGTCAATGGAAATCTTCTGTCAGTGATAAGGAGAATGGGGTTGCAGTAGAGCAGGTCAGATCTATTTTCTTGAAAGTGCCCTACACATGGCAAGGGGGACCCTATCCATCCAACAGATAGATAATTATCCATTTTAAGTCTCATCAGAATCCTGAAATGAACCAATACCTAAATGAGAATGAACAGCCTAATTTCTGAGTACCCTTTTGGTATTTCCGTATCTTTTTATAAATACATCAGTAACTGTCATACACACTAAAATGTGATAGTAGATCTCAAGGAAATACTTTGGGTTCACAAAGGAGAGAAGTATGACCAGGGGAAAGAGAAGACTCCATGGAAATGGAGGAGCATAATTGGAGGGGAAGTTTCAGTTATTCATTCAATGGTTATTTACTGAATGTCCACCTCCTCTGCACCTTGACATTATTTCATGGTAGACTCAGTTCAATCTGGTTTCAAATTCCAGATCAACCCTATTGAAGTATTATGTGGCCCTAGACAAGATACATTGCCGGGAGAAATATCAATAACCTCAGATATGCAGATGACACCACCCTTATGGCAGAAAGTGAAGAGGAGCAAAAGAGCCTCTTGATGAAAGTGAAAGAGGAGAGTGAAAAAGTTGGCTGAAAGCTCAACATTCAGAAAACGAAGATCATGGCATCTGGTCCCATCACTTCATGGGAAATAGATGGGGAAACAGTGGAAACAGTGTCAGACTTTATCTTTTTGGGCTCCAAAATCACTGCAGATGGTGACTGCAGCCATGAAATTAAAAGGCACTTACTCCTTGGAAGAAAAGTTATGACCAACCTAGATAGTATATTGAAAAGCAGAGACATTACTTTGCCGACTAAGGTCTGTCTAGTTAAGACTATGGTTTTTCCAGTGGTCATGTATGGATGTGAGAGTTGGACTGTGAAGAAGGCTGAGCGCTGAAGAATTGATGCTTTTGAACTGTGGTGTTGGAGAAGACTCTTGAGAGTCCCTTGGACTGCAAGGAGATCCAACCAATCCATTCTGAATGAGATCAACCCTGGGATTTCTTTGGAAGGAATGATGCTAAAGCTGAAACTCCGGGACTTTGGCCACCTCATGCGAAGAGTTGACTCACTGGAAAAGACTCTGATGCTGGGAGGGATTGGGGGCAGGAGGAGAAGGGGACGACCAAGGATGAGATGGCTGGATGGCATCACTGACTCAATGGACGTGAGTCTGAGTGAACTCCGGGAGATGGTGATGGACAGGGAGGCCTGGCGTGCTGCGATTCATGGGGTTTCAAAGAGTCGGACACGACTGAGCGACTGAACTGAACTGAACTGAGACAAGATACTACACCTCTGAACTGAACTGAACTGAGACAAGATACTACACCTTAGCTAACTGTAGACACTAATATCCACCTCAAAGAGGTTTTTCAAGTTAAATAGGGAAAAGGCCATATAAAATGCCTAATGTGGTCTCAGGCAGATAAGCAGAACTCCATGAAAGCTCACCTTTCCTGACCCAAAAGCTTCACTTTTCTCCATGGAGAAGGGGAGGAGAGAGATGAAAGAAGGCAGAGCAGAAGACTTGAGATTAAGGGTGTTAAAGGGTTGCTGCAGGCAAGGGGAAATAAGCAGAGAGGCACAAGTGAAATGATTGTCTAAAGGCCCAGTTAGGGTTCCCTCCTGCCCCGAGGCCACACATAGATTCGGTTTGTTTGTTTTCAGGTATTTGGCCAGAGAGGTGAAAGATGGAACTTTTCCCAGGTTGGTTCAATTTGCTATAAGGCTAGATAACTTTGCCAATTTGAAGAGAGGAGAATAGTGATTTGGAATTTCTCAGTTGACTGAAAGTGTTCCCATTCATGTTTGATGGAGAGAGTAAAAGCAGGTAGAGGGAGGCTAAGGCAAGTAAGGAGAATCAGCTCAAATGTGAGATTCACCACTAAGGGACAGAAGGAATGTTGCTCTTGCCCAATGGGAGATGAGTTACCAAATCTGAGAACAATTAGTCTGGGAGAAGAAACACCTGTGCTCTTTCCCACACCCTACCCTTGTTATTTGGCTTTACAAGCATCCTCACAACATGAGATTATAAATTTGGTTTATCTCTTTCTTAGCCCAGTTCAGTTCAGTCGCTCAGTCGTGTCCGACTCTTTGCGACCCCATGAATTGCAGTACTCCAGGCCTCCCTGTCCATCACCAACTCCCGGAGTACACTCAAAGTCGCATCCATCGAGTCGGTGATGCCATCCAGCCATCTCATCCTCTGTCATCCCCTTCTCCTCCTGCTCCCAATCCCTCCCAGCATCAGAGTCTTTTCCAATGAGTCAACTCTTCATATGAGGTGGCCAAAGTCCTGGAGTTTCAGCTTTTGCATCATTCCTTCCAAAGAAATCCCAGGGCTGATCTCCTTCAGAATGGATTGGTTGGATCTCCTTGCAGTCCAAGGGACTCTCAAGAGTCTTTTCCAACACCACAGTTCAAAAGCATCAATTCTTTGGTGCTCAGCTTTCTTCACAGTCCAACTCTCACATCCATACATGACCACTAGAAAAACCATAGCCTTGACTAGACGGACCTTTGTTGGCAAAGTAATGTCTCTGGTTTTGAATATGCTATTTAGGTTGGTCATAACTCTTCTTCCAAGGAGTAAGCATCTTTTAATTTCATGGCTGCAGTCACCATCTGCAGTGATTTTGGAGCCCAAAAAAATAAAGTCTGACACTGTTTCCCCATGTATTTCCCATGAAGTGATGGGACCAGATGCCAGTTCTTAGCCCAGTCTCCCCTTATTATACCACTTCATTGCTTCTTTGGGGCTGAGACTCTAAAATTTAGGTCAAATGTTCCATTAAGTTAACTATTTTAGAACACCAGTAAAACCCCGGCAGTACTTTTTATCCTCATAGCAGTTTGCAAACATCTCCTTCTTCACTAATGAAGAAAAGTTGAATATCTAGTGTCTAAAACCAAAGCTATTTAATCACTGTCTGATGTGGGAAAGTAAGACAAAATGCAAGACCAACAAAAAAGTATATTGCATTTTAAACTTGCTGATTTGAGCTTTTAAAAATTCTTTGAACACTCAGGCAGAACTTGTGCCACAAAAATCCCAGCTTTTGTAATGAAAACAGTCAAAATAAAAATAGAGGCAACATCTGAGGAATGGTTTTAGTCCTTTATATCTCTCACAGGGCTTCTTAATATATTATTTTATTTTATGTTTATGAAAATCCATAAGAAGAAAAGGAATGATTGCCCTCGTGTTTTAGACACAGCCTTTTGTGTTTAATTAATCAGTTTGAGGTTTGAGTTCCTAAATATTTGTGCTGGGACTAGAATCCCAGACTTTAGGCCCCAAGTCAAAGGCTGCTGAGAAGGAAGGATGGAGGAGGCAGGTGAGACTGCGTGTTTCTCCTGCTCTGTCAATTAGAGCAATTCTCTCCACAGACATATTAGGTTTTCAGCTTTTGTGTGGATTTCCACAATTCACTTTCATTAGAATTTCATTGCACAGAGCAGGCAGCATCTCCACTACTGTTCATGACTCAGCTAAACTGTGAGCTGCATTCCCAAATTACACTCAACAGGCCTCCAATGCTCCAGTCCTGACAGGGGCAGTCTGCTATACTCTGTCCCCTGCCTGCCCCCCACCCCCACCCTCCATCCTGAACACTAACTAGTTCCTCTGGCCAGTGAAGTCAACTGATGGCCTTTATATGGACCAACTGTCTCTCTTGACTTCAGTTTCTTCTACTTGTCATACAACCGTGTTTACTTGTTTATGACTGGTCATTTTCACCTTTGTGGGTTTCTTTGACCATCACCACGTGTACATATGTAAGACTATGAGCTTCCTAAAGGGGCCTAACACAGGGTGTGCACCCAGGTATGACTGAAGACATTAACACTCATGCTTTAGCTTCCTTGCTCTTCCCTCTTTCACAAACACCTTCCCATTTCTCTAGGAGGCGCTCTTTGTACAACTTCCTCTGTCTTCTTCCTGCTCATTCCACTTTTCATTATCCCTCTGTTTAGTCTTTTATTTGGAGAAGGCAATGACACCCCACTCCAGTACTCCTGCCTGGAAAATCCCACGGACGGAGGAGCCTGGTAGGCTGCAGTCCATGAGGTCGCACAGAGTCGGACACGACTGAAGCGACTTAGCAGCAGCAGCAGTCTTTTTATTAGTGTGCATGTGTGTGCTAAGTCGCTTCAGTCGTCTCCAACTCTGCGACCCCATGGACTATAGCCCATCAGGCTCCTCTGTCCATGGAATTTCCCAGGCAAGAATATTGGAGTGGGTTGCCATTCCATTCTCCAGGGGATCTTCCCAACCCAGGGATCAAACCCTTTATCTCTGCAAGCGGATTCGTTATTGTTGAGCCACTGGAGAAGCCCTTCTATCAGCATAAAACAACACAAACATGGTTGGCAAGGATAATGCCAATTACCCTGTATCTACAGAAATTGAAGCCATTATTTCTGAAGGGAAATTCAGCAAGACAAATATCTAGTACCAAGTAACTATACTTTTAAAAGTACCTTTAGCTCAAGAATCATCACAGGTCTTCATATGCTTCATCTATAATCATTTACTTTTTTACAAGCACCCCTTGAAAACTCTTTTCTCCTTTTAACATCCTCCAAAATGCAGCTCAAATGTCTCTACCTGCAAATACTTTCCTGATGTCCTGAGGCAGATTCCATCACCCTTTCTGAGGTCTCCCCACAGAAATTTTAACACACACTGTTACTATAGCAATTCACACAGTATGTCTGCTACAATTAATCCTTTGTTTGTTTGTGTCTCACACTCAACTATAAGAGTTGGGTTTTGTTTTGTCCTTCTATCTCAATCAGCTAATAATATACAGCCAAGTCTGGTATTTTCAGGTGGCTCAGTCGGTAAAGAATCCACCTGTGATGCGGGAGACATGGGTTCAATACCTGGATTAGGAAGATCCTCTGGAGAAGGAAATGGCAACCCACTCCAGTATTCTTGCCTGAGAAATCCCGTGGACAGAGGAGCCTGGCAGACTGTAGTCTGAAGGGTGCAGGATTACTATAAGAGTGACTTAGTGACTAAACCATCACTGGTATGTAGATATAAGTAAACAATTTTGTTGTTGTTGCTGAATGTTGATTTAGTTCATTGAATGATCACTACGGATTCAAGAAAAAAAAAGCCTCATTTTTACTCAATTTTTGTTCTATTTTTGGAAGAGATTTTCTACTATTCATTGAAATTTGAAGTGTATTTTTCAGCTACCATATGAGTTGTATACATTTGATGACAAACTTGAGAATCTTAATATAGAAATTCTTTTTATGGGGAAATATACTTCATTTTGTGTATGTTCAAACATACATAAAAGAATAGAATGGGGCTTGCCCATAACAAGGTGGTTTTCCCTAATGTCTGCTCCCACTGTCGCCCCCAGAATTTCACCCCATTTGGAATATACTTCATTCTGCCATAGTGAGGTTCTCTGTTCTGTACCTCACACACTGCCTGACTCTATCATCGATGTGTTTTTCCTGTTGAATCAATTTCTTAGAGGATCAGCACCATGCATTTCTCATTGCTAATTTTTCATAGTAGTGTTTGAAAGCACAGTGTACAAGGTAGCTGCTCAATAAATTGTAAGTTAAGATTTTTTCTGCACAGTTAAAAAGCTCAATAATTCAAAGTAGAGGCATGTTGGCATTTGATGAGATATGAGGGATATTTTCAGTCCCACATTGGAACAGCACCGAATTGCCCATCATTTGCCATCTGAACTCAAAATGCCCAAATTTCAGGCTCCGTAGTCTTTCTTCTCTCACTTTTCGATCTACTATTCTTTTCTCCAGAGATGAAGAGAAATGAGATGATCATGCCACTAAAGCATCCTTTTTCATCTTTATTGTTCTTGTCTGGGTGCTTCATTACAAGATGTCAATAACCCAACACTCTAAAGAGCTGTCTTCCAAGCACAAAATGTTCTCGTGGTCTGGTAGTACAGTGTTATTTTCTGCTTTTAGGCTACAGTGGTGGCTGTGTTGTCATGCGAGGGAGGAGTCACCCAGGCCGCTGGGAAGTGAAGGACTGTAGACATTTTAAGGCGATGTCCCTGTGCAAGCAACCAGTGGAAAATCGGGAGAAAACCGAGCAAGAAGAAGAATGGCCCTTTCACCCCTGCTATTTGGATTGGGAGTCAGAGCCTGGCCTGGCCAGTTGCTTCAAGGTAATGTGGAAGTTACATGGGCATTCTCAATGGAACCAACATTATTTCAACTTTGTCCGTGTATCCTGAATTCCTTTATTCCAGAACAGTGCCTGGCAGACAGCAGACAATTAATATTTGTTGGCTGTCTCCATCCCCTCAGTTATATTCCAAAATAATTTTTAGGTCAAAATGTTGACATATCCTGGTGACACTGAGGCCTCCTCATGAGGACTGATATTAAGGCTCCAGTCAATATTATTCTTATTGCCTACAAATGGGCAAGGCAGACACTCACTAGGTATGGAAATATTCCATACTGTCTGTGCTGCTGAGCTGCTGCTAAGTCACTTCAGTCGTGTCGGACTCTGTGAGATCCCATAGATGGCAGCCCATCAGGTCCCCAGTCCCTGGGATTCTCCAGGCAAGAACACTGGAGTGGGTTGCCATTTCCTTCTCCAATGCATGACAGTGAAAAGTGAAAGTGAAGTTGCTCAGTCATGTCCGACTCTTAGCGACCCCATGGACTGCAGCCTACCAGGCTCCTCCATTCATGGGATTTTCCAGGCAAGAGAACTGGAGTGGGCTGCCATTCCAATGAATAAAGTCCTTATTATGGAATAATGCCATTCTGCTGCCAAGAATAGCTTTGGCAGCTTTTGATGATCAAAAGTTTACGTATATATGTTTTGTGTGAAGAAATATCTTTTTGCAAATCATCTTCAGATTCTAGATTTAAGTCAGTGTCTCATCTTCTCAAAAATATATTTTTGAAATAATGATGTTCTTGTTTGGTGGCTTTATCTTTGGCTCATCATATAAATAGAGATTTCTAAAATGCTGGGAAAAGCTTCTTCTCTGGCACATGGGCACATGGAGAGCAGAATGGAGATAGCCTCTGTCTCTAGAAATATTGCAGTCTCATAAATGGCTTGTGAATGCACTCAATTTACATGTATACATGTCTAATCCTGCATTAAATTCATGGAATAATGGGCCCAGGAGTAACCTCACAGAGCAATAAGTTAAACCTTGGAAATGAGTAAACTGCAGCATGCAGTGAGATGGGGTGATTTACCCAAGATCACAATTATTTATCGACAGAGTTAGAATAGATTCCCGGTCTTAGAACTACCAGTCCAGTGCTTTTCCTACTACACATTACCCTGATACATCAACAAATATATGGTGTGTTTGATAGGTGTAGCGGTAGGACTTATGAATTTAAAGTGATTCAAAAAAAGGTTCCCAGAGGAGGTGAGTTTTGACATATAATTTAAAAGACGGAAAGGCTGTGCTGTAGTTCATGGAACTGGGAAGGTCATTCATTCTGGTCTCAGCAAATTAGAGCCTGGTGAAGCCTGGCTACACGGTGCCCGCCTGGCATCAGAGACTTAAGTATAGCATCAGGCAGTTAAAAATGAGCAAAGTATAGAGGTCTGGGATCTGAAGCTCTGGGTCGTTGGTTCCTCACACTTGACCTTAAATAAAGTCAAAAGCATACTTTCCATTTGACTGACTTCTTCATGCCACTGTGAGAACAGCTGAGAAACAACAATTTAGGTACAGCTAAGGAAATGGCAACCCACTCCAGTGTTCTTGCCTGGAGAATCCCAGGGACGAGGGACCCTGGTGGGCTGCTGTCTGTGGGGTCGCACAGAGTTGGACACGACTGAAGCGACTTAGCAGCAGCAGCAGCAGCAAGACCCAAAGAGCCTAGAAATATAGGTGGCACTAGTGGTAACCTGCCTGCCAGTGCAGAAGACATGAGAGACGCAGGCTCGATCCCTGGGTCAGGAAGATCCCCTGCAGGAGAATATGGCAACCCACTCCAGTGTTCTTGCCTGGAGAGTCCCATGGACAGAGGAGCCTAGTGGGCTATGGTCCGTGGGGTCACAAAGAGTTGGACATGACTGAGCCTAAAAGGAGCACACAAGACTCAAAGAACCCAAACATACCTGCCTTAGGTTTCAGGTCTCATTTCTCATTTCTTCCCCTGAGTCAGCCAGATTCCTTCAGCCGTGGAATACTGGGTCTAATCCTAGCTCTGCTAGTCTGTGGCTGTGTTGACCTGAAATTTGTAACCTGAATTTGTAACCTGAAATTTGTTGACCTGAAATTGTAAATTTCTCTTAGTCTGACTCTCCTCATCTCTTGACAAACATTTCACTAAGGGACAAGCCTATGCCAGTCATAGGATATTTAGGAGGGGGACAAAAAAACTCTTATGGAGGAAAAGAGTCCTCATCATATCCTCCGCACATCTTTGTTTTGAGAATAAAATGAGATAATAGTTTTTAGACAAGTAGATACATTTTAGTTCAATAAATGTTATTTCTCCCTTCTCTATCAATCCTTTAATGTAGAATAATGACAACAATTATATTACTGTAAATCCTTTTGTCTAGAATTGAACAGCCTTATGTTATTTATGACTGTGTCAACCTTTTTCCCTTTTTCTATACAGGTATTTCATAGTGAAAAAGTCCTGATGAAAAGAACATGGAGAGAAGCTGAAGAATTTTGTGAAGAATTTGGAGCTCATCTTGCAAGCTTTGCCCATATTGAGGAAGAGAATTTTGTGAATGAGCTCTTACATTCAAAATTTAATCGGTAAGTACTTGTTAATTTTGAAAAATTGCAGTCAAATATTTTGTCTCCAGTGATGACTTCTTAGGGATGAGTATTTCAAATATTTGGAGTGTTTGGGATATTCAAAACCTCAAGTGTTTAAGTTTAAAACCAACAAGCAACTAGTTGTGAGAGCAAAATACATACTTATAGTTTTACATTTATGTTGCACTAAGTTCTCGTTCCATGAAACAATGAACATAGTGATGATTGTTTGGATACTTGAAATCTTTTCTGTGTGTCTCATAACAGAATTTTAGAGTTTTTCTGCCAAGTTCAGAAATTATCTAGCCCAGTGATTTTCCAAGTGCCATCTGGGGGTCTGGAGGGTCCTGAACCCCCAGAGCAGGAGAGGTCAAGTGGGCAGTCTCTTGTTCGCTGACTTGAGTCACCAGAGTAGGTCCAACCGACTTCACTTCTAGGTGTTTTGTATACAGAAGGGATCCATGTGATATTTTGTTTGAAAAAAAGAAAGTCTCACTAATTTTTTAAAAAATTCCAATCCAATCTTCTAATTTTACATTTGAGGAAACAGGCATTCACTTGTTTGCACCCATCTTGCAAGTTTACAGAATCTTCAATTCTGTGAAGTTAGAAAATCAATCAAATTTAAATTTGAAGAAACATAAGAGGTCTTGTGCTACCTCCAGTCCAGTACGGAAATTTCTTCTACCAAATGCCTATGGCCGTCTACTGTCTACATAATTCTTTTCAGTTTCAAGGTGCTCCTTACTTGGGCTATAATCCATTCCATTGTTGGAGGCTAGTTTCAAAGATCAGCTTTGTAGTAAGTCAGAGCAATACAGATCAAGTCTACTCAATTTTCAAATATTTGAAAAGAGCCATCATGTTCTCTTTTAGCAAGGCTTCTCATTCCTTGGCCTCTTACTGTAGAATGTTCTGGTCAGTTAGCATGTATTTTGGGAATGTCTTCTGTGAAAGGGACACTACTATGTGCATGAAAGTGAAAGGGATAGTCACTCAGTCGTGTCTGACTCTTTGTGACCCCATGGACTGTAGCCTGCCAGGCTCCTCTGTCCGTGGGATTCTGCAGGCAAGAATATTGGAGTACGTTGCCATGCCCTCCTCCAGGGGATTCTTCCCAATCCAGGGATCAAACCCAGGTCTCCTGCACTGCAGGTGGATTCTTTACCATCTGAGCCACCAGAGATGCATGGGTGGCTGGAAAATGCAAGAGATGTGACACAAAATCCTACCCCTGCGGGTGTTGTGGTCTAAGGGGAGGAGAGGTGGCACACTTTCATACATTTATTTTAACACAAACAAATATAATACTGAGTACTGTGTTCCAGGCTCTGGAAATCTGAAGTCTCAGTGAAACACTTATCTGAATCTCTGAGAAAATCCAAAACTACTTTTTGAGGAAAATCCTGGCTTACCCCATAAATTTCTTTTAGGACCCTCCCCTAAGAAGGATAATATGTAACACCATCAAATTATTCACCTCTAGCATCTATAAAAATGACCTTAAAGGTGGTAGTATCTCCCAATGTGTGTCTCATGGAGTACTCCAGGGAAATAGGGGGATTCTGTGGTCAAATATGTTTGCAAAACAAGGTGCTATCTTGGAAACTTGCCATATACATTAGTATTGTAAAGGCTTCTAGAAGGAAGCACTTTCTTTGACCACAAAACTTTTTTATTTTTTTGACACCACTTATCTAAAATCCCATAGAACTGATAGGCCCTGCAGGAAATGCTGTCCTGAGACCATGGTTCCCAAACTTGGCTGATTCTCACACTCACTCGGGAAACTTGATGACAAGGCACCCTCTAGTCTCATGCGAGGGCTGCTGAGTCAGATTCTCTGAGGCTGAGGAAAAGTCCAAGAAGCTTCCTGGTTTATTGGATTGCTAGTCAGGTATGGGGCCTCAGATCCAAGGGAAATGTGATCATCTCCACTGCTATAAGTTGTAACTTGGCTTCATGACCTCAGTTCAGTTCAGTCACTCAGTCGTGTCCGACTTTTTGTGACCCCATGGACTGCAGCACGCCAGGCCTCCCTGTCCATCACCAACTCCCGGAGTTTACTCAAACTCATGTCCATTGAGTTTTTGATGCCATCCTACCATCTCATCCTCTGTTGTCCCCTTCTCTTCCCGCCTTCAATCTTTCCCAGCATCAGGGTCTTTTCCAATGAGTCAGTTCTTTGCATCAGGTAGCCAAAGTTTTGGAGTTTCAGCTTCAACATTAGTCCTTCCAATGAATATTCAGGACTGATTTCCTTTAGGATGGACTGGTTGGATCTCCTTACAGTCCAAGGTATTCTCAAGAGTCTTGTCCAATGCCACAGTTCAAAAGCATCAATTCTTCGGCACTCAGCTTTCTTTATAGTCCAACTCTCACATCCATACATGACTACTGGAAAAATCATAGCTTTGACTAGATGGACCTTTGTTGGCAAAGTAATATCTCTGCTTTTTAATATGCTGTCTAGGTTGGTCATAACTTTTTGGTCATAACTTCCCTTCCAAGGAGCAAGCATCTTTTAATTTCATGGCTGCAGTCACCATCTGCAGTGATTTTGAAGCCCAAGAAAATAAAGTCTGACACTGTTTCCATTGTTTCCCCATCTATTTCCCATGAAGTGATGGGACCAGATGCCATGATCTTAGTTTCTGAATGTTGAGTATTAAACCAACTTTTTCATTCTCCTCTTTCACTTTTATCAAGAGGCTCTTTAGTTCCTCTTTGCTCTCTGCCACAAGGGTGGTATCATCTGCATATCTGAGGTTACTGATATTTGTCTCAGCAATCTTGATTCCAGCTTGTGCTTCTTCCAGCCCAGCGTTTCCCATGATGTACTCTGCATGTAAGTTAAATAAGCAGGGTGACAATATACAGCCTTGATGTACCCCTTTTTCTATTTGGAACCAGTCTGTTGTTTCATGTCCAGTTCTAACTGCCGCTTCCTGACCTGCATACGGATTTCTCAAGAGGCAAGTCAGTTGGTCTGGTATTCTCATCGCTTTAAGAATTTTCCAGAGTTTGTTGTGGTCCACACAATCAAAGGCTCAGTCCCTTGTAAAACATCTTTTCACACTTGTGTATCGTAAGGTCTGCCCTATGAAACAATACATGCAAACTGCTTCCAAGTTTGCTGTAACATCAAGTTTCATTATATCACTTCTGTTTATATAAATTCTCACACTTGGAATGTCTCACAGAATTCAGTGTCAAGTCAAGTATCTATCAAATTATTGATATTTAGCACCTAATCACAAAAGCTATATAATGTATATTCTACTTTTTGTCCAAGACTGCCAGGGAGTTCAGCCAAATCTCATGCTTAATTATACCAAATAAACCAATTCTCATCGTTAGCATAGTGCTGCTTCTTCTTCCTATGGCATTGTTTTTCTATTTTTTATTTT
The DNA here is from genome assembly GCF_014754425.2 of Oryx dammah. NCBI lineage: Eukaryota > Metazoa > Chordata > Mammalia > Artiodactyla > Bovidae > Oryx > Oryx dammah. The sequence continues at coordinate 99,566,330 of NW_024070211.1, read as the reverse complement.
TATCATATAGTAACTAGTTAAAATTATACAACTTTAGGAAATTGTTGGAGAGAAAATAAATACCAGTTCATATTCTAGGAGTGAGTATATGGCAGGAAAAATGTAGAACTCTGAATTCAGTGAGAAAAAGAATAAAAACTTCTCAACACAGGGAGAGTGATGTGGGTCTTCAGCCTGGTCACTGAGATGAATCTGCCTAGCTTAAGCTTAAGGCAGCATTCTCACCTTCCCACAACCTTAAATGTAAGTTATAATCATGGTAGTGACTAATGGGTCTCAGTGATGCTGGAATTTTCTAAGTCATATTTTACGTTCATTTGTATCATTCAAGAAGAGCTCAAACATCTGAGAAGGAGATACTTCACAATAGGCTTGCTTCTGTGCACTAAGGAAAATAAAGCATCTGTCATGACTTCTCAATCCTTTAAATCTTTAGTTCTTCAAAATTATCCTCAGAAAATTATCTTAGTGAGATGGTTCATTGTACTGTTAGCCTTTATTGCTTGCTGTATCGAATACTCTGTGGTTTAACACATTGGTCCACCACCTAACAGGAGGGAAGATGGTTCTCTGTGGGGCTTCTCATGAAGTCTAACCAGTGGTGATGGCTGAAGTTAATCTACCATGCCTCAGACTGATTCACCGTGGAATTATTTACACTGGGATATAGTTGGAGGAACCAAACCTGCTGTAAACCTTTTATTAAATGGTGATGGTGGTGATTAACCCTCAGAGAGTACATGAACCTTTGACAAAAGAACAACAAACATAGAAAAGTAATATAAATATGCAGTAAAGTAGGAAATAAATAGGGAAAAGTAGGGAAAAGATGTTCCCAAATTTCTTACCAACTCACTTTCATGTATTCTTGTCCTAACTGAAAGGTGTTGCCATTCCTAACTACCATGAGAAAGCCATGTTCTCAATATGGGCAGACTTTTCTCACAACTGCCCATCCCCAATGAGCACACCATGCAAACCAAGAGAGGTAGGAGGTGAGAATAGTCTTTGCTCAGTTTATTTTATAGCTCTGGTTTTGCTTACAGGCAGTGGTCAATAAATGCTTGCTCACTTGATCAATTCTGCTAGTCATGCCAGCTGTTTCCTGCATAACTAAATACTTAAAAGAATTTTTGAACCTGTTACATAATATTGTGAATTCAATGAAAAGGGCCAAGTTTTAGTTTCTTCTCTTCACAGGACAGAAGAAAGACAGTTCTGGATTGGATTTAATAAAAGAAACCCACTGAATGCTGGTTCTTGGGAATGGTCTGATGGAACTCCTGTAAGTCTTTCCAAGCTAGAGAAAAGGAGATGAATTTAAAGCAGGTGGCTCTGGAACCACTTGGTAAACCAACCAAGAGAACCTAGAAAGAACAGCCATGTTCCCTATGACTCAGACCTAAATCAAAAACTGCCCCAGACCTTGGTATCAAAAGAGTCATTGCAGCAAGGTCTTGAGAAACCTTTGCTAGCCAGATAGTTCCAAAGCTAGCTAAAAGATCTCATTCTAAAAGAAAATAAAAATCTCTGAAAAAGCCCTGAAAACCATCTCCCATGTGAAGAATCTCCAGCAGAAACGCAACTATTCTTTAAAATAATACCATGCTTCCTTTTGGAGAAGGCGATGGCACCCCACTCCAGTCCTCTTGCCTGGAAAATCCCATGGATGGAGTAGCCTGGTGGGCGCAGTCCATGGGGTCGCAAAGAGTCAGACACAACTGAGCGACTTCACTTTCACTTTTCACTTTCATGCATTGGAGAAGGAAATGGCAACCCACTCCAGTGTTCTTGCCTGGAGAATCCCAGAGACAGGGGAGCCTGGTGGGCTGCCGTCTATGGGGTCGTACAGAGTTGGACATGACTGAAGCGACTTAGCAGCAGCAGCAGCATGCTTCCTTTGCCCCACCCTCCCTCTCCTGCATAGCACCTGATCATGTGAGGGTGAGACCCTTGTCTATGTCATAGTGAAAAGAAATATCTTCAGTTTCTCTCACTTTAAAAGAACAGAAATGCCAGGTTTAAGAAGCTGCACTTCCTTCTCAGTCAAAGAAAATGATTTGGGAGGAAAAAAAAATTGTTTCTCATTCAGCCTCACATGTGTAAAAACCTCATGAAGGAAAAAAGGAACTCACAATTACATTTTTTTTTTCAGACACAGTGAGGACTTCTGAGATCTTCCTCATGATAGGGAAAAAAAAAAAAAAAACAGAAGCAGTAACCCAGATTAAAATGAGATCCATCTGAAGGCACAAGAAAAATCAAATTATTTAGTTTCACCAGTGAACTGGGGTTAGCAACAGCCTGCAGTGAGCATTTAATACAGCTCCTATTCATTGAGCCCCAGTTAAGTTTTGAGCACTGAATTGAGTGCAGCCCTGCATGATCTCTTTTCATCACTGCAGTGATTCAACATAGTGGGTATTAAAATGATTAAGTAGTTTGCCTAAAATAATACATAAGAGAGACAGCATTTGTATACAGGTTGTCTGCCTCCAAAGCCACAATGTCATAAAGTCTCCTCATTGGCAAAATAGCAGCAGCCAAATTTTGACATAGTAAAGATCAAAAGAGAAAAGGGATCTTTAGACCTGATACATAGATGGTGTTCAAATCTGTAGCAAAGAAATGGTTTTCAGAAAAACTATATGCTTAAGTGGGAATAAAAATAATGAGTGTGCTAGCTGGGGGAAAAAAAAAAAACCACGCCAGTACTGCTTCTTTGAAAAAGGCATCAGGACCAGAGGTCATGAAGAGATCTTGGAGATGACCTAGCCTCACCCATCTACTCTGCTGATAAAGAAGCCAAGACCCAGAGAGTGGAAGGAGCATAAAGCAGGGTTGACCTGCCCCATTCATGGCAGCCACCACATAGCACAGTTGGGTGGTTAACGTCAATATGGAGCTTGGAAAATAAAATGTGGTGCATAGAGGTCGACAATGTCTTTTAGTAAAACAAACAAACTTATTAATAATAGGAGAGGCATAGACAATTTGGTTCAGAATCAATGAGATAAAGCCATGAAGCAGTGGACTGAGTCCCTCTCCACTTCCCTCTGGATAGAATAAATATAAAACTCATGCCATTCTCTGAATCTGAACTTTATTTATATATATATAAATTAGATGAATTATTGCATGACTTTGTACATATTTGAAGGTGAGTATGTGGTGGTGGTTTAGTAGCTAAGTCGTGTCCAACTATTGTGGGACTATATAGCCTGCCAAGCTCCTCTGTCCATAGCATTTCCCAGGCAAGAATACTGGAGTGGGTTGCCATTTCCTTCTCCAGGGGGTCTTCGCAACCCAGAGATCGAACCTGTGTCTCCTGCATTGCAGGCAGATTCTTCACCCCTAAGCTACCAGGGAAGCATAAATCGTTTCAAAACCCTCTCTTCTTTTTTTTCAGATTTTTACCTGAGTCTTACTCATGGTCGGTCCACATTTCTATCAAGTAGTCACTAAATCGGAGAAGGCGATGGCACCCCACTCCAGTACTCTTGCCTGGAAAATCCCATGGATGGAGGAGCCTGGTAGGCTGCAGTCCATGGGGTCGCTAAGAGTCGGACACGACTGAGCGACTTCACTTTCACTTTTCACTTTCATGCATTGGAGAAGGAAATGGCAACCCACTCCAGTGTTCTGGCCTGGAGAATCCCAGGGACGGGGGAGCCTGGTGAGCTGCCGTCTATGGGGTCGCACAGAGTCAGACACGACTGAAGCAACTGGGCTGAGCAGTCACTAAATCATTGAGAAGTTTGAATCTCTAGTCAATACTCCTGTTGTGTGTTCATTCATAGAAATAGATAGTTTCTTGATTAAAGCTAGGGTTGACTTAGTATTAGAGACTAAAAGCAAAAGAATCTACATCAAAGATGAGATTCAATTCTGAAAGATCCTTGAGCCACTAAAAAGTTTACCCAAGATCCCAAAGCTAGCCTAACCTTAAATGAGAAAACAGTGCAAGTTCATCTGACTTATTCCTTCTGGAGAAAGGAGTAGCATGCCTCTTTTTAAAAAAACAGAAAAAGAATCTTCAAGAAAAAATGCTAAAGTTTTCATTAGCTTGCTTTTCACAAATGTGGAACTACGTTTAACTGGCATCATAACTTGCTTCCTCCAGAAGTCTATTGTGATTTTCTACAGGGATGCCTTTTTGATCATTTGAAACCTTTTGTGGAGAATCAGTATTAAGGAATAATGAACTTCATCTGCTGCAGGTTGTCTCTTCATTTTTAGACAATTCTTATTTTGGAGAAGATGCAAGAAATTGTGCTGTTTATAAGGCAAATAAAACGTTGTTACCCTCATACTGTGGTTCCAAACGTGAATGGATATGCAAAATTCCAAGAGGTAAAAATATTAAGATCTTTACTGTTTGTTTGCTTTCTAACCATCTATAGCATTTTCCCAAGGCAACAGTTACAGAGGTCTAAAATTTAAGCAGCCTGGACCACAGTACCAACAACCTTCATGATGAATCAGATTGCACCATTTTAGCAAAAAAAAATGTGTATCGTGGTGGAATGAGAAAAAATGACACCAGTGCAATATGCTAAGTTAGTGGGAAGTGAAGATAACTGGCCATGTTCTGGAGTATTGTATTTTGCAAGTACAACCTGGAAGAAATGTCACTGTGACATTACAAACAAAATTACTTATCAGATTAAGTGAAAGCACCAGCACAGTGTACGACACATAATACGCTCTCAATAAGTGTTCACAACCTTTTTTCTTTAGCCAGAGGTCTCTCTTGAGCCTCCTCTTCAAGTAGGAGAACTGATGACTTTCCAAACATCTGGTTCTCAATAATCTTTTAAAAACCAAAGTCCAAAATATTGTGTTTAGGCCTGAAGTAATTCAGAGATAGTACAACTGTAAATAAACATCACTCACACTGGTTTGCTTTTACTTTACAGATGTGAGACCCAAGGTTCCACCCTGGTATCAGTATGGTAAGAACTATTCCTGAATTTCTAACGTTATGCTACTTTATACCATTACTCTGTTATTACATAGCACCAATGGAGTTACTCTTTTCTTGTGTTGATTGAGAACTAATTTGTCCAAATTAACCATTAATAAATAATCAAACTAGAGACTTCTTTTGTGGTCCAGTGAGTAAGACTCAACACTCCCAATACAAGAGGCCCTGGTTTCATCCCTGGTCAGGGAGCTAGATTCCACATGCCGCACCTAACTAAAGATCCCACATGCCACAACTAAGATGGAAGATCCCACGTGCCACAACTAAGATGGAA